>NC_133769.1:210573455-210596753 GCF_003597395.2 Chelonoidis abingdonii | reverse complement strand
ATGGGGTCCAAACCCCAAATAAATCCGTTTTACCCTGTATAAAGCTTATACAGGGTAAATTCATAAATTGTTCGCCCTCTATAACACTGATAGAATGGTATGCACAGCTGTGCCCCCTCCCAGGTATTAATACATACTCTGGGTTAATTAATAAGTAAAAAGTGATTTTATTAAATACAGAAAGTAGGATTTAAGTGGTTCCAAGTAATAGCAGACAGAACAAAGTGAATTACTAAGCAAAATAAAATAGAACACGTAAGTCTGTGTCTAATACAGTAAGAAAACTGAATACAGATAAAAACCTCACCCTCAGAGGAATTCCAGTAAGCTTCCTTTTACAGAATAGTCTCCTTCCAGCAATCACTCATGCCCCTGTAATTACTGACCTTTGTTCCAGTTTCTTTCAGGGATCCTTGAGTGTGGAGAGGCTATCTCTTTAGCCAACTGAAGACCAAATCGAGGGGTCTCCCAGGGGTTTAAATAGACTTTCTCTTGTGGGTGGAGACCCCCTCCTTTCTCCTATGCAAAGTCCAGCTCCAAGATGGAGTTTTGGGGTCACATGGGTAAGTCACGCGTCCATACATGACTCAGTTTTTACAGGCAGCCGCCAGTGTTTACATGCTATGCTGAACATCCTCAAGGAGACTTCTTATGTGGATTGGAGGCTTCCAAGATTCATTGTCCTTTAAGTGTTTCTTGATTGGGCCCTTAATTTGCACATTCCTTTCTCAAGAAGCTGACCAAATGTTGAGGCCACTTAGAAATCAAGCAAGTACACAGCCAATAGTCATAACTTCAAACACAGCAATGACAGATGCATACCAATAGGATGAATATATTCAGTAGAACATAACGTTTACATAGATATGTTACATGGCATATGTAGCCCAAAACATATTCCAGTTATATCATATATACATTCATAAGCATATTTCCGTGAAGCCTTATGGGGTGCAACATCACAATAATAATTTGCACTTGAATTCTATTTATTACAGCAAAGCACTTTAAATAAAATCATATTTCTAATAAATCTGGAGATCAGTTTCTCTTATTTAATTGTTTTTCTTTTTTCTTTAAAGCAGTCATGGATCAGTTTTAGCCAGCACTATAAAGATATGCTTATCATTTATCTAGTGTTCCACAAACATTAATACATTTGGAGTGCTTATACTACATTTTTTAATTGTTCATATACTTCATACCTCATAGATTAAATCAACATTTACTTCTAGTTGGTGCTGGTATTTTCCTCATCTTTGGCACTAAAGTTGAGGGCAAAGACTCTAGATAATTTATAAAAACTAATAAAAAAATAGAAAATGAATGACATTAAATATAAAGTTACTGTTCTGGGCAAAAGGGAGCTCAATTTCAGCATTGCTTACTGTACCCTGTTTTGGTCAGGTAAGAAAGATTTAATCCTTCACTGTGAATTCTCATGTATTTCCTGGTTTAAATCAAAAACTTCATGTTAATTTAATAGATTTTTTTGTAATAATTGTTTAATAATGTGACACGTGGTTATAGTCCCAGTTGGCCACAAGGAGGAGGCCTGACACAACCAAATATTAAAGCAGATTTTTCATATTGCATTTGGCAGAATCTTCATGCTTAGTATAAGGTAGCTGCTTGTAACTTCTTATTTAATTTTTTCAAATTGTTTTTTGCAGACATGGAGAAAAGAGAGCAAGAACTAGAGCAGATAAGAATGGATTGTGAACACTTCAAAGCCCGTCTGGAAACAGCCCAAGCAGATTGCATGAGGGAGAAAAAGGTACATTTGTTCACAAAAAAGTAAGCTATGATCTGTATGCTTGAGTTTTAGTAAGAAGTGCAGGGAAATACCAGTCCAGCACTTGAACCTTGCAAGATATAATATCTCTTTTTCTTCGAGTGCTTGCTCATATTGATTCCAATTAGGTGTGCGCGCGCTGCATGCACGTTTGCCGGAAGATTTTTACCCTAGCAACACTCGGTGGGGTCAGCTGGGTCGCCCCCTGTGTTGGTCGTTGGAACAGTAGAGCGCGGCTTAGCTGATCTCTGCTTTCCTAGCTACTCATAGTTCCTTAATAATAGTTGTGTTTGTAGTTATAATCTCTATAGTTGTAGTTAGTTTTAGTTGTTTCTATAATATATTTAGTATATATAATTATGAGGGGTTTGGGGATTAGCCCCTTCCCCCAACCCAGTACAGGGGCTCATGCCCGGGTCACCAGGCTTCAAAGCGTGCTCAGCCTGCCATAAGCCGATGCCAGTGGGAGATCCCCACAACTCCTGCCTTAAGTGTCTTGAGGAATCCCATCTCTCAGATAAGAGTCAGATCTGTAAGGCCTTTAAGCCGAGGATGAAGAAAGAGCGGGACTTTTGCCTCAAACAGCTCCTGATGGAGGCAGCTTTTAGTCCAACGCCCTCGGCACCGAGCGCTGAACAATCTGTATCAGGGAGAAGCACTCTTTCGGCTCCGGATTACCCCGGTACCGCTAAGGCCCCTCGGTACCGACTGTCGCCGGCACTGATGTCGGCTAGGCACCATTCCCTGTCACTGCAGGTCAAGAAGCATCATAAGACTCCCGCTGCTTCGGTGCCGCCTGCACCACAGTTGGAGCACCTGCCTAAGTTAGACTGCCCAGCACCAACACCTGCCGCAGCACCGCCAGTTTCAGCACCGTCGATTCCAGTCCCACAAGGACTGTCGAGTCTGGTGCCTGAAAGCTCCCTGGCGCATGCTGTGGTCGAGCTCACTATCCCGTCCACGCCTGAGACCTTTTCCACGGCGAGGGATTTGATTGCACTGACGGAGTCTGCACTGCCTCAACCGCCGGTGCGGGTCATTCAGTCTATTGGCAAGCCTGCCCTGCTGAGGTCACCCTTCATCAGCACCGCTGAGAGGCACCGATCAAGATCTCGGTCCCACCGGTGGTCTTGGTACCATCGCCAATCCCGGTCCCGATGCCATTCACAGTCCCGGCACCCCTCTCCATCATGGTACCGGTTGCACTCGCGGCACCGCTCAGCGTCCCGTTCGCCGGCCCAGCACTCCTGGCGACGAGCCTCGAGATCCCAGTCGACCTCCTGGCATCGTTACGGATGCAGGTCCCGGTCTCGTTCACGGTACCGCTCCCTGGTGCCGCACCGAGAGAGATTGTCTAGAGACGTGGCCCCTTCTCAGGGTTTCTCAGCTCCTCGGCCGTCTAGACACACCTCAGTGTCATCTCACGCGGACAGTGCTTCCTATGCACAGGACCGTGACTCAGACATGTCCAGCCGAGTCTTCCAGGAGACCCAAGATCAAGAACAAGGGCCTCATCAGTGGTCATTCTGGACACCTTGGGCGCATCACCAAGCCCAAGGTGCACACCCAGAAGCACCACGCTCCGTGCCATCTGAACACCGGGTGCCAGAGGCAACTGTAAGCCGCCCCCCTCCTGCGGGTACAGATGAAGCGTCCGTTCTGCCGACAGACTCTCAGGTCCCAACTGAACCTGACACCGCCCAAGAACAAGAGCCCACGCAGGACCCTCTTGTACCTGGCCTCTCCTCTTCCTCCTCTCCAGATGAGGCTGTGGCGGGGCCATCCTCCTCCATCCCTCCCCCAATTGACCTGAGGGCTCATCAGGATCTTCTGAGGCGAGTGGCCCAGAATACGAATCTTCAGGTGGAGGAGGTCCCGGAGATAGAAGACCCTGTGGTGGATATTTTATCAGCTGACACCCCCACAAGAGTAGCCTTGCCTTTTATTCGTACGATTCAGGCAAATGCCGATATCATCTGGCAATCTCCAACCTCTATTCCGCCCTCGGCCAGGGGAGTTGAGCGGAAGTACATGGTGCCCTCGAAAGGGTACGAGTATCTCTACATGGACCCTCCTCCCTGCTCCCTGGTCATGCAATAGGTTAACGAGAGGGAGCGCCATGGCCAGCAAGCTCCTGCTCCAAAATCCAAGGAGGCTAGGCGCATGGACTTACTGGGCCGCAAGGTATACTCTGCTGGAGGCCTCCAACTCAGGGTGGCGAACCAGCAAGCCCTACTTAGCCGATACAACTACAACACCTGGACGGCGGTGGGCAAATTCACGGAGCTCATTCTCCAAGACTCCCGCCAGGAGTTTGCAGCCTTCTTGGAGGAAGGAAAGAAGGTGGCAAGAACCTCTCTTCAAGCCTCACTGGACGCGGCCGACTCAGCAGCCAGAACTCTGGCCTCAGGAGTGGCCATGAGGAGAATATCATGGCTTCAGGTGTCAGGCCTCCCACCTGAGTTACAACAGACTACACAAGACTTGCCCTTTGAGGGCCACGGCCTATTTTATGAAAAGACTGACCCTAGACTGCAGAGCCTAAAGGACAACAGGGTGATCATGCGCTCGCTGGGAATGCACACCCTGGTGACTCAGCACAGGTCCTTCCGTCCTCAGCCTCAGCGCGCTTACCACCCGCCTAGGCCGCGACAGGACTTTGGCAGAAGACGCGGCCGGGGGAACCGCAGAAGGCAGTCTGGGCCCCAAGGGGGTCAAAATCAGGGCCCCCCCAAGCCACCCGCAGGACCCAAACCGAACTTTTGAAGGGACGCCCGAGGATGGCGTACCAGTTCTTTCCCAGGATCCTTTTCCACCTTTTTACAACCGCCTCTCCCATTTCCTCCCTGCGTAGGCCCAACTCACATCGGATTGTTGGATCCTACGCACGGTAGAATGGGGATACCACCTCCAATTTATTTCGCCCCCCCCCCCATCCCTCTTCAGGGACCCCTCTCACGAGCAATTCCTCTTACAAGAGGTAGGGACGCTCCTAACCATGGGAGCTATAGGGGAGGTACCGAAAGACTTGAGGGGCAAGGGGTTTTATTCCAGCTATTTCCTAATCCCCAAAGCAAAGGGAGATCTGAGACCCATCCTAGACCTGTGAGGACTCAATAAATTCATGATAAAGTTGAAGTTCCGCATGATATCCCAGGGGACCATCATCCCGTCCTTGGATCCCAGAGACTGGTATGCCGCCCTTGATATGAAGTACGCATATTTTCACATCGCTATTTACCCACCATACAGACGGTGCCTCTATTTTGTGGTCAACCATCAACATTTTCAATTTACGGTCCTTCCGTTTGGCCTTTCTGCGGCCCAACGAGTATTCACAAAATGCATGGCTGTAGTCGCCGCCTCCCTCCGTCGTCATCGAGTACACGTCTTCCCATATCTCAACGATTGGCTCATTCGAGGGACCTCCGAGACACAAGTCACCCGTCATGTGGGCATCATCAATGACCTATTCAGGCAGCTAGGCCTGATGATCAATATAGAAAAATACACTCTGGTTCCCACTCAGAGAATAGACTTCATTGGGGCCATCCTGGACTCCACTCTAGCCAGAGCCTGCTTACCACAGCCCTGGTTTCAGGCGATAGTATCAATTATCCAGGGCCTGCAAAACTTCCCGACAACTTCAGCTCGCACTTGTCTTGGCCTCCTAGGTCACATGGCGGCCTGCACGTTCGTGACCAAACACGCCAGACTACGCCTCCGTCCCCTTCAAACTTGGCTCAACTCGGTATACCACTTGGGCAGAGACAGCATAGACATGATCCTCACGATCCCCCTGAGCATCATAAACTCCCTGAACTGGTGGCAGTCGCCTGCCCTGGTCTGCGCAGGGATGCCTTTCCACCCGCCTCAACCTTCAATGGCCCTGACCACGGACGCATCATCTCTGGGTTGGGGAGCCCACCTCGAGGATCTGTGGACTCAAGGCCTTCGGTCAGCTCAAGAACTGACCTTGCACATCAGTGCACGGGAGCTGAGGGCAGTCCGCCTCGTGTGCTGGGCGTTTCAAGAGAATATACAAGGCCGTTGTGTCTCAGTGTTCACAGACAACACAACGGCCATGTTTTACATAAACAAGCAGAGCTGCGCACGTTCCTCCCCCCTTTGTCAGGAAGCCATCCAGCTCTCGGACTTTTGCATAGCCCACTCGATTGACCTGGTAGCGTCTTTTCTCCCAGGGGTTCTGAACACTCTGGCGGATCACCTCAGCAGATCCTTCCTGTCTCACGAGTGGTCGATTCGTCCGGACGTTATCCATTCTGTTTTCCAGAAGTGGGGTTCTCCCCGCATAGACTTCTTTGCGTCCCGTGAGAACAGGAAATGCCATGTGTTCTGCTCCTTCCAGGGTCACTCCCCGGGCTCCCTATCAGACGCATTCCTGATACCGTGGACGAGCCATCTGTTTTACGCCTTTCCACCATTCCCGCTGGTCCACAGGGTCCTGCTCAAGCTCCGCAGAGACAGAGCCCACCTGATCTTGATTGCTCCAGTGTGGCTGAGGCAACACTGGTACACCATGTTGCTCGATCTCTCGCTGGCCAACCCAATCCCCCTACCTCTTTGGCTGGATCTCATAACTCAGGACCATGACAGACTTCACCACCCAGATCTGCAGTCTCTTCACCTTACAGCATGGTTGCTGCATGGTTAAGCCAGTCAAGTTACGCTGCTCTGCCTCGGTACAACAAGTACTCCTGGGTAGTAGGAAACCTTCCACTAGCTTAACGTATCTGGCCAAGCGGAGGCGTTTCTCCTGCTGGTTCGAGCAGCGTAATGCTGTTCCTACCGAGGCACCGGTTCTTACCATCTTGGACTACCGCTGGTCCCTAAAACAACACGGCCTAGCGGTTTCATCAATAAAGGTGCACTTGGTGGCCATCTCTGCCTTCCACCCAGGGGAGAACGGCCGCTCGGTCTTCTCTCACCCCATGGTTTCGAGGTTCCTCAAGGGCTTGGAACGTTTATACCCACAGGTCCGCCGTCCGGCCCCAACCTGGGACCTTAACCTAGTTCTAGCCAAACTTATGGCTGCTCCTTTTGAGCCGCTGACAGCCTGCTCGCTGCTGTACCTGTCCTGGAAGACAGCATTCCTCGTAGCCATTATATCGGCAAGACGAGTCTCCGAACTTCGGGCTCTCATGGTCGACCCCCCGTATACAGTGTTTCACAAGGACAAGGTGCAGCTGCGACCACATCTGGACTTCCTCCCTAAAGTGGTATCAGCTTTCCATATCAATCAAGATATCTTCCTTCCGGTCTTCTTCCTGAAGCCACACTCATCACGCCGAGAGCAGCAACTGCACTCCCTAGACGTCCGTAGGGCTCTCGCATTTTATATCGAGTGAACAAAGCCCTTTCGTAAAACACCCCAACTCTTCGTCGCAGTAGCAGATCGAATGAAGGGCCTACCTGACTCCTCCCAGAGGATTTCATCTTGGGTGATGTCGTGCATCCGCACCTGCTATGACTTGGCTCATGTTTCGATGAGCCACCTCAGTGCATGTTCTACTAGGGCTCATGCTTCATCTGCCGCCTTCCTGGCTCATCCAGGAGATATGTTGTGCAGCTACCTGATCCTCAGTCCACACCTTTGCGTCACATTACGCATCGGTACAACAGTCCAGAGATGACACAGCATTTGGCTCAGCACTTCTACATTCTGCGACATCTCACTCTGACCCCACCGCCTAGGTAAGGCTTGGGAGTCACCTAATTGAAATCGATATGAGCACGCACTCGAAGAAGAAAAGACAGTTACTCACCTTTGTTACTGTTGTTCTTCCAGATGTGTTGCTCATATCCATTCCAAACCCGCCCTGCTTCCCCTCTGTTGGAGTAGCTGGCAAGAAGGAACTGAGGGGCCGTTGGGTCGGCAGGGGTATATATTCACCGCCATAGCGGCGCCATCCAGGGGGCGACCCAGCTGACCCACTGAGTGTTGCTAGGATAAAAATCTTCCGGCGAACGTGCATGCGGCGCGCGCGCACACCTAATTGGAATGGATATGAGCAACACATCTCGAAGAACAATAGTTACAAAGGTGAGTAACCGTCTTTTCAAGTATATGGCTTCTGGACAACTTGGAAAACTGTTGGGCATTGAGTTCATAGAGCCAAATAATATGTAAATTGTGCACCTAAAAGTTCTAGCGTTAATACTTTTTGTAGACCAGAAAGATCCATATGATAAAAGTAGTAAAATGAAACACAGCTGCCGTACTAATAATTATTTGAAGCTGAAATCTTAATGGGAAACAAATTGACACTTCTGCCTGAATTTCTTTACCTCTTGTTATAAATGTCTCTAAAATAACTAATTACGTATTATTCTCATAAATGGAGTTGGGGAAAAACTAAAATGTTTGATAATTGTGTTCAGAGATCTCTCCTTTTTTTCAAACATAAAATTACACCTGAATTGGTATAATAAAGGGATTGTCTTTTGGTTATATATGTATATATTGCATACTCTACATGAGGTTCAAAATAATTTGATTTTTTTATATTGTATGTGCCACAGTTGTTATGTGTCACAGAATGAATTTAGGACAGTTTTATCCTTAAATATGAATTTCCTTAATTTTTTTTTAAATTGACTCATTATGAATCTGGTTTAACACACAGCACTGCAAATCTACATAAATGTGCTCTTTGTACCAAGAGTGAGAAACACACTGCTTGGGTGTTCTCAAAGCTTGTTGCAAGATCTTTTCAGCTAGTTGATATCAAGAGCTGTTTGGAGGAATTAGTCCATTGAATTTAATATAACATTTCTGTAATATGTCTGTTTCAAAAGGGAAAATACATAGAATGTAACACAGGCATTGCTATGCACAAAATATTGAACAAAACTGGCCCCAGGACCGACCCTGTGGGCACTCCGCTTGATACCGGCTGCCAACTAGACATGGAGCCATTGATCTCTACCCATTGAGCCCAACAATCTAGCCAGCTTTCTATCCACTTTATTAGTCCGGTTCCTTCCGGCCCGTTACTTCTGTAACTTGCGGCAAGAATACTGTGAGAGCCATATCAAAAGCTTTGCTAAAGTCGGAATAAACACATCCACTGCTTTCCGCTTATCCACAGACCAGTTATTCATCATAGAAAGGCCATTAGGTTAGTCAGGCATGACTTGCCCTTGGTGAATCCACGCTGACTTTCCTGATCACTTTCCTCTCCTCTAAGTGCTTCAGAATTGATTCCTTGAGGATGCTCCATATTTTTCAGGGCACTAAGGTTGAGGCTGACTGGCTGTAGTATCATGGATCCTCCCTCTTTCTCCTTTTCAAGATGGCACTGCATTAGCCTATTTTCAGTCATCTGGGACTCACCTGATCGCCAATAGAGATTTTCAAAGACGGCATGTTTCCGCAATCACAGAGTTGAGCCAACTCCATTTAGCACCCTCAGATGCAGCGCATCTGGCCGCCATGGGCTTTGCCTCGTCAATTTCTAATAGTCTCCTGAACCATTTTTTTCGGCAGAGGGGATCTGGTCCATCTCCTTCCCATGCTGTGCTGCAGCCATGCAGTTAAGTCTGGGAGCTGACCTTTGATCCGTGAGACAGGGCAAATAAAGCATTGAGTAATTAGCCTTTTCCACATCCTGTGTCACTTAGGTTGCTCACTATTCATTAGGAGCAACTTTCCTTGGACTTCTCTTGCTGCTCCACCATGAATGAGAACCCTTCTTTGTTCTCTTATTCCTTGCTAGCTCAGAAGGGGTGCGCAACTATGGCGCCGCGGGCCACATCTGGCCACGGACTCTCCTGCCGGCCCTGAGCTCCTGGAGCTGGGCAGGCTAGCCTGGCCTCCGAGATGCTATCTGATTCCCCCACCGAAAGCCTCAGCTCGTCCTGCACGCACTTGGCTTGGCCAAGGGCGGCGAGAGTCTGGACGGCACTGTGTGCAAGAGATCGGCCTGTCGCAGTGCTCTTGTGCTGCGTGATGGTGTGGCTGGCTCCGCCAGCTGGCGCGGCACTGTGTTGCTGCCACCATGGGTGCATCCAGGCAGCGCGTAAGGGGGGAGGGCAACAGTGAGGGTTGGATACAGGGCGGAGAGTTCGGGGGCTGGTCATAGAGGGGGCGGGGGTGTGAGGGTCGGGCCAGTCCAGATGGCGCGGAAGGGAAGAGGGTTGAAATGCGAGGGCAGAGGTCCCGGGGGCGTCAGGCAGGAGGAGGGGGGGCTGAGGGGTTGACGGGGGCAGATCGGGCAGGGAGAGAGTGAGGTGGTGGTTGGATGTGGGCAGGGGTCCCGCGGGGGCAATTCAAGGAATGACGAGGAGGGTTGGATGGGAGAGCGGATGGTGGGAGGCACTCAGGGGACAGGGGTTGGGGGCTGTTGGGACTGGGGTTCGGATGGAGCAAGTGTCTGCGGTCAGGGCATCAGGGGGCGAGAGCGGGGTGGGAGCGGATGGGTGTGCGGGGTCAGCCAGCCTGTCTGTTTACGGAGTCCGACGTGCCTCACATCCAAAGCCCTGAATACAATTCGAAACCCATCTGCCTCGCCAAGCTGCACACTCCAAGTGTGATTTTGGCCTTCCTGATTTCACTCCGCATGCCTGAGCAATATTTTTATACTCCTGGTCGTGTTGTCCGTCTTCCCTTCTTGTTTAAGCTTCTTTTTTGCATTTAAGATCTGCAAGGATTTCACTGTTAAGCCAAGCTGATTGCCTGCCATATTTACTATTCTTTCTACACATTGGGATGGTTTGTTCCTGCATCTTCAATAAGGATTCTTTAAAATACAGATCTCGTGGACTCCTTTCCCCCTCATGTTATTCTCCCAGGGGATCCTGCCCATCAGTTCCCTGAGGGAGTCAAAGTCTGCTTTTCTGAAGTCTAGGGTCCGTATTCTGCTGGTCTCCTTTCTTCCTTGTGTCAGGCTTCTGAACTTGACCATCTCATGGTCACTGCCTCCCAGGTTCCCATCTACTTTTTCTTCCCCTACTAATTCTTCCCTGTTTGTGAGCAGCAGGTCAAGAAGAGCTCTGCCTCTAGTTATGCATTATCTTTAGAGCCTGGTCCTCCCGAAGTTCCAGTAGTTCCATTTCTACAGCAGATGTTTCTGTGACCACGGTGGTTTTGGGATTCGGACAGCCATCATTGATCACATCAACCATGAAAGGGTTTACAAGAAAGGCGAAGCAGGATCTCAGCTTCTGCAAGTCTTCAAACCTGACCTGAAAGTATCAAGCAGTCCTTGTCAATTACCTCTGTATTCCTCAAGTTTGTGATCTTCTATTTCAATTTCAGGGAATGTTTTTACCCTACTCTTGAGTTGGGGAAAGTGGTTGAAGTCTTTTGTCACTATGTTACTGAAGCTTTAATTTGTTCTGGAAGCTGAATACTGCCTGAATAAGGTCAGAAATAATCTTATCCTTCCCTTGGAGTGCCAAATTGAGAGTTTGCAGATGCTGCATAACATCCACAAAAAATAAGAGATTCTGCATCCATTGCTCATCTTTCAGTTGTGGATAGGACTTTTTTCTTTTTTCTTCAAGGAAAGCATTGAAAGGCTCCAGCCGTTCCACAAACCTATTTAAGACATTGCTGGTTGATAACCATCTCACAATACAGTAGAAAGAGATGTCATTAGGTTTGTCTTCAAGATCCAGCTCTTCAATGAAATTTTTGAACTGTTGATGAGTCTTCCCGTTCAAACAGATGAAATTGACAAATTCTGGGACCATTTTTTGTAATATTTTTGTACTTGAAGTATGTGCCTGTGAGATGTTCACAGTAGATGATAAAATGAACAGAGAGAAACTGTGGAAATTTGGGATTGCTTTTCAAGAGTCAGATAAGGCCTACTTTTTCTCCCTACCATGGCAGGTGCTCCATCCATTGCTACACTGACAAGTTTATCCAATAGTACATCGGCATTTGTCAATGCTTTGACAAGTGCATTCTTTATGTCAACACTATGGGTTGTTTTTTCTAGCGCCACTAAGTCCCAGCATTTCTTCTTTCACACTCACATCCACGGAAACATAGCTTCGGTCATTGTGTCAGCTTTCTTACTGAACGCAGAAAGTAGTAGACTGTTTAGGCGTGATTTTAATGCAGTTAGCTTGTTCCTCCTTAAATCTGATTCAGGAGGGTATTTAGACAGAAAGTTGTTATGATTAGTTTTGTAGTGAGGTTTCAAGTTGCTCACTTTGTAGTGAGTGAGCAATGCACTGCAGATAAGGCACCGGGGTTTACCACCTTTAACAGTGGATGCAAATTTTTCCTCCCATTCTGGCTTAAAACTTCAGCTTTCTTCATACTTGCGTTCCTTGCAATTTGAAGATGTCATTGGCATCCACGAAATTAATGGAGGGTTAACACTTAAATCTAAAACTATTGAAATCTGACTTATGAACAGTAAACACAGCCTGTGTTGTGCAGAATGTGGGGAGATCCCAAGCAAGGAGGTCCACACAGTACTATGTGAAGCAATTTTCTGTTATTATGGGCATGTGCAGCTGAAATCCTGAGCCTGGGCACCTCCTGCAGGGCTGGACTCCCAAGCATCAGCTCTCCTCATGGGGCTACAAACCCATGTAACAGCTTTTCCCAGCGAGGCTGCAGTGCCATGCACTGGCTCTTCCCAGCAGAACTGCAGACCCATGCACTGGCTCTTCCTGGTGGGGCTGCAGCCCTGAGCCTGAGTTCCTCTGTGAGCTGCACTCAAACTCTTAAAGAGCTGCATTTTGGCCACGCCTCTTACAGTAATTTCATCTAGATCACATTTCCCTAGTTTGCTTATGAAAATGTTATGGGGGATTGTGTCAAAAGCCTTATTAAAATCAAGATATATCACATCTAGAGCTTCCCCCTATTCAGAGCACCAGTAACCCTGTCAAAGAAGGAAATTAGGTTGTTTTGGCATGATTTGTTCTTGACAAATCCATGTTGGCTGTTCCTTCTAATCCTGTATCCTCCAGATGCATATCAACTAATTGTTTAATAATTTCTTCCAGTATCTTTCCAAGTGTGAAATTAGGCTGATTGGTCTGTAATTCCCCAGGTCCTCTTTGTTCGCCTTTTTAAAGAAAGGTACCATGGTTGCCTTTCTTTAGTCTTCTGTGACCTCAGCCTCCTCCAGGAGATCTCGAAGATAATTGCTAGTGGTTCTGAGATTGCTTCAGCTAGTTTTATAAACACCCTAGGATGAATTTCATCAGGTCCCACTGACTTGAATACATCCAGCTTTTCTAAATATTCTTTAACCTGTTTTTCCCCTGTTTTGGCTTGCATTCCTTCCACCTTGTTGATAATGTTAATACTCTTTTCTTGGTCAAGAATGAATAATCATTTTGTATCCCACTGTTTCTTCACGAACCTAGATAACTGTGATGTCCCAGGTCTCGAACCCAGGCCCTAGGAATCCCCAGACAGCTGCAGCATCCTGACCGCCACCCAATGACTATGGAAACCTGGTGTGCTTGAGAAGCTACTAGGACTAGCCTCAGCCAAGGCAACACCTATGGGAACTCTGATTGGAGGATCGCCCACCTCCACCAAGAGGAGGAACAGGAAGTTTGAGTAACAAGGTGGTGTCCTGTTGTGGCTGCATTGGACCCTGCTTACTGCACCCAACCCTGTTCCTGCTCTGCTCCTGCCTTGGCTCCTCTACCCTCTTCTGCGCCTGCCCCATGCTTGATCCTTGCCTCTCCTCCTGCCTTTGCGCTTTACCTCCAATCCTCAGTAATCAGTCCTGGCTCTGACCCTTGGTTCTGCCATTTAGCGTCTGACTTCAGCTCAGAACCTCATCTTCGATTCCTGGTTCTGACTCTGGCTTGACCTCTGGCTCTGGCAATTGGCAGTTGACTCTGGTGCTGACCCGAGGCTTTGTTCAACAAGCTGGATACCTGCTTTTCCCACTAGACCTGACTTTTGCTCTGACTACTAGGCCAAACTGCCTACGTCTCAGTCCCTAACAATAACTTCTTTAGGAAATTAAGACACTCTCTGAACTTGAGCAAAATTGGAAGCATAAGTGTAATATTTGGTTCACTGTTGTCTTCATAACTAATCACTTTCTAGTTACGTAGTTTATCACTGTTGTAGTCGTGAAGTTTGACCCTTCTTGGAAGACGTTGCACAGCACAATAACTAGTCAGTTGTGTGCACCCTTAGTAGAATTGCTTCTTGGAGGGTTGTTAGTGTGTGTTTTTGCAGGGTCTGTTTATTCCCCTGGTCTTGTAAATATTATTTCTGGTTTTCATTCGTTTGCTATGATGTTGTTTATGAATTGTTTGATTTTTTTGCTGTGGCTTTGCATCCTGACAGGCTTATCCAGTTATGACATTACCAAAGTTATGTCTTATTTAATCAACATTGCATTTCCCATCCTAAGTGCAAAATGCAAACACTGAATAAATGAAATACAGAAAAGAAGAGGGATAGGAAGAAAGTTCAGTGTATTTGAGTAGAAGACTTGCTGCAAGATGGTGTCAGAGAAGCTAATGGATCTGATGTTGAGTTTAAAGAAAAGAGAGTAAATTCAACAAATTCATTTTTAAGTTAACAAGATTTTAGTGGCTGGTTTTAATAACAGACTGCTTTTAGTACACACAGAAAAATTTCCAAAAACTGTTTATTTACCAGCAACAGAAGTCCCAGATTCTTTGGTATCATTAATTAGTGTAAGTCTATTGAGTAGACTACAGCAACAGAAGAATATATTGTGGATTGATGCTGAAAAATCTGCTCAATACATTTCATTTGCAAAACAGTGAATCTGATCATGCATTTCCCACTGCCAGCAAATTTAATCAACACAAGATTGGCTATAAGATGTGATGTAGACAGCTAGATGTGGACATTAGAAAAGATTAGCAAAGTATATTTTTAGACCAATTATGTGACCTAAGACATCTATTTAAAGTCATCGCTTCTAACAGTAACGTATGAATCTGCGAAGCATTGTGGATGGGTGGGGGTACCATGTTATAGCATCTTATCTTTAGGTGACTTTATCAGAGGGGTAGCCATGTTAGTCTGGATCTGTAAAAGCAGCAGAGAATCCTGTGGCACCTTATAGACTAACAGACGTTTTGGAGCGTGAGCTTTCGTGGGTGAATACCCACTTCTTCAGACGCAGGTAGTGGAAATTTCCAGGGGCAGGTATATATATGCTAGCAAGCAAGCTAGAGATAACGAGGTTAGTCAATCAGGAGAGTGAGGCCTGTTCTAGCAGTAGAGGTGTGGAAAACCAAGGGAGGAGAAACTGGTTCTGTAATTGGGCAAAAGCCATTCCACAGTCTTTGTTTAGTCCAGAGCTGAATGTGTCAAATTTGCAGATGAACTGAAGCTCAGCAGTTTCTCTTTGAAGTCTGGTCCTGAAGTTTTTTTGCTGCAGGATGGCCACCTTTAAGGTCTGCTATAGTGTGGCCGGGAGTTAAGGTGTCTCCTACAGGTTTTGTTATATTGCCATTCCTGATATCTGATTTGTCCCATTATCCTTTTCCGTAGTGACTGTTCCATGTTTGGCGATGAACAAGCAGTAGGGGCATTGCTGGCATATGATGGCGTATATTACATTGATGGAGCGTGGCAGGTGAAAATGAAACCAGTGATGGTATGGCTGATCTGGTTAGGTCCTGTGATTGGTGTCGCTGGTTGTTAGATATGTGGGCAGAGTTGGCATCGAGGTTTGTTGCATGGATTAGTTCCGAGCTAGAGTTACATATTGGTACGGTGTGCAGTTGTCTGGTGAGAATACGTTTCAGGTTGGCAGGCTGTCTGTGGGCAAGGATCGGCCTCACCAAGACCGTGAAAGTGTGGGATCATTGTCCAGGATGGGTTGTAGATCCCTGATGATGCGTTGGAGGGTTTTAGCTGGGGCTGTATGTGATGGCCAGTGGAGTCCTGTTGGCTTCTTTCTTGGGTTTGTCTTGCAGTAGGAGGGCTTCTGGGTACACGTCTGGTCTTGTTGATCTGTTTCCTAATTTCCGTCGTGCGTATGTAGTTTTGACAATGCTTGGTGGAATTTTGTAGGTGTTGGTCTCTGTCTGAGGGGTTAGAGCAGATGCGTTGTACCTCAGTGCTTGGCTGTAGACTATGGATCGCTGTAGATGTGCCCGGGCATGAAGCTGGAGGCATGAAGGTAGGCGTAGCGGTCGTAGGGTTTTCGATATTAGGGTGGTGTTAATGGACCATCACTTATTTGCACTTGTGGTGTCTAGAAAGTGGACCTCCCGTGTAGATTTGGTCCAGGCTGAGCGTTGATGGTGGTGGAGTTGGAAACAGTGTTGTTGAAATCGTGGTGGATTATTTCTAGAGTCTCCTTCCCATGGTCCAGATGATGATGAAGATGTCATCAATGTAGCGTAGGTTAGGAAGGGGCGTGAGTGACGAGAGCTGGAGAAGCGTTGTCAGGTCAGCCATAAAAATAATTGGCGTTATGTGGGGGCCCATGCGGGTGCCAATAGCAGTGCCACTGATCTGGAGGTATATGTTGTCATCAAACTTGAAATAGTGTGTGTGAGGATAAAGGCACAGAGCTCAGCAGCCATTTGCTGTGGCATCATTCAGGATACTGTTCCTAACAGCTTGTATTTCCATCTGTGTTGGATGTTTGTGTAGAGAGCTCTACATCCATGGTGGCTAGATGGTGTTTCTGGGAGGTGACAATGCGTTTGAGTCCTAGGAAATCAGTGGTGTCACGAGATAACTGGGAGTGCTGGTGGCATAGGTTGAGTAGAGAGTCCACATATATCCAGACAGTCTTCAGTGAAGTGCCAATGCCCGAGATGATGGGGCGTTCCAGGATTTCGGGTTTGTGGATCTTGGTAGTAGAGAGATAACCTGGTCGGGGCTCTAAGGTATGTTGATTTGTTCCGTGTTAGTGTAGGGAGTGTCCTGAGTAGATGGTCAGTTTCTTTAGTGTATTCCTCAGTGGGATCTGAGGGAAGTGGCCTGTAGAATTTGGTATTGGAGAGTTGTCTGGCGGCCTCCTTTTGGTAGTCAGACCTGCTTCATGATGACAACGCACCTCCTTTATCAGCCTCTTTTGATGATTATGTCAGGGTGGTTTCTGAGGCTGTGGATGCATTGCGTTCTGCACGACTTAGCTTATGAGGCAAGCGTGTTGTTTTTCCACGATTTCTGCCTGTGCACGTCGGCGGAAGCATTCAATGTATAGGACCCAGACTGTCATTTCGACCCTCGAGATGGAGTCCATGTGGAGTTCTTCTTCTTGTGCTGTTGGTGGGTGGGTACCTGTGTATCAGTGCACTGTTCAGTGTTGTCTGGAAGTATTCTTTGGTCGCGAACGGCGAAAGTAGGCTCCAGATCGCCACAGAACTGTATATCATGTTGGTGGGGGTGGCGGCAGAAAGAGTCCCCGAGATGACGACTTTCTTCTGGGCGAGTGTGTAGTTGGATAGATTGACGATATTGCTGGGGGTTAGGGTACCGGTGTGCCCCATGTGTCAGTAGGAATTAGACAGCATTTACAGTCCTTTTTCTTTTGTAGAGAAGTGAAGTGAGTGCTGTAGATCTCCTGTCTCTATTTTAGTGAAGTCCGTTTTTATGGGAAGTTGGTTATTAATGAAGGTCTCCAGTTGAGAGCTCTTTTTTGATGTTTCCTGTTGCGTATAGGATGCTGATCAGGTGGTTCCTAGTTTCTTGACAGTGTTGGCATAAATCCCTCACTTGTGGTCTTGTTGGAGTATGTAGATAGCAGTGGATTTTTTACCTTTATCCATTGGATGATGTCCATCCGATTGCATGCACCAATCATGCAAACAAAACCTCGATGCCACTCTCCCACATATCTACACCGAACGACACCATCACAGGACCTAACAGATCACCTACCATCACATGTGTTCATCACCTGCACGTCCACCCAATGTAATGTAATATACGCCTCATCATATGCACAGCAATGCCCCTCTGCATGTACATCGGCCAAACTGGACAAGTCACTACGGAAAAGGATAAATGGACACAAATCAGATATCAAGGAATGGCAATTATACAAAACCTGTAGGAGAGCACTTCAACCCTGCCCGCCACACTATAGCAGACCTTAAGGTGGCCATCCTGCAGCAAAAAAACTCAGGACAGACTTCAAGAAAGAGAACTGCTGAGCTTCTTCAGTTCATCTGCAAATTAATTGACACACACCATCAAAGCTCTGGACTAAACAAAGACTGTGAATGTTTGCCAATCTACAGAACCAGTTTCTCCTCCCTTGGTTTTCAACCTCTACTGCTAGAACAGGGCCTCACCCTCCCTGATTGAACTAACCTCGTTATCTCTAGCTTGCTTGCTAGCATATATATACCTGCCCCTGGAAATTTCCACTACCTGCGTCTGAAGAAGTGGGTATTCACCCACGAAAGCTCACGCTCCAAAACGTCTGTTAGTCTATAAGGTGCCACAGGATTCTCTGCTGCTTTTAGGTGACTTTAACTCTTTCGATATTGTCAACCCCACAACTTCAAAAATTTAGACAATCCCCCAAAATTGAGATCCCTGGCTTTGAAATCCTGATCGTGGTGTTTTTCGCTTGGTTTGGGTTTCTTTTAATCATATGTTTGGCTCTGTTTTTTTTCCATACTCAAACTTGTTAAGAAAACATACTCCCCCCGCTCCCGCTCCCCACCCTTTATGAGTCAGGATAGGAAACACACAGGGCACCCACACAAATGGGATGCTTCCTTCTGACATGGACTGTACTTTCCCCATTTTTAACTCTTCAGTTGGCATCCTTTTCTTTCCTGGCCCCTACTCCCTCTGCTCAAGGCACTCTCCAGTAGCCTCTCCCCCCATCTCCCTGTTTTCAGTTCTTGACACTCCAGTCGTGATGTCACTCCCCCAGCCTATATAGCACTGCACACATTGGGATAGTCTGAGTGGCCCAGAAGCCCATATCCGTCATTCCTCAGCAGACTCCAGCAGTGCCTCTCCAATTCCTATCCTACACTCTAGCAGTGCCCCAGCTCCGTCCTCCCTTTTAGGCCTCAGCAAGTGCCTCCCATTCCAACCTGCAGGAAAAGCTCCTATTCTGGGAGTAGGGACAGGGGGGCTGCCCTGCCGGGATCCCCCCTATCTAAATTAACTTTTCTACCCCAATATAGTGGTAATGGGGGGCAGGAGTCTTGCTCCCTACTTCAGTGGGAGAGGGCTTCTCTGGATATGTTTACAGTACAATTAAAACCCCCGCTGGCCCGAGCTAGCTGACTCTGGCTAAGGAGCTGTTCAAGTGTGGTGTAGATGTTGGGCTTGGGCAGCCTGAGCTCTGGGACCCTCTGATCTCACAGGGTCCTAGAACCTGGGCTCCATCTTGAGCCTGAACATCTATACAACAATTAAACAGCCCTTTAGCCCAAGCCCAAGTCAACTGTATAATTGCAGTGTAGACATTCCCCTCAGTGTTGCATATGCTCTGTTCTCCATTGAGTGGCCAGGTGTGCTCTGGAATTGCCTGCAGCAGCTATGCTGCTGTTTGTACCAAAGCAAAAGCTGCAGGCTGCAAGTATGAAATCCTGAGATGCATATGGCTGTTTTTTATTTATAAGCAGCTGCAAAAACTGCCTCTAAATCACAATGCTCAGAGTATCTTCACAAGTGTTAGTAGCTCTGCTCTCTCTTTGCTTGAACCATTGTTCATTATTTAGTGTGATGTTTGTTAGGTTTATATTTAGTCCCTTTTAGGCATCAATTTGGAAGGGTTTTTTAGGATATTGGTACCTCTTGGTTTTCTTTGTGGTCTGCTCCTGTCTTTCTTCTTTCTTGTCTGGTCAGGCTAGTCTGTCTGATTAGCCAGTAAGAATTAATTTAAGACTGAATGAGACCTGGGGGTATCTTCATTTCATGTCCCTCTTTTTGGCAACATCCCATATGGCTGTGATAAATATTTGCCACTCCAAAATACTTCCAGGTCTTGTTGAATTTACCAGTCAAGTGCTGTGTTCTCTGTGTTAATCTGTGGCAGAGTGAGCCAAGCACAAAACCAGTTCACCCAGCACTGAAGCAGACAGACCCGTGATGGGACTGCTGCTCCTACACCATGGATGACAGATCCTTGGAGCCTAGTGATCTGTCGTCCTAAATTTGGAGGCCATCCCAAACCTCGGGCCTAGAGTTTAGTGCTCCAGAGATCCTGTCTTATTCTGCCACTGCATGTCAGGGAAGTATAGCCTCTAGGTTCTCTTAGATAGACCACTGTTTTTTTCTGGGCCATCTATTCTAGTTCACAAGCAACTTTATCTCACATGGCTGAGATACTTAGCACTTTTTCACAGGACTGCTACCCTAAGACTCACCTGTCTTGCTAAAATCTCGTCTCTCTGTGAGAGATGCAATTCTTTGTGTAGTAGAAGCTGATTCTACTTTAACTTGAACCACTCAGGCTATTGTAGCTGTCATTGTTCAACTCTAGCACTGCTCCATAAGTTGCAGGTGGCAGACTCCTAGCTCCTGTTGACTTCGCCAGCACACAGCATGGCTACTCAGACTGCTCTGGAGAGAGAATTTAGCTCTGTGGAAGTACTGTGAATTGCCGCATTTTATATATATGGCCGTAATATTGTCTCCCTTTCTCTGGCTTAGTGGTAGAAATGTAGTTGGGATCCTTTGAAACCAAATGAAATGCCCTTCAGTATTAATCTCCCAAAATTTCCTTAAATTAATTTCAGGAGAAACTAGCCCTTCGACAGCAGCTGAATGAGGCAAGACAACAACTACTGCAGCAGGCAGAATATTGTACAGAAATGGGAGCTGCAGTCTGTACTTTGTTATGGGGTGTCTCTAGCAATGAGGAAGCAGTTAAAAACATTCTAGGAGGGGTGAGTACTACAGATGTATGCATTTTAGTGGGAATGCTTAGGTATTGTGGGTAGATAATGTGCTGTAGATAACATATCTTAACACATAGGTGTATTTCAGTAATTGAACATATAACAAAATAATTCTCTGAATTGTTTATTCTTTTTGGTCTATTCAGTTTTATAGTCTATAAACGGTTTAATGTAGAGCAAACAGGGAACAAACAGTAATTTAATATTTGATGTTAAAAGGCACAGATAAGAGGGACATTTTCTTCTCTGACCAACTATCATCAGACTGAAAATGCAGATTACTGCCATCACAATGTAAAGAATTTTGCAAACTCACCACCAGGGGAAAAGAATCCCTCACATTACTTCAGCAATTCTCTTGCCCACTTATTCTCCAACATACGTACCTATCAAGCAGTCCTCTGCACTGCAGTGCTCATCAGAAAATGCACAGTCTACTTCTCATGCCATGAAACACAAGGAACTATGGGATGTTTCTTCCTCTGTTCTGGCCCACAAAATTAAAAGTGATAGTTTTAAACCCAATTTAAAATGGAGAAAAGTGATAGAGCACTGTGCCCGACCAAAAGTCTAACCAGCGTTGTTTTGGTGAAGGAAGTGCATGTTTGGAACTGCTTTGCCATACTAACACATTTCATTCAAATGATCAATTATGTCACTTCCTAAGAGGAATATTCCATGGATCATGATTTTTAAATATCTGCACTTCTTGCACATTGATAGTAATAGGCACCTAGGATGTGCTGGTTAGTTTATGTGTAATATACAAATGTACTGTCAGTGCACAGTGATAAAGTCATTATACTGAGGATGAATTGGCTACTTATTTCTCAATGCTCAGGAGTCGTTTGTTTAAAAAAAAACCAAAAATGTTAAAATCGTACCAAGTGTAAATGGATGCAACTGCTCTGGAATTCTCTGGATGACAAATGGACATACATTATACTCCCAATTTTCCCAAACCCTGATATCTGAACTTCTGCATTATCCAAATCCCTTCCTGGGATTTGGCTAATGGAAAGGTTCGAACAATAGAGCAGAAAACTTCAGCCAAGGGAGAGATAACCCTGCTGGTGAATGGCTCCTGGGACAGTGCAGGGAGCCCTTTACAGGAGTGAGCGAGCAAGACCATGACAGCACAGCTTCAGAGGGCTCCCTGCACTATCCTAGGGCTGCTAACACCCATTCCCTGCAGATGCAAGATGCAGAGAATGCTGCAGTCCTGGTGAGTCAGAGCAGATTCCTGGTCTGCTCTGCCCAGCCACTACAGCCTCCTCCCCAGCACCTTGCAGATAGTTTCTTGCAGTGTCACTCCTGTCCTCTTGATTATCCAAACTCCTGATTATCTGAATAAAATTCATGTCCACCGTGCTATTCAGATAATTGGAAGCATACTGTATAAGATACATTTTAGGTATAAATTGACCTTGATTTGTCATTCAGTGGATGTGCAAAGTGAGTATAACTTACACAGCTTTATCTTACGCTTTGTTGTCAGTAGCTTTTTCTGCAATGCTGCTTCTGTCTCTGCCATGTTTAAGTTGATCATTTTACTATCACACTAAATGGCACTACTATGAGCTCAAGTTGCACTACTTTACCATTTTTGCCAGTTTTCCGATCAGTTTACACTCCACATTTAACTTCTTCTACCATTTATGTAACTGCTGAATCAGTGACATTACTGAGTGCAGCCTGTGAAAGTGATTGTTTTCCCTCCGCACTTACAGAGCAAAGCAGTAAAGTTTTTCACAATCACGGGACAAACTATGGAGAGCTTTGTGAGGTCATTAGGTGAAGACATCAAACACCAAGATCTGGATTCTGATGAAAATCAGTTTGTTTTAGCTTTGGCAGGGATTGTGACAAGTAAGTCAGTTTTGTATGTCAGGACTATATTCCACATATACTGTAAGGAGCATATATTGCAGTAAATGTATGATGATGCATATATAGCTGTTTGACTAAATGATTAATATTTTTAAAATGTTGGTATCATTTATGAATCACCATTCTCTTCAAGTTCTAGAAAGCTTCATTGTCTTCTAGTGGAGTTGGTTCTGCCATGCTAAGAAGAATATAACATGCTAAAACTTACTTTATTTAACTTGGTAAATATGATTCTGAATTCATCCTGGGAGCAGATCTGTTGAAAAGAAAAAGCTGCCATTTAGATTCTCTCTTGCTATAATCACAAGTTTAGACAAGGCTTTCACTTTTAATATAATATTAGTAGAAGACATAAGCTAATTATCTCACTTCCAGAAGGTATATTATATTGCTCACAAATGGTTATTAAGGAAGCCTGATATCGTAGGGTGAGAAGTAAAAGATAGGAAGCCAAAGAACCGTTTGCTCTTGGCATAGAAAAATACACAATGCATTTAGTTACAGCAATCCCAACAATCTTTCATTAGTTTTCATGAAGTTTACACATCAATTAAATTCTCACTAACATACACTTTTGATCTAGGGTTAATTAAGTACAGGGTATTGTCATAAACAGATAGCTAAGGGTTAATGTTTCTTTTCCCTGTAAAGGGTTAACAAAGGGAACCAAACACCTGACCAGAGGACCAATCAGGAAACCGGATTTTTCAAAGTGAGGGAGGGAACTTCTGGTTTTGGGTTTGTTCTGCCTGTTTGTTTTCTCTCGGCTATGAGGGAAGAGCTTT
>NC_133769.1:210566116-210572881 GCF_003597395.2 Chelonoidis abingdonii | reverse complement strand
TATTTCCCTTTGTTGGAGACTCAAAGCATCTGAGTCTTGGGGGTTCCCCAGGGAAGGTTTTGGGGGGCTCAAGTGTACCAGGCATGGATTCCTGGTTGGTGGCAGTGAGATAAGATCCAAGCTGGTAATTAAGCTTGGAGGTTCATGCTAAGCACCCAGATTTTGGATGCTAAGGTCCAGATTTGGGAAGAAGAGGCTTATTACATGGGGTATACATAATGTAAGGCGAGAGTAAACCACAGATTATAGGTAAATGAAGACAATAACTTTAAAATTTCTTTGATATTCAGACCACAAGTGAATTGGCCTATGGCTTTGATTTGAGCTGGTCTCTTAGCATCAGACTGAAGTGGTCTGTCAGTGTCACAGTCATTACTTAAAAGCACCCTTCAAATGTTAAAAAAACAGGAGTAAAAAGAGCAAATAGGAGAAAAAGATGCCTAATACCTCCTGCCAGATTTTCTTACAGTAAATCCATTCTAGATGAGGGCTATAATTTCTAAAATATCACGTTTTTGCACTTTTATTTTTCTTTCTTTCCTTCCTACTGTTGGTGAATATATATTCTCCTTTTTTTAACCATTTTGTGATTGATAATATAGCAAGACTACATGTATATATTCTCATAATTTTGTCATGTTAATGTGAGGTTTACAATATATTTTCTCTTTAAGGATTCAGTGTATCAGAGTACAATGCAATTGAGCCTGATCCTCACCTCACTTACTCCAGTTTTACGTCTGCTATGACTCTGTAGGTTTCAGTCAAGTTATTCCTGATTTACATCTGTGTGAGGAGAGTCAGGCTCATTTTTTTTAAATGCAAGCTGTTGTAATGTTGTTTCATTCCTCACTGCTTAACATTTGAACTTGTTTTGCTTCCTACAGTACAAGAAGTTTATTCATGAGAAAACTGTTTCATAGAATCATAGAATATCAGGGTTTGGAAGGGACCTCAGGTGGTCATCTAGTCCAGAATCCTTAGCAGAGTAATAGTCTTTCTGCATTTTTTGCCTATTGTGTTGTCCACTGCATAAGGAAGCACTCCTACAAGAGCAGGGAAGATCTTGCAGATTGACCTCTGTTGCTGCTTTAGATGTGTACTCTAGCTGGGAACATAGGGAGAGTAAATATAAAACAGTCTACATCATTAGTGGGCAACTCGCAGCCCCATGGGCTGCATGTGGCCCATCAGGGTAAGCTGATTGCAGGCCACGAGATATTTTGCGGACATTGCGCGTCCACCAGTATGGCCCCGCGCAGCTCCCAGTGGCCGCAGTTCACTGTTCCTGGCCAATAGGAGCTGTGGGAAGCTGTGGGCCATAGGGGCATGCTGGCTGCCACTTCCCACAGCTCCCATTGTCCGGGAATGGTGAACTGCGGCCGCTGAGAGCTGCAGGGGGCCGTGCCTGCAGATGTTGAGCGTCCACAAAATGTCTTGCGGCCCGCAATCAGCTTACCCTGATGGGCCACAGGTTGCCCACCACTGATCTACATCTTCCTTCCTTTAAAACTGAGTCCATTAGGATCAACTTTGCATTATTTCTACGGTAGTTCTAGATGCTGCCAGTTCAGAGCTTTTTAAATCATATCTGTTTCATAACTCATTGCATTACACATTTTGTTGGTGAGCCACCCTGAATACATCTTTTAGTGAACAATGTATAATTATAACAGGTTTTTTGACTGCTAGGTATTGTTTTCTGCTTCAGTAGCATATTATACAGTTCCATATTGACTATGTCGCTACATTTAGGGAAAGGTTTATAGATGTCATGGCTCAGTCTTCACAGTTTCTACGGGTAGTTAATATTTGATTGTATTAGATACGAACTCATTTTCCTGTTTTTTGGAATGTGATTTTTATTATTTTATTTTATGTTCTGTTGTAGATGTTGCTGCATTGGCATGTGGCCGTGAATTCCTGGTTAATTCAAGTCGGGTGTTGTTGGACACAATGATGCAGCTTCTGGGAGACATGAAGCCAGGACTCTGTACCAAACTGAAAGTGTATGAAGGCCAGATATTTTTAAAATGAAGCATGTTATCTTACAATGTAGACCATTATTACTACAGCTCTTTATCTAATGATCCTGTTAAGGATCTGCCCCCATCAGAACACCCACTTTGGATGCTACTTGGAAAGTAGCATTCATACAGATCCGGTTCTTTTAGCCGGAGCATTTGGTGACAGTCTAGCAGTGGAGGGCTCTCAGCCCTCGTTTTGGCTATATCTCCCCTTTTCCAGAGTAAAAGGTGAAACAATCGAGAGGGTAAAAAGAGAAGAATAAAAAGGAAAACCTGTAGGTCTCCAGCACAAGTTATCGGATACAGTCCCTTCCTCCTTTTGGCACAGGAGATCTGTGTTCCCTTTTTGTCAGGACAGAGATTCTGCTAGCTATCTGGCTTCTTCCTGGGAGTTGGGAAACTTAACAGTCTGCACCCCTTCAGGGCTGCCCACTACTGAGTGCAGCTTACTCCTTTCAAACTCCTCCATTCCTGGCATGACTTGCAGGTGTGGTGTGATGAGGCTTCTCCAGCCCAAAGCCGTGCATTAACCGCTTCCATACTGGGGTAGGGTTTACGAACCCCCCCTCTCAAGACAGGGGCAAGGGTGGCATCTCCTGTGCTGGAATTGCTGTCTTGTGAAAAAAAGTCAGCATTTTGATGTGCCTTATCAGGTCAGTTGAGTACCTGGAAGCTATAGGGTTGTAGTGGATTATCCTTGGATTGGTGTCTTTCATGGTGTTCATACGCCTAAGTGGAGTGTGGTCTGTGATTTTTTTTAAAAAAAGGTTTCCCAGAAGATAGTATCCACTGAATCCACAGCCCATTTCACTGCCAGTGCCTCCTTCTTGATCACGGAGTATATTTTCTCTCTGGGGAACAACTTTTGGTTGTTGTACAATACCAGATGTCCGTCCCCCTCATTTTTTTGCAAAAGGATCAACCTTAGTCCTATATGTGAGGCATTTATTTGCAGAATAAATCTTTTTGAAAAGTGTGGATTAAAAAGGACTGGCTCCTTACATAAATGCTCCTTCGGGGTCCTAAATGCCTTATTGTAGGATTTTCAACCACTGGACCTTTTCTGGGCATCTGTCCTTTGCGAGATCTGTGAGAAGGGCCACGGTAGTGGTGAATCCCAGCACAAAACACTGATAACTGCCTGCAACTCACAAGTGGGTTGTTTTGTCTTGGGAACAGGACAATGTGTCAAGGGTTGGACCTTGTTCAATAGGGGTCGTAGTTGACTTTCTCTCATGGTCTAGCCCAGGGGTCAGCAACCTTTCAGAAGTGCTGTGCTGAGTCTTCATTTGTTCACTTTAATTTAAGGTTTCACGTGCCAGTAATACATTTTAATGTTTTTTAGAAGGTCTCTATAAGTCTATATATCATGTAACTAAACTACTGTTGTATGTAAAGTAAACAAGGTTTTCAAAATGTTTAAGAAGCTTCATTTAAAATTAAATTAAAATGCTGATCTTATGCTGCCGGCCTGCTCAGCCTGCTCTCAGCCTGCGGTTCCATTCACCTAGGCCGGCAGCGAGCTGAGCAGGGCCTGCGGCCAGGACCCCAGCTGGCAAGGAGCCAGCAGCCAGAACCGCAGACCAGCAGCTGGCTGAGTGGGGCTAGGGCTGGGACCCCAGCTGGCAAGGGGCCAGCAGCCAGAACCCCAGACTGGCAGTGGGCTGAGTGGGGCTGGGGACCGGGACCCCAGACCGGTGGCGGTCTGGGATTCTGTCCACTGGCTCCTGTCAGCCAGGGTCCCAGCTGCCGGTCTCGCTCAGCCCACTGCTGGTCTGGGGTCCCGGCCCTGCCCACATACAGTGGGTACCTAGCTTCTCCCTGGTTCTGGCCCATTCTCTTCCTCTCTCTCTGCACTGAGCTGAGGGTGGGAGTGCACTGAGCACAGGGCTGGGGCTGAAAGAGCAGGCTGCGGGTTGGGGTGCAGGGTCTGGCCAGGAGCTAGAATGAGGGAGGGGGCTCAGGGTTGGGGCAGGAGGTTTGGGTTTGGAGTGCTTACCTGGGCAGCTCCCATTTGGTGCGAGAGGTGCAGGTGGGAATTTGGGGTGGATGTGAGTGCAAGAGCTCCTGTTTGGTGTGAGGGTTGGGGATGTGGGGGGGGTGCAAGAGTCAAGATATGGGGTGAGGGGGGCTGGATATGTGTGAGGAGTGCAGGAGTCAGGGCAGGGGGTGTGTGAGGGGGGTGCAGGAGTCAAGGCATGGGGTGCGGGGGCTGGGTATGTGTGAGGGGTGCCAGAGTCAGGGCTGGGGTCGTGGGGGAGAGCGTAGAGGGCTGGGGTTTGAGGGGGATGCAGGGGTCAGGGCAGAGGAGTGGGCTGGGATTGGGGGGTGCTCCCAGCCCCCTGCCCTGAGCGGCTCACAGCAGGGGGCTGGAGGGATACGCCCTGATTCCACTCCTCTTCACCAAGGCCCCAGTCCTGCCTCTTCTCCACCTTCTTCCCGGTCTGAGCAGTGAGGGCACCGGGGCTCCTCTTTTCCCCTCCCTTGCAAGGGCCATCAGCAGTAGGAAGGGAGAGGAGGCGGGGCATGATGCAGTGCGCTGAGGGAAGAGGCTGGGGACGGGGAAACTTGGCTGCCAGCAGAGCCTGCCCTACAGCAGCAGCCGGCAGAACCAAACTTGCTTCTGCCTTCGGCTCCCTGCCCCCGCCAGAGAGAGCGGTAGGCAGGGGGCAGAGAAGAGCGGGCTGGGCCAGGCAGGATTTTTAATGGCATGCTGCTGCCTGCCAGGGTCCCGGCCATTGGCCCCGCTCAGCCTGCTGCCGGAGTTCGGCATCGGGCTGAGTGGGGACGGCAGCGGCCGCAGTGTACCATTAAAAATCGGCTTGCGTGCCGTTTTTGGCACACATACCATAGGTTGCCGACTCCTGATGTAGCCTAAGTACATGACATTGCAGTTCCCTGCCTTACTGCATCTGCGAGGAACTGGAGCACTGCTGTGACCATTTTTAAACTAATATCCCAGTCCTGGCTGGAGAGAACTATGTAATCTAAGTAGGCCGCTGCATTCTGCCTATGCAGCCACAAGATTCAGTCCATTAGCTTCTGGAAAGTTTCCGCTGCCTCAGAGTGACCAAAAACATTTATTGGACTTGATATAGATCAGTGCTGGGCCATAGTTTGTGCACCACTGATATATACCAAAGGATGTGGAACAAACTGTTTTTCCCCCAGTTTCTGGCAAAGGTATTTTCCAGTACCCTTTTGTGAGCTCTGAAGTGGATATATATCTGGCAGCTCTCAGCCATTGTAATAGTTCATCCACTGTTGGTTTGGCTATGCATTAAATTTTGAAGCCACATTGACCTTTTGAAAATCAGTGCAGAAACATGTCATGCCATCAAGTTTTGGCACTAGCACAGTACTCCTCCATTCACTGAGTGATTCTTTTACTACTCTATGCCTCCTTTGGATGTACTTGGAAAGTAGCAGTCACACAAATCCAGTCCTTTTAGCAGGAGTGTTCAGTGACAGTCTAGTGGAGGTGGGCTCTCAGCCCTCCTTCTGGCAATTTCTCCCCTTTTCAGAGTCACAGGTGAAACAAACAATCCAAAGGCAGCAAAAGAAGTTAAAGGCAATGTCTATACTGCCCGGATCGGTGGGCAGCGATTGATCCAGTGGGGGTTGATTTATCGCATCTAGTCTAGATGCGATACATCGACCTATGAGCACTTTCCTGTTGACTCCTATACTCCACCAGCATGAGAGGCACAGGCAGAGTCATTAGGGGAGCAGCAGCAGTCGACTCACCGCAGTGAAGACACGCGGGGGGGAAGATCTAAGTACGTTGATTTCAGCTAAGTTAGTCACATAGCTGAAGTTGCGTATCTTAGATCGATTCCTCCCCCCTCACCCAGTGTAGACCATTCCAAAGAAAGGGGCCAAGAAAAAAAAAACCCATATATGCAGTTCTGACCAGGATATTGACCTCTTTCTTCAGAGGCCCTGGATGGGCTGTAGTCCACCTTAGAGTCCTCTGGGACTCCAGCAGAAGCTATAGGATAAGCCTATTCCTTCTTTTATCACAGGAGATCTGTGTTTCCTTTTTGTGAGGGTAGAGGTTGCACTAGACATCAGGCCTTCCTGGGAGCTGGGAAGCATAGCACCCTGCATTCTTCCAAGGCTGTCCACTATTGAGGGGAACTTCCTCCTTTGATGTACCTTGTCCATTCCTGGCATGACTTGCAGGTATTGCAGGATGGGGTTACTCCAGCCCCAAGCAGCTCCCTAACTCCTTTCACACTGGTGTGGAGTTTACACACCACGTCACAGATTCATTCATCATTTACTTTATTGGAGAGGAAATAAGTCCATTGGAAATAATATTCACAGCATCCATTCCTCAGAAATATACTAGGTGTGGTTGCAAGGCTGGTGGCTGCATACCGATTCCCCATAGCCAATGTTGCAGGCACATCAGTGTCTCTGCAAGATCTATCAAGCACCAGAATAATGGGCAATGTGGAGATGTTTCCATCACTGCCTTGGTAAGAGGTAGAGTTGCTGGGATGAATGGTTTTTAAGAGAGGCTCAGGTATTAAAGTAGGGAAAAGAACTGAGAGAAATATAGGACTCACTCTGTATCGCTGTCTGTCATAAATAGATAGCTAGAGTTAATGTTTCTTTTACCTGTAAAGGGTTAACAAAGGGAACCAAACACCTGACCAGAGGACCAATCAGGAACCCGGATTTTTCAAAGTAAGGGTGGGAACCTGTGGAGGTTTTTGGCTTTGTTCTCTGT
>NC_133769.1:210559651-210560846 GCF_003597395.2 Chelonoidis abingdonii | reverse complement strand
ATATGGGAAGCCCTGGGGTCACCACACTCAGTCCCCCCCCCAGATATGGGAAGCCCTGGGGTCACCACACTCAGTTCCCCCCGCCCCAAGATGTGGGAAGCTCTGAGGTCCGCTCACTCTGCCCCTCCCGCCCCCGCTCTCGCCGGCCTCCCCCTAGCCCTTTACAGCCTCGGCGCCTCAGTCCCCAGCCCTGCAGCTGCGGAGGGGGAGGGGGGCGCGGGGGCGGCTCCTGGAGCGCGGCGATACCAGGCTGGGCTCCCCGGCGGCTGACGAGCCTTCTCCGCGACTTGCGCCCCGCACTGACGCTGCCCGTCCTCCGCCCGCACAGTCTGCGCCGCGCTCGGCCTGCTGCCGCTTCCGCCTTTCCGCTGCGGCGGCTGCCTCCTCCTCGGCGGTCAGAGGGCAGGGGGCAGGGTTCAGTCCGCTCGCTGCCGGCCCCCGGGCGCTGGCAGGCCTCTGCCAACCCCACCCTGCCTCAGCAGCCTCCTGGGAGCCGGTCGCACTCCCGCACTGCAGTGGGGAAAGAGGGGACCCCCTAATCCTGGGGGACTCCTGAGCAGTAGGAGAGAGGCTGGATCCCTTAGTTATGGGCAGGGGGATTCACCTTAACAGCAGGGGAGAGGGGGAATCTTTGCAACATTAGGAGGAGAGAAGAAATCCCCCTAATATTGGGGTGGGGGAAGGAAGAGGGGAGACCTAATGTTTTTAGAGGCAGAAGGGGCCATGGCCGGGTTGGGGAAAGGAAGAGGGGACCTCTAGTATCTAGATAGGGCAGAAGGATGCCTTGAATTCTTCCTTTTTTAAAGCAGGGCAGGAAGAGATCCCTGATAATATCTTGGGTGGAGGTGGGAATGCACAGTTTTGTGGAGGAGACACATACACATCCCTAGGTTGTGATTAATTTTAAAGCAGTGTTTGAGAAAAGAAAATGGACCTGATAAAAATCTTCCGATATATGAAGGCACTTGGCCAGGACAAGAACTAATGGGTTTCATCTACAACTGGGGAAATTTAGGTTAGATACCGTGAAAAAAAACTTTCTGGCCACTAGTGTAGTTAAGCTCTGGAAGAGGCTTCCAAGAGAGGCTGTAGACTTCTCATCATTGGAGGTTTTAAAGAACAGATTGGACAAACATGTTTCAGGGATGGTGAGGGTTTAGTTCAGGATTTCTCCAACAGGGGTCGCAGCTTGTGT
>NC_133769.1:210489061-210547658 GCF_003597395.2 Chelonoidis abingdonii | reverse complement strand
GTACATATATTGTTTCATTAGTTACTTTTTATGGTTTGTGTTGGTGAGCATATATAGTCTGAGCAAACATATAAAGTGTCTGCCTGTGCTAATGTAGACAATATCTATGCTAATACCTCCTGTAGCTAGGCTACTCCAGGCACACACCCACACACAAATCTCCGGAAATAACGGGGGGGGTAACACATTCAAACTATATACAGTAGAACCCTCAGATTAAGAACACTCAGGAACGAGGCAAGTATCAGAGGGGTAGCCATTGTTAAGTCCTGAGATCTGTAAAACGCAGCAAAGATCCTTGGCACCTGTAGACTAACGCATGTTTTGGAGCATGAGCTTTCTGTGGGTGAATACCCACTTCGGCAGAGTGCATCTGATCAATGGCAATGATCAAGTCAGGGGGGGAGACTGCATCTGACGAAAGTGGGTACATTCACCCACGAAAGCTGCCTCCTCCAAAACGTCTGTCAAGTCTATAAAGATGCCAAGGATCTTTGCTGTTTTCTCAGGAATTGGAGATTGTTCATAACATCTGAAATGTTGTAATCTCTGAAGCATAATGTTATTGTTGTTACTTTCAATAAGTTTAAATATGAACATGACTTACTACAAGCTTTGAAAACTTTACTAATTGCAGAAGAATATGGGTTTTAACACCATCCTAATGTTTTAACAAAACAAGCATACATCGTAAACAGTTTCCTTACCTTTCAAACCTTTTATTTTATAAACATTCACTCTTTATTTTTTTGGATTAGCATTTAACCAGACTGGTACTGTATTTAGTGTTTTTCTGACTTCTGCCTGCTGCCTTGATTGGCGTACGTTCTGGTTCCCAAAATGAGATCTGTGGTAACTGTCAGTTCAGTATGGTGTCTGTAAACTCTGACGTTTCGTTACCAGCCTTTCATACTTTATTACGATTGGTCATGCAGGTCGTCGGTAAGTTACATCCAACCCCCCCCTGGCAACGGACCTGTTCCTCCTAGACCAGCTCGGCTAACCCACGCACGTCTCCTTAATCACAACACGGCCGGTCTAAGTGGGCGTATGAAAAAATGAGAATTTCAGTTTCCTTGAAACAGATTTCACAAAATCTTGAAATCTCAAGACTGGAGATTTTGAAAACTTCTTTAAAAATAGCAGATATAAGCACAGGTGGAACAAGTTGTACATCTAGATTTGTTGCCACAATTGTGGACACTAATTTTAATGCATAAGTGGTGGAAATATTTGGTGTTTCAAAAGCTGGACATCTGAATGAATCTTAACGTCAAGAAAGTCTATATGTTCTATTTAAATGTGCCAGCAATATCTCCTTTAGTTGCAAGAGCTTTTTCATAAGAATCCGTATGGAAAGAACAGTAGGACTAGAAGGTACCTTGAGAAGCCATCAAGTCTAGTCCCTGCACCAAAGACAGGACCAACTAAATCCAGGGTTTCTCCAACAGGGGTCCGCAGCTTGTGTAGGAAAGCCCTGGTGGGCCGGGCCGGTGTGTTTAACCTGCACCCGTACCGGCAGGTCCGCCGATCGCGGCTTCCCCCGATATCGCGGCTCCCACTGCTGCGGCTCCCATTGGCCTGGAGGCAGCGATCCGCGGCAGTGGGAGCCGCATCCGGTCCGGACGCTGCGACGGGGCAGGTAAACACAACCGGCCCGGCCCAACCAGGGCTTTTCCCTATTTATATAAAGTTTTCTTTTTAAAACTTGTTGGAGTTTCTTTTCCTAGATAGGCAAGGGGATAGAAATTTCTGTGCCAGGGGTACTGTCTCTCTTAAGGACAGGCAGGGAGGAGGGGAAGCACTACGCTCTGTGTTTACCTCTCCTATGGTCCCAGGGCGGGAAGAAGCTACAGGGGAAGAGAGAAAGAATCATCTCTGGTTCCTTGTGTTTGAGGGTTGTCTCTTCCTGGAAGAAAGGAGACAGGTTTTCTTGGTATTGAGATGTAAAGAGATTACATCAGGCACTCTCAGTTAGCCCAGAGAGCAAAGTCTGGGTGGGAGGAGGAGGGGGAAGGGAAGAGGAGGATTTTTCCCTTGCCCGTGACTCAGAGCTTCTGGGTCTTGGGGGTTCCCCAGGGATGATTTTGGGGGTCTCAAGTGTACCAGGCACTGAATCCTGGTTGGTGGCAGCGAGATCAGACCCAAGCTGGTAAAAGCTTGGGGGAGTTCATGTTAAGCCCCAAGATTTTGGACGCTAAGGTCCAGATTTGGGAAGGAGAAGCTTATAACACTGTCCAAAATGAAAAATAATCTGTTAAAATGCTATGTCTGGTTAGTTAAATAAGTAGCTTACATATGTACCAAATGTGCACTTGTCTTAGGCCAGCAAAGAGTAAATGACCTCCTGCCACCTTATTACCCACAAGCTGCTGTCATCAACATTGGTAAAGGGGTATCCGTAAAGAAGCCCTGTGAGATGAATGAATCTATGATGTTATGAAATATTGTAAAGAAAAGACTATGATGCACAATCCAAAAAGGGGAAAAGTCAGACTTTCCAGTAAACGAAGAAATGAAACACATTAACATTCTTTGCCATTTTCTGAGCAATATTACTAATTAATCAAAGCAAGTTGTGCCTGGCAGGTATGAAATTCAGCTTGTCTTAGACACATGTATATGGCTCTTGGATACAATAGGGATTGGGAGCCTTAATATGGTGTTTGTGAATATTAAGATACCGAAAATTAATAAGATAAGTATTATTGATGTGAATAATCTTTGATTCATGTGTGCAATATTTTATTTTAGTAGATATTTGAATGTTGATCTGTGAAAAAGCATAAATATTGAATGACCATGTTGTTAACGATTTGTTATTTATGTATGTCATTACAGAGTGCCTTAGCATTACATAATGTCTATCATGCTGTTTCCCAAGCGTAGGATTTGGAAGTCAACATTTGAAATAGGATAGCCAACTTTAATATTATTTGGTATTTTTCTGAATGCCCCAATTTCTGGAGTCATATGCTTATGTGAGAATCACAGCTTTCATTTTTTTAAAATGCAGGTTTCTAGCCCTCATGATTTCAGAGAAAAGCTTGAAAATGTGACCTCTAAAGCAGTTGTTCTCAAACTTTTGTACTGGTGACACAGCAAGTCTCTGAGTGTGACCCTCTCTTATAACTATATTAAAAAGTATTTTTAATTTAACACCATTATAAATGCTGGGGGCAAAGAGGGGTTTGGGGTGAAGGCTGACAACTCACAACCCCCCGCGTAATAACCTCATGACCCCCTGAGGGGTCACAACCCCCAGTTTGAGAACCCTGGCTCACAATCCACAAGGCAAATAAAAACAGCCCAGACTTCTACAAATCTCTTGATTGTGAAGGCAATTTTGAGTTTTGGGGGCTGGCTCTTGATTTTTGAACACTTGGCAATATTGTCATCATCAGTGTTTGAAGGCTTCCTCTCGTAGATGAGTTTAAAAAATAAGTTCTTTATTGTAAAGACAACTAAAGCTGATTGCCAGATAGTTTCTCGTGGTGGTGTTATCTCCAGCTACCTTGCAACAGCCATTTGAAAACATGTGCAAGTCAATCCTACAGACAAACCAAAGACTCAACAGGGGCCATCTAATTTGCAGAATATCAGTATATAAAGTCCATCCAACTGGGTTAGCATACAACCCAAAAGAGGCACTGCACAAATTAATTTTACAGTATCTTACATAATGCAATGATAATCTTTGATCCTATTTATATTCCTTGAAACCTGGCTCTTGGGTTAGAGAGACTAGGTTTGATAGTCAAACTTGTAAGGCCTGCATGGCTACCAGGTTGTCACACAATTTATTTTTAAGAAATCAGTACAAGTAAAAGCTGTAGAAACAAGTGTGAGTCCAGATTCCGAAATCAAATGACATCTTTTCTACTGACCAAAGGAACTGCTGATTTGAAACGTTTTGGGTTTTTTTTCAACTATTTACTTTATAAATAAGTGTAGCTACTTCAGAGATGTGGTGACTGAGTTATGCATTTCCAATTTTTGTTACTTGGAGGGTGGGGGGAAATAACAAAAATAAGAGTGAGAGGAATATACTGTATATACTCGATCATTAGCCCTTTCATTTATAAGCTGACCCCCCCAAGATGGATAAGGAAAAATAGCAAAAACTGTATGACCCTTTCATAAGCCGACCCTGTATTTCAAGGGTTGGAAAACTTTGGCTCCCAGCCTGTCAGGGTAAGCCCCTGGAGGGTCAGGGCATTTTGTTTACCTGGAGCATCTGCAGGGTTGGAACCCCTCAGCTCCCTGTGGCCACAGTTCACCGTTCCCAGCCAATGTATTAGATATTCAATTCAATGATTCCATAGAGCAGGAATCAGCAACCTTTGGCATGCGGCTCACCAGAGTAAGTACCCTGGCGGGCCGGGCCAGTTTGTTTACCGGCTGCGTCCTCAGGTTCAGCCGATCGCAGCACTCACTGGCCGTGGTTTGCTGCTCTAGGCTAATGGGGGCTGTGGGAAGTGGCACTAGCTGAGGGATGTGCTGGCCACTGCTTCCTGCAGCCCCCATTGGCCTGGGACGGTGAACCACGGCCAGTGGGAGCCACGATCGGCTGAATCTGCGGACGAGGCAGGTAAATAAACCACCCCACCAGAGTGCTTACCCTGATGAGCCGTGCGCCAAAGGTTGCCGATCCCTGCCATAGAGTTTTAAATCATCAAATTTTGGTGTAGACCTGTTTATAAGCTGACCCCCACTCTTTGATGCATTACTTTTTTACCAAAAATATTCAGCTTATGAACAAGTATATATGGTAATAATATGGAGAAGGGCAAAGGAAAAACTGTGTTTCTATAGAGGGAATATAAAGGAGCAGTAGAGCTGAAAGTGGCATAAAGAGCCAAGGAGTTTTTCCACATTATGGTGTTAATAATATATTATTACTTTGGGCTTAGATCTCCAGAGTGGCTAGCAGAATGGGTTTAAATCTCAGAAACTTTCTTCTTCTTCTCCCCACAACATTCCATCATTTTTAGCTCATCACAACCAGTTCCTCAGCTCCACACAAAACAAACAAGTGAAAGAAAAATACAAACTAGCAGTGTCCTTTTACATCATTTTTAATCTGTTTGACATTTCCATTGAGGAACAGATTGAAAGACCGTGTCCAAAGATATTAGCCTTTTCTGTTGTAAATGGTTATTTTATTTATTGTTTTTATTTTGGCTGATCATGCATAGTTAGAGATATTCACATTTCATCACTAAAGGCTAAATTTTGCTGCCCAAGTAAGGGCCGTGGAAGCTCTGTGAGGCGTGAGGTGCACATGGGTCATGAATGCTGCAGAGCACAGCTCCATAGCAGCATCCACAGCTTGCTATGGGCCATGACCACAATAGATTCACTGGTCCAGGGGTCAAATTTTTAAAAGTAGCTAAGCAATTTAGGAGCCTAAGTCCCATTTTTAAAATCATTCAGGGCTTTAGGAGCCTAAGTCTCATTGAAAGTGCATGAAAGTTAGACTCCTAAGCACCTAAATCAGTTCTGAAAATGAGACAGACTCCTAACACTCCTAGGAACATTAGAGTTTTTTTACTCTAGCTCTCTGTGTAGAAGTTGCATAGTAAAATGCAAACTTACTGCAACCTGAGACTACAGTAGCAGCCATGAAGGGTCTGGTTGATGGCTCCATAGCCTGTCCCCCAGCTTGGGGAAGAAGATTCTAATCCACTCCCTACTTCCTCAAAGCTCCCTTGCACACAAACCATGGACACAGGCTGTGGGCATGTACTGGGATTTGTCCCATGAGTATAGGGCAAGTCCCTCAAAAGCAAGATTTTATTTATTAGCTTTTCCATTGTCATTTATTAAGACTTCAGCACCTTCTATGAAAGGATCTCTAGAAATGTAAAGTATCACTATTAATCACAGCATGTCATAAGATGCAGTAATTAACCTTTCTTCCCCATAGCATCCTCCAACATTCTCAATTCCTAGAAAAAAGAGTGTGTGAAAAGAAACTAAAAAGGGGAGAGAACTTAAAAAACAACTATCGGCATCAGAATACAACTATTTTTTCAATCACTTCAAAGCTTCCTGGCTAGGAGTTTGCAGTATACTAGTGGCCTAGTTTTTAGAAATGCTGAATGCTGTCTCTCATTGACTTCAGTGATTTTGTGTGCGCTGAACACCTTTGAATATTTAGGTCATAAACCTGTTGGAAATGATTGAAGAAAAGAGAAACAAAATCAGAATAAATTGACATTAAGCTATTCAGAGTATTGCTAGTTAAGAAAAAAAGTTCATAAAACTTTTCATCTTAGAATACATACAGAAATCTTTATCACATGGCAAGTGTGGAAGGCAGTGCAATAACAAACATCAGATATCTATTTAGCTCAGCAAAGAGTGCAACAAACGTTTAGTGGCAATACAATCTTTACATCGAGTATTATCCGTAGTTTTTGACAGCTTTGAAGAAATACAATCTTTCCTGTGCCCTCGGTTCCCCAAAAGGTTCAGAACTACTTAAAATAACTTCTGTATTCGGTCTTATTTCTGAATAACTTGTATAATCGGGCATCACATTTCTGTATATAAAACTATCCAGCATGAATTTTATTTTATCTTATAACATTGCATTAGCAGTCTTACAGTTAAAGCTGAGATGGCACCTTTATACTAATCACTTTTTCAGTGGCTTTCAGCATTTTCAACTTACTGAAATTTACTGAAATTTCTCCTGCTTATCTCTTCTGAAAGTGGACCTTTCTGGGAGAAATTCGGTGGCTTAGTCAGATACAGTTAACATTCATATTATGTGAACATGGGTGGATCGGGGAATACGTTTTTCAACTATGAGGAAAAGTTGAGAATTTTAGTTTGTTTTATTACTTAAATTTGTCATGGATGTATTTTTAAAAGATGACTAGGGACGTTGCTACGTTAGGAAGACAAATTATGAAATACAGATTTTGAGGTTTTGAAAATACATGACTGAGCATAGCACTTATGGAGTTTTTGCCTTTTCATTCTGCTGCATAAACATTAAATGTAATTTGACTTTAAAAATGTGTGTGTGATGCTGTCATAAACAGATAGCTAAGGGTTATTGTTTCTTTTACCTGTAAAAGGTTAACAAAGGGAACCAAACACCTGACCAGAGGACCAATCAGGAAACTGGATTTTTCAAAGCTCAGGGGAGAGAATGTTTGTTTGTGTGTCTTTGTCTGGCTCTCAGCTATGAGAGGGGATCTTTTTCTATCTTTAAGCTTCTAATCTTCAGTTTCAAAGTTGTAAGTACAAAGGTAGAAAAAACAATAGGCTGTTATTGGGGTTTTTTTGTATTTACATGTGTGTAGTTTGCTGGAATGTTTAAATTGTATCTCTTTTTGAATAAGGCTGTTTATTAGCCGTTGCAGTCTCTGGCTAATCAGTTATAAAATATGAAAAGATGTTTATTTTTCTATAACTCAAAAGAATTTTTGTCTGGCTTCGTGATCATAACTTACTACTGAGATTTGAACCGTGTACTGTACCTTGATGAAAAGCTAGTCATTTAAACCCCTCTTAAGCTAATACCAGCTTAGATTTTTATCTCGCTGCCACCATCCAAATGAAATTCCAGTGTTCGGCTCACTCTGGTCTCCCCAAAACCTTCCCTGGGAAACCCCCAAGACTAGATGCCCTGAGTCTCCTAACCAAGGAGGATACATAACATTGCCACACCACCTCTCTCCCACCAGAAATTATCGCCTCACTTCTATTGGAGTTTGTGGCCTTAAATATATACATCTCTGAGAGTACTAATGCAACCTGACCTATATACTATCTAATACTCACGTAAAATTTAGCACATTTAGAAAAATGTCATGTTGCTCTGTGCATGCTAGTCCCACAAAGAAACAGCACAATCTCAAGCTAAGTAGCAGATATATGTGAAGACTTTGCATAAAGATTTCTCTTCTCTTCACCTCCTGCACCTATAATCCCTGGGTGACATACAGAGAGTTCACCTCCGTAGATCTAACACAAAGAAATTCTCCCTCCCCTTCGTTCCTTAGGCCTACCCAAGAGAAAAAACTTCAGACAAGTTCTCTTAAAAACGAAAACTATATAATATAAAAAAGAAAGAAAAAGGACATAAAAATATGATGCTCTGCAAATCACAAATGAACAATAACCAAGCGCTATTGCTAAAAGAACATAATAGTGAATAACACCAGATCTTATTCAAAAAGAGATACCAATTTAAACATTCCAGCAACTACACACATGTAAATACAAAAAGGACCCCAATCCAACAAAGGCCTTATCGTAGTGATTTCAATACCCTTTGTTGTGAACTTATCAACTTTTGTACAACTTATGAAAGATTAGGAAGCTGTAAAGATAGAATCAAAGAATTCGCCCCTTGGCTCATAGCTAGCCAGCCAAAACACACAACAAAGACTGGCTCTCAGCTATGAGAGGGGATCTTTTTCTATCTGTAAGCTTCTAATCTTCAGTTTCAAAGTTGTAAGTACAAAGGTAGAAAAACACAATAGGCTGTTATTGGTTTTTTTGTATTTACATGTGTGTAGTTGCTGGAATGTTTAAATTGTATCTCTTTTTGAATAAGGCTGTTTATTCATATTTTCTTTTAAGTAATAGCCCTGTGTATTGTCACCTTAATGCAGAGATCATATTTTTTGTTTTTTTTCTTTCTTTTTTATATATAAAGTTTCTTTTTAAGACTTGTTTGAGTTTTTCTCTCTGGGTAGGCTAAGGAACGAAGGGGAGGGAAATTCTCTTTGTGTTAGATCTACGGAGGGTGAATCTCTGTAGCACCAGGGAAGTGGTGGGAGGGGGAAGAGAGAGAGAATCTTTTCTGTTTCCTTGTATTTGGTTGTCTCTTTGTGGAAGAGAAGAGACATGCTTCTTGGTATTGTGATGTAAAGAGGTTGCATTAGTACTCTCAGGTTAGCCCAGATAGGAAATTCTGGGTGGGAGAGAGGTGGGGGGAATAGTTTATCTCCCTTGGTTAGGAGACTCAGGGCATCTGAGTCTTGGGGGTTTCCCCAGGGAAGGTTTTGGGGAGACCAGAGTGAGCCAGAACACTGGAATTTTTGGATGGTGGCAGCGAGATAAAATCTAAGCTGGTAATTAAGCTTAGAGGGGTTCATGCTAGCTTCTCAGGTTATGAACGCTAAGGTTCAAATCTGAGTAAGAAGTTATGATAGATGCCACGTCAAATTTTTTGATATAGAAAAAACATCTTTTATTTATAACTGCTAGTCCCAGAGACGCAACCTGTGATCTGAAAGCTAAGCTGGGTTCTTTCCTTTTCAGACATCAACACCAAAAATAAGAAGGCCAACAGAAGCCTTCAGTTACATCCTATGAAAACCCACTGAAGGCTTGTGGGGTTGCACAGGTGTTAAGGTATTTGGAGGCAGTGAAGTTATGCAAGTATAACTGAGAGCATCATTTGATTTGCATCATCTTTGTGACTGCTGGTGATGTGTGCAAAGGCAAGAGTGTGTTTTGACTCAGATGCAGATTGAATTTGCAGGGCTGGCAATTAAAAAAAAATCTTTTTACCTGTAGACTGAGCAAATTTGATGTGGAATCCATGAGGCGCAATAGACCCATGATGAAATTTAAGAGTCAAAAATACGTTTTTCACAGTATAGCCACCATTTAAGGACCAAATTGTCTGACCCTGTGTCAATGCGAAGGTGTTTGGGGGAGCACATAGAGACATTGACAGAGACAGTGCTATATGGCTGATGGGTGCAAGTACTGGACTAGGCTGGCACTGTCAGGAACGATCCTCTCTGAACTGGTGAAGGACTCCTAAACACATTTCAGATGGTAGCAGAACAGTGGCTTCCTTCTCAGTTTCCCTGTACAGAAATGGATGAGTTCCCATCTGTCACATTATGGGAGTTGTATTAAATTGTACTTGCAGGGGCCCTGGGTAGATGCTTGAAGAAGGATGGCTTAAGTTGTTTCCATATGCCAGGGACAGATTCTGTGCTGTACTTTCTGGGAGGTACAGCCCAGAGGGCAGTGGTGGCTTTACATCACCGTTGCATCCTCTGGCTTCTGGGCTGCTGCTAGGGCATTTCAGCCCCTGGTATAAATTAGAGCAGCCCTGCAGCATTCTGGAATCCCTTGGAGTACTTAGCACTGTGAGTATGTCCCCTCCCTCCATATCTGCCCTGGTGCAGTCTCTATGCTAGGGCTGATGAGGGAGGCTACATAAGTCCTATGCTGCTCCTATTTTAGGGGTCTTCTCTAACCTCTTGCAAGTCCTATATGTTGCCAGAACTGGGGCTAGAATCGTCCCCTTCACTCTTGACATTTGGATCGGCAGTCAGCTGAGAATACAGCACGCTCAAGGCTTGTTGCCTTTCTGTGGCTGCAACAGTTAGTCTTACTGGCTTGTATATGTTGGGCCTGAATTTTGCCTGGCTTCTTCATGCCTAAGCAAGGGTGAGCAGGGCAACAAGAAGTGTGTCTTCTCCCATAATACCCCCTTGCCTCCTGCACAGACGCCAGACACACAGTCCTTATGAGTCCCTTCAGCACAAAGACTACTAGAGTCCAGTGCCGTTGCTAGCACTAGACTTAGTGTGGGATGAAAAAAAGATGGATGTGGCCCCAACTCTGACCACAACCGCCAGTGGAGTTGGCTCTGTTTGGTGGCAGAGGATATCATTGTGCCTTCTTTAAGGGTGGCACTCCAGGAGGCATTGTGCCTGCTTGGGATAATTTCATGGTCCCACTGGCTATTAAGACACATTGTTTGGCAAAGAGTAAAAATTTTATCAAGATGATGTTTAAAAAAGTGAATGGTATGGAGTTTAAGTGTAGAAGTTTCAGGTTATCAGGGAATAACGTACAGTTTATCAAGGGGTGTGAAGTTCAATTTAAGATCGGATGGCGTAAGGAATACATCATCTGCAATATACTACAATAGAGTCTCACCTTTTCTCTCTCATAGGTCAGAAGGGACCAATATGATCATCTAGTCTGACCTCCTGCACAAGGCAGGCCACAAAACCCTACCCATACACATTTATAACAACCCCGAACCCATGACTGAGTTATTGAAATCCTCAAAATTGAGATTTGAAGACCTCAAGCTGCAGGGAATCCACCAGCAAGCGACCCATGCCCCACGCTGCAGAGGAAGGCGAAAAACCTCCAGGGCCTCTGCCAATCCACCCTGGAGGAAAATTCCTTCCCGACCCCAAATATGGCGATCAGCTAAACCCTGAGCATGTGGGCAAGACTCACCAGCCAGCACCCAAGAAAGAATTCTCTGCAGTAACTCAGTTCCCATCCCATCCAACATCCCCTCACAGACCATTGAGCAGACTTATCTGTCAGATTTTATTTTAGAGCGTGCTTTACTTGTGGCTGATCCTTTAAAGTGTTGCATAACCTCAGCTCCCACTGAAGTCAAGGTGCTCAGTACCTCTTAGATTCGGGACATCTCCTTTATCAGGATGTCTTCCAGAGGACAGATTTAACCTAATAAGAAGGACTGACTGCTGCTTTAATTGGTATAGAATTAGCATAAACTTTGTTTAACAGGGACACGAGGGGCCAGTGTCAGATGATTAAAAGATGCATAGCTAGGTATGAAAGTTGTGAAATTCTAAGCTGCTGTCTTTTTTAAATACAGAAGTTGTCAAAAATCAAAAGAAGAATGAATGAAATGCAGCAAATTTCATTTAGTTCTTTTGATTCAGTATAGTAATTGTTATAAAATCTTTGCAGCCTTTTATTTTTTTTAAGTGGCCCTTCCATTTGTTGAGACAAGCAGCTTAATCAGGATGATAGGCTGCCTTCTGGGGAGTCCCAGTTAAGAGGATTCTGTTGCATATGGTGAGTGATCATGTAAGGCCAAATCCTGCTTGCCCTACTCATGTGATTAGTCCCATTCAGTTCAGAGGAATTTAAATGCTGTCAAATTGGCTGACTTTCACATGATAAATATATTTTGATTTATAAATTTAAATAAAATCTCTCATGTTGCATTCATGTAGCTGTATGTATATAACATGACATAAGTACATATCTTTGTATCCTATATATTGAGTTTGAAATATGCATCAGGATTAGCCATCTGTAGATGCTCATTGTAAGTATGGGATGCAGTTATTGTAATGATGCAGTTTAAGATGCAATTTAATCACCTTTTTAATTTTATTTTAGGCTAATGCTGATGTCACTGTACAATGTGAGCATCAACTTGAAAGGCTTGAAGTACATTAGTGAAAGTCCAGGTTTTATTCCATTACTTTGGTGGCTATTGAACGGTAAGATTGTTACAACAGTTCAAATTGTGGACTTTTTGATAATAGCTGTGAATAGATACAGATAATAGCTGAGTAGAAATTCAGATCTGTGACCTTGTTCTATTTAAATTTTATGAGCTAATAAATGTCCAAAGAGAGGGAAATAACTGAAGGGATAAATATAAGTATTTCTATCAATGATACTAGTGTATAACATTCAATTCATATAAGAGTTATTGATGGCAGTATCCCAATGGGGGAGGTGAGGAATCTGATAAAGCAAATGGAAGACAGCCACCTGTACTTGCATCTATGCACTTTAAAATAATATCTCTGATCTATGAGACACTATAAAAATGTAACTGCTGAAAAGTATGTAGGGTAAGGTCAGGCTTAGTCTTTGATCTTGAAACAAATTAACCTTTGCAACTAAATGCATCCCTGGTGTGAGTCCAGCTCCCATTGATAAGATCTAGCATGGTCTAGTCAGTGGATGGAGAATTGGATTGAAAGTCAGGAGACTTAGGTTATATTCCCAGCTCTGCCACTTGTGTGACCTCATGTAAGTAAATTCTCCTCTGTGTTAGTTTCTCTTCTCACATGTCTTTTCTGTTTAGACTAAGCTCTTCAGCACTTGGTTTGTCTCTGTGTTTGTACAGTGCCTAGTGCAACAGGGCTATTGTAGTACAAATAAATAATAATAGAAGTTAATGGGAGTTGCACCTGCTGTTGCAAGGATCAGATTGACGCTTGGAGTTGTTTGATCTATGATATTTCAATTAACTTAGGGATTTCCTATATGCCACATGGCTCTTGCATATATTTTTATGTGCAAATTATGTACTCAGGCTCATTATCAAATAACTTTTTCTTCAAAGGATCACAGTTAATTAAACCTCACAACACGCCTGTAAAATATCATACCCATTTTATAGACTTGTACGTAGCTGGGGGAGATGAATTGCTCAGTGGAGGAACCTCAGTATATGGTCTTTTGCCATACAGTACAAAGAAACCTTACATGCATTGCTCCACATTTTCTTCTTTATGACAAACTAATATTTAGGTCGTTATTCTAACAAAAATAAGGTGACTGAAGCTCCCAAATGTCCCATTCAAAAGACCTTGATGGAATAAGTTAAACTTGCTTGGAGCTAGATAGTTGATGTGATTTTATTTTTTAATTAAATCGCTGACGGTCACATAAGCAGACAAAGATGATAGACAACTGATAGTATTTAATTTGCAATTGTTGATGGAAAAAGAGGATGAGAGGCTGTTGTGTGTTCGAAAGGTGTCTCTCATCTGTGTGTGGAGTGAGGAAGAAAGACAGGCTTATGTAATACCTTTACTTTCTGAAGCTGAAATTCTTAAATTCTGAGAAAGAACGAGGATTCCTAGGCAGTGTGCATCTGCCAGTTCAGATTCCTGAGTGCTGGGAAGGCCTGTTTCCAGTTGACAGAGATGGCGGAGTAGTTTGTGCAACTGGACCCACAGTACTGAACAGAGGATGAGCCCAGGATCTACCCTCACTCCCATCAACTTCCTGAGTGGGAGGCCCAGGCAGTTTTTTCTGCGCTCAGGGATTTCTTCACCTTTTCAAATTGCCTTAGCTGTTTTGTTATTTCATTTCTCTCTTTTCCCCGCTTCCTCCTTCCTTCCACTGCTTGCAGGGCTCAACCTCCTCAACCCTTGTTGGCCAGGACCCATGACTTCAGAGACATCAAGCACCCTAGCCCTGCCTGCTTTCGTTTTCCACACAGTTCTTAGCAAGTGGCTGGAGCACTAGTTTACATAGTCTCAGGGTTACCCTGTTTGTGCTGCAGTAATGGAGGATACTCCTGCAAAGAGCAGACTAGGTAAAGGTATAGTCCCTGTGATGCCTGGACTTTCCACAGCTCCTCAAACTCTCTCTCAAGGCCTTCAGAGTTCCCCTCAGAGTCATCCTCGGACTCTTCTGTCACTGCCCTTACAGGCTCTTCCGATACTTTTCACCCTCTCCACCCTGCAAGTGCCTATGACCTGGAATTTCAAAGTGTTTATGGATTTATATCTCTGCTTTCAGCTTTCTGTGACATGCCTAATTACAGTCCTTACCAGCCCTCCACAAGCTTGTCAGTCCTGATCCAATCCCTGCCACTATTTTTTCACTTGAAAGAAGGAGAGATTTCTTCTTTCCTGTCTGACTCTAGGAGACTTTTTCAAGATAGCAAAACTGATGAACTGATTCCTATTGTCATTAAATCCTTGGATATTAAGAGGAAGAGATCCCGAATAGATGAAAAATCTTTAGGAAGGGCTGAGTTTCCCTATCCCAATGTCTTTAGAAAATGGGAATGATGCCAAATGGCCTTTCTCACAACAGAAAAAAAGTGTATTAGCTGTATCTGTACTAGACTATATAAATTACAAGAGGAAAAAAGCTAACATTTGACACACCTGCTGAAGTTAATGCTTCTCCTTCTCAGCTTGTTTTTGTACAAAAGTAATCCCTGTGAAACAGTGCAATCCCAAAGGATCCAGTTTATAAGCAGTATTGACCATAACCTGAAAAAGGAATAAATCCTCAAATATAGCTTTGTAAGCTTCTGTGGTCACATGGGCATCACTCACAAATCTCGGGGGGGGGGGGGGTAGAAAGGGCAGCCCCAAGCCTAAATGAATTGATGAAGTAGCTCAACTTTCTTTGTGGTGCAGGTAGGTTCTCTCCTCATGTTCTCCCATCTCAGGGAGAACAATTTGTCTACAGTCATGGGAGGCTGACACCCTCTTGAGGACCTGTGTGATATGAGCGCTTTTCAAGGGCCAGTGTCTCTGTGGTGTTGTCCTGGATAATGCTATTATATTATCTGCAGATATAAAGAAGCTCCATCTTTCTCAGCAACATACATTTCCTTTCTGATACAAAGCCTTTTGAAACTCTTCTGATTTCTTAGTGCTTCATTCCTCCGAATACAACAGGTACTTCTCATCTTCTCTCTTACAGAGTGCTAGACCAAGAATACCTTCCTCTGTTAATTGCCACATTAAGCATTAAGGAGAAGCAGTTGGCCCAAGCGTTACTGATTGGGAGTAGACTCAGATTTGCCACTTCTCCTGGACTAAAACAATTACAAGAAAAGGAGCATACAAGGAATTCATTGGGCTATTCTCTATGTGATGGGGCACGACTCACCACTGCGGCACCTCCTGCTGAGTGTCCTGGGAATTAGCTGGTGGTTGCCAGTGCGCCCTCCACAAGTGGTGTCTTCCACATCGTCATTCCTGTTTCCTCATCCAGGACTCGCATCCTCTTCTGGACACAGCCCTCTGGCTGTCCTCACTCAGTTCTTTCCCCACTTTAGGGGGACCAACAGTCCTCAGTCCAACCATTTGCCTCAGTGGCAATCTGTAGTTCAGGTTCTAGCCACTCATCTCAGTGGCAGACTGCAGTCTGTGCATGGGCTACTTTCCTCAGTGGCCAGTAGGGGCAAAAGAGAGGGGAATTTGGGCCAGTTCCCTCCTCCAGGCCCCAACTCAGGTAACCTATAGCCAACAGCTATGTACTGCCCCTCCTCCAACTCCACCATCTCCTTCCATGGGCCACTTCCCCACAGCCCTAGCACCTCCTCTGCCCTTGTATTAGGACCTTAATTTGGCAGCTATCAGCCTGGAGCTTTCTCATACTCTACTGACCCAACCCAGCACTGGTCTGTCTGTAGTCCTTCTCCCTCACCCTTCAGCAAGTGACTGTCACCTCCTCTCCTCAGCTCCTTCTTATATGGGTCAGCCTTGCCCTGATTGGCTCCTCCAATAAACCTTTCCCTAATTGGCTGGCACTGCAAGCCTTTTCCTTATTGGCTGCCTCCCGCACAGCCTCCCCAAGGTTGCTTTAAAACCCCTTACATACCAGTGGGGGGTAACTGCTCTATCACACTCTGGTATTCCTCTTCATTCTTATCTCTTTCTTTATGGCTGATTTTCTTTTTTTGAACACAGCCAAAAGATTGGTGCTGTTGAATTTGGACTCAGAGGTGTTACAGAATTTGGAGGGATTATTGCTGTGCCATATTTTCCTCAGCTCTAAGGAAATTACTCAGATATTTCATAAAACAAAAGAGGGCAGGAAGCTCTTGAGTGTTGTTAGAGCTCTCTTCTCTCACTTTTCTCCTGAAGCTATCACAGTTCTATCTGAAAACTCTTATTGTTGATCCAAGAAGTTTCTGCAAATGACTATCTCTATAGATGTCAGCCAAACATACTTTCATATTCCTAATACTCCCTGCCGTCTTCAATATTTGCTTTTCATGACTTGATCCTAAACGTTTCCAATATATAGCTTTTCTGTTTGGATTGTCTGTGTGTGTCAGAATTTTTTGAAGATCCAGGTCCTTCTCATGGTAACACCTCTTTTAGAAGTCATCTTGGTTTTCTATTAGCTCTTATTAATCAAATCCTCTAATTCTTAGATTCTCTAATTCTCACAGTAGCAACTCTCAAACAATTCAAATTCTTCAGACTTTGAAATGAGTTTTCAGAAGAGTGCCCTTATCCACTTCAGGACTGCATTCATCTCAGCACTCATTTAATGACTAAGTCTTCATCCTCATGCCTAAAAACAAAATCCTCCAAATCAAGTATCTCATGAGTAGCACAGTGACTTTATATTTGTCTTTATTTATAAGAAATCTTAAAGGGTTCTAAACTTAATCTGATAAATATATTTTAGTGTTTCAGTCGACCATCAGTATAAGAATTAATTTGCCTTTTCTTCATTGTTCTGTTAGTTGTATTGTGATAGTGCTCAGAGTTCCCAGCCGTGATCGAAGTCTCAGTGTGCTAGGTACTGTGCTTAAGATTTTACTTAAACAGCTGCCCAGCAGAGGTACATGTACAGTGCATCACTTGTCCATGTGAAAGACCTCTGTACTCTCACTTCCACGTCCAGTGAATAATCAGGCATGTTGTGGAGAAGATGGGCCAGATTCTCAGTTCTGATGTGAATCTAAAGTAGCACTATTAGCTTTAATGGATTTAGAGGTGGAAACTAGTTTTGGCCCTAACAGATGGGGTTGCTGACTGGCTGATCTCCTCAGATAGCAATGAGAACAGTCCCCTGACAAAAGGGCAGATTGAACTGACATCAGTTATACAGGAACTGAAGTTAAAAAAAGAGAATATAAAAGGATATGTTACACAGAAAAAGCAAACTTTCAATATTAGGACTTGTTGCAGCATAGCTCATTCTTTGTAAATGCTTTCTGTGTTAGCATTTTCCCCACTGCAGATACTTTGTTTATTAAGTCTCCTCTTATCTCTTTGGCCCTATCAACAGTAGGGTCATTTTTCAAAATCTCTCTGCTACTGCCGACACTGGTTCAGGTCTGGTCTACAGGTGTTAGGAATATAAGGAGCCTTTGTACGGGTGGGCCATCAGCTTGCCTCACCATTAGTTAGACTTAGTGTGATCATGGGTAGTGAGATAGTGCTTAAAATGGGGGCAGCAGCTGGTGGCCCCTCCACACGAGATCTCCCAGGATTGTTAACTCTGGTGGTGCTGAAGTAGTGTTAGCCAAGATGTGAAACTTTTGAAATATTATCCCGGCATAGGCAGAGGCTAAAACTCTATTGCAAATCATTTGCGAACAATAAATACTGCATCCAGGTTGGCCAGGCAATGTTACAGGCACATGTACATTGGATTCACACCACCCACAGAGCCAGCTGTAGATAGGCTGTTTCTCATTAATGTAATCCAGTTACTTAAACTCTGCTGTAGGGAATAGTTCATCCGAGAGCACACTCCTAATGACAGATGTGACTGTAAAATCTGCCTGCTTTATCAGCTGTTTTTATCAGTGACTGAGTGCCAGTGACATCAGACAGTACTTCGTCAGCAGTTAACAAAACGTCAGCACAGTTCCTTGTAAAATTGCATCAATATGTTATAACTGTGTTATGCTTAAATTCCACATGCTGTTCAAGACCAAGACAAACAGCAACATTTTTTTCTCCTTAATGATTAGACTTGAACATGTGAGCTAAGAAATGTGTGCGCCAGTTGTTGGGAGGATGTGATGAAGTGATACGATTACAGCTAAGACTTTTTTTGGCTTTGTGTAAATAAAATTACTCAACTAATATAGAAATGACTAATTCTGGAAGCTATTGAAATAAAGATAATGCTGAGTAATGAAGATTCCTGCCATACTTACTTTCCTTTTGCCTGTTCTCTACTAGGATTTATTTTCTTTTAAAAGAAAAATCCTTAAACTGGGAAGACCAAAAAAAACGGCTGTTTGAGTATATTTTAAAATCCAGGTAGAAAATTACAAAAATATAATTATCCCTAACTAGCAGATTTGCAAAACAATATACAGTCATAAGGTGTATATGTGTGTGTTTTAACATGTATCCATTTGTGTAACTCTAAGTGTCTTGGAATACATGTAGAACAATAAAAATCAGAGATGAGAGATACTGAGTTCATCTTATCTACACCTCTTCGGATGCAGCATTACAGTCACCAAATATATTCTTCATTCAAGTGATTCAGCCAATAGGGATTCTGTGACTGCCATTGGAGACTCTTCCCAGAATCCAGTAGATCTCAATGGAAAATTTTCCTATTGTGCAACTAGATATAATTGTCCTTACCTTTGTTGCATAGTGTTATACCCCTTAGGCAATTCCTCTCTTCCTTAGTATGTACACACTTCTAATGTTTGCAGATTATACTAATGTAAATGCATGCAGTATTTGCTAACATAGCACCTTTCATCAAAGGATTTTAAAGCAACTTCTATATACTAAGCCTCACAACTCGTCTGTGAGGTGCTAAAAGTAGTAGACTTGTTTTATAGATGGACAAACACAAGAGGGATCCAGTTCATTTCAATAAGCTTCTTTTCTGCCTCACTGGACCATATTTTACTATCCTTATTCTCAGTACACAGCACCTTTCTCCATGACAACCCCATTGCAAGTAATATAATGTTCAACCCAAGTAAAGGTAGCAGAACTTAGCCCTGTGTTAGAGGGCACAGTTTGGCTTTGTCATGTTCTTTTTGAGAAGTATGTGTTTGGATTTCAGTCTCAGTTTTGCCAGAAATAAACAATAAAGTCTTAGAAGCCTAAAGACAAAAATTGAAGACACATTTACAATCTTTTTCTCTTATTGTGGATAGATCTACAATCAGAAAAATAAAAACTTCTGAAAATGTTGGTTTGTAGCCCATACTTTTAAGAGTATCCACTAAGTATGAGTATCCTACTTTCAGAGGTGCAGAATAGCTGCAGTTCTCTGTGACTTCAGCTGGAGTCGTGTGTGCTCAGCATTCTGAAAATCAGGCCTCTAGTTGTTTTCAAGTTGATCACCCAAAATTAAGGGACAGTTTTGGAAATTTTGCCATAAATGACTGACTTACGGTGACACAATATTTGGTAGCAAGCTGAAAATATGATGAGATGAGGGCTCCGTTATGCTAATCACTGTATAAACCAGTGGTTCTCAACCTTTGCAGACTACTGTACCCCTTTCAGGAGTCTGATTTGTTTTGGGTACCCCAAGTTTCACCTCACTTAAAAACTCAGATTTCAGCTTCAGCCTCATGCAGTAGGGCTCAGGCTTCAGCTTACCCCCCACGTAGGGGGGCTTGGGCTTCAGCTTTCTGCCCTAGGACCCAGGGACTCTGACGCTGGCCCTTGTGACCCCCTTAAAGTGAAACTCACAGCCCACTTTGGGGTCATGATCCATTGTTTGAGAACCACTGAAAATATGGAACTATATAAACAAGTCATTGGTGGAATGAAATTTTAGTTCGTATTGACATCACTGGTGGTTTTTATGCAGCCTGTTGTAAAATTAGGCAAATTTCTGAATGAGTTGATGTACCCCCTGGAAGACCTTTGCATGTCCCCAGAGGTACATGTACCCCCGGTTGAGAACCACTGGTATAGACACATAGGTCTAGTCTACACTACAAAGTTCTGCTGACATAGCTATGTCAGCTAGGGGTGTGAAAAATTTAGCCCCCCAGGCAATATAGTTATGCCGGCAGAAGTCTCAGTATAGATGCAGCTAAGCCAATGAAAAAGTGCTTCTGTTGGAATAGCTAATATGGTTCTGGGAGGTGGTGTTACTGTGCTGGCAGAACTCCTGTGAGAATGCACAGTGTCTGCATTAGGGGTCTAGGCTGGCATAGGCTCTGTAGGGTAGACATGATCGTAGTAAGAGACTGTCACTGCTCTCATGAGCTTACGATCTAAACAGAGGAGGCAAAGGGTAGGAGAAAGGAAATATGTTACCCCATTGTACAGCTGGGGATCTAAGGCACAGAAAGATTGCGACCTGTCCTCATCACACTGGAAGTCTGGCAGAGTCAGGTTTAACTAACATAGTGTTAAAATTGCAAGAAGCCACCAGTGCTTAATGCCTGTTCTGCTGAACTGTTTGAAGTGCCAGTGGGAATTTCATAAAATTCTCCATCTAGACAAAGCTTTTGTCATTTCTTGACTATATTTCTCACCTTTCTAGGCCCCGTTCTGTTTCCCTATCCTGTTTGGTGTTTTCGACACCTCCCAATTTAATGTATGTGGTGCATTAGTTTAATGCATTCTGCTTACCCTGATTTCAGATCATTAATAAAGGTGTTAAGTAAGCTGACTAATAAGAGAACCTTACTCTAGCCCACTTGACACCTCCTTCTAGCTCAGGGCATTGTGATTTATCACTGCACTTGATTTGTGGTTCTACTGCAAGACTTCAGTCCCCATGGCAATGCTGGTATGCAAATTAATTTCAGTTAATTATTCTCAATGTTTTCGTACAACACTCTGTCAAAGGCTTTCCTGAAATCTAGGTATGACAGTGACAGACATAGTAGAAATGCACAGCACATGATACAAATAAATAGATATTTTAGCTACAAAATACATTAGAAATACAAGTTTGGAATATGCAAAATAGAGAACGTAAAAATAAAAGGAGTCACCTGGGTGGGTCTAGCAAAGGCACAAACAGACCCCCTACAGACTGTTGGGTATAATTAAAATAGAGTCACTCCTAATATTTCAGTAGTAATAAATGCATCCTGTTCCTTTAACAATGGAAATCAGAATTAATTTTACGTCTTCCTAGGCATGTTTTTCTGACTTGTTCCTAAGCAGTTAAACCAGATTTGTCCCACTACAATACAATCAAATGTACCCAACACTTCTGTTTGTGTCAACTGAATTTTTAGCATTTGGAGGTATTTGATTAAAGTTGAGGTTTTATTGAACTTAAATGGAATCTGAACTTTATATAGATAAAGAACAGCCTTATAAGAATTGCAGAATGAGTGTTTTAAAACAGACTAAATAGTAATGGGACATAGTTTATCCTGCTCCACATGAAACTTCAGCAAACTGTAAATCTTGGTTACTGACAAAGTTGTTGGTAAACCCACGTATCTGTGGGATTTGCTACATTTGGAGTAAAGAAGAAGGGAACAAAATATTCCTGATTACCAGTTCCTCCCAACCAGTGCTTCACACAGGGAATTGAGGAGAAGAGCAGTGGTGGTTTTAAGCCACTTTTATATCTTCTCATATTTGGGGGCCAGGCAGCCCCAAAGGGCCATTTCAGCAGCTGAGAATAGCAGAACTTCAGCCACTTTCTCTTTACCCAGGGTCCATGGGGGATGGTGATGTAGAGCTATAATGTTAGTCCTGGCTTGTAACAAGGAATCTTTTCTTCCTCACTTCTAGACCCAGATACAGAAGTGTGTCTGCATGTTCTACGGCTTCTCCAGTCTGTGATTCTAGAACCAGAAGTTTTAGCAAAATCAGCACCTGAGATGCGTGACACCTTGCCATTTCAACGTATCATAGCGCTGTCAAAGAGCCGCAACACAGAGCTGCAAACACTGGCGCAAGAACTGCTTGAAGACCTCAAAATCCTAGAGTGTGAAGTGTAGAGACATACTCACTAGAGTGTTACGACATCAAATGTTTATATTTACTCCATATTTTTATGCTGCAAGAGTATGCAAAATATTATAGCAGATTAAAAATATACATATTGAGTAATTAGTAGAGGTGGACTTGGATTGAATCATTTCAATCTATCTAGTTACCTGTATCAGAATCCCTGCCGCTAGCCAGGTAACCCAATCCAAATAATACCTGGGGAAAAAACATATGTTGTTTGTTAGGTGCCTGAACATAATCCTAGAAGAGCTCCCAGAAGAATGACAGGTTTAATTTATTTCATAGGATTTTGTTGATAACGTGTTTCAAAAGTGATCCAAACCATATGACCTGCTGGTGATACATAGGGAATAAAATAATCATCTGAATTATAGGTAGCACATTCTTTATTTTCAAGGATAGCCAACCTTTTTGGTCCAGTTCAATCCATCTCTAATAATTGGTGTGCTAAAAGTCAACTTTGATGCTTTTTATAACTCTAGTGTTTCAGAAGACATAAGAAATTTCATTTTTATTGTTACTGTTTCTTTTCTCTATCCTTTCTAATCAAAGACAATTGGAATTGTGTGGAGTGTATTAGATTCTGCTTTAGAATTTTTCATTCAAATTCAGTAGAGTTGGTGGAGAACTGACTTTACAGCTGCCATGAATAATAGCAACTGAGCTTCCCATAGGCCCTGCAGAAGGGAAAAGAGTGCTGTGGTCTCAGTATACCTGGTTCTGTAGCCAAAGAGGCTAAAATTAATTACTGCTCTGTCATGAACACTGTTGTATTTATTTGAAATTCTCATTATTTTTTAGAGCTAAGCTTGCTTACCTCAATTAAAAAAAACCCAAACCAACTATATTATATACTTTGCGATGCTATCATTTATGTGTATCAATAACGCTGTCATTTCCTGTTTTCTTGTGTTTGTAACATAGCTTGCAATGTGACAGTGTTGGAAACAGTGACAGATAAGATATGTATTTTTACAGAAACAACAACTTCCTCTTATCCACTGGTGTTATGGTTCTTCACTGATGAAGCCAACACATTAACAAAAACGCAGCATTGGTGTCTTCTAAATCATCTGTGCAGAAGACTCAGAACACAATCTACTCAAATCAATTTTAGACAGTTTTGTTGATGTGTCTTGCATCTGCACCACGCTACAGCATTTTTTTATTCTTCAAGTAGTAGCACAAGACAAAAAACAATGTAAAGCTTGAAAGTTCCATCCCTGTTCAGCAAAGTAGTTAACACAGGCTTAACTTTGATTTGGGATTTAACCGCAGGCTTAAAGTTAAGCACACATTTAAGTGATTTGCTAAAGTGGGGCTCCAGTGCCACTGAACTCATTGATGACACAACACAGCATACCTGGTTACATTAAATCAAGTGCAAGTCAAGTCAGATACATAGAAAGAATCTTGTAGCTACTTCTTTGTAATATATACACAAACTTGTTCTGTTTAGGGTGGAGTCCTTAGAATAAATGCATTTTGTCCCTTAATTAGCTGTTATGGTCAATGGGTCATTTTATAGCTGAGGAACTATAAAATGCATTAGATAAAGACATAGTTGCACAATGTTACAAATATTCAATGTTAGAAAATTTAGTAGAAATGGATGTAAAGCTCCTCGTTTCAGTAATTCGCCAACATACTAAAAAATTCAGTGGATCCTAATTAGCATTGAATGAACAAAATACAATATATAAACTTCCCAGAATGCATGCCATAAATCAAAGGGTTATCGCAAAATATGAGACTGATACCACAAATGAGGTTAGATAGGATAAGTGTAAAAAAGAGATGCCAAGAGCACTTAGCGGGAGTTACATGATTTCTGATCCAAGAATATACAATACTCACTATGGATAGATGTTGATCAGAGTAAAATCTCACACATTATTAAAATACATTTTCTTTGGATTTGTTTTCTTACCTTGACCAGACACCATCCCATGATGAAGTCAAAATGGTGATAGTCTAGGAAACTAGAGACCATCAACTCAAGAAAGTGTTTAATTTTAAAGTATAGTAAAAGGCAAAAAACAGTCTAATCACATACTTTTCAGCTGAGGGGTGTTCTCCCATTAATATTTTTACTCAAACCATTGGAAGCCAGTAAGCAACAGAAAAAAAGTGTGAGTGTGTGTGTGTATGTAGGTACACTCAGCACTTCCATCCACATTGGAGGCTTTGGTAAAAACCTTACAACTTTATCTTGTCTTTATCTTACACATTTATCATACCTAGTGTTACTAAAGCTGGGGGCTCACCATTTGAAGCACTGTGTCAGTTATACCTGCTCTGAATTGAATGTTTTTGTAGTGAATAGTCTTCATTTAGTGCCTTGATTTATCTCCATGTGACCACTACTGGAAATTAATCAGTTAATCTGATAGCATCAGTACATCTCCCAGCTCCCTTTCTCCAAGATTTAACTTGCTGGGGCTATGGGCCCCCATAGTCAGACGTAATGCTATGGATCCGCCAACTTTGTGGAAATGCCTATTTAGTTTTAAAAATTTAATTATGCTATTTTAATAAATAAGTAAAAGTATAGCTGGCTCTGAAAAACTAACTGCATCTTCTGAAACACTTGAATTATGAAAAACTCCAGAAACAAACAGGAATAAAACAAATAATGTTTTAAGATCGCTATTACATTTTTAAACAAGTTGTTTTTATTGACGTATTCAACCTGTTTATTACAGTTCTTAGTGAAATTGTTGTTGGTTTTATGCAAAAGAAAAGGTATTTTGTTTGGGTTTTGTTGGTGCAAAGGAAATGATAGTTCAGTATATTGCTTTTTTCAGTTCACACAAAAAAGTTTGAGAGTCACAAGGGCTGAACTGTTTTGAAGTCAGATAAACCTGTTTTAAATTTGTTTTTCAAGAAAGCCTTCACTCTTTAAATATTGTGGTGGAATAAATAGTGCCTTACTAGCTGTAGTACTTATCTATAGCTTTAATATTGTGTTGCTATCTTTTTCTTCCTGTATCCCAGATTCAGTAGGCTCAGGAGTCAACCTCCTTCTCCTGATTGCTGAGATCTGGAAGCAATCTGTTACTGATTACATTTAATAGAACCCTTTGTAGTGGGAGTAAAGTCTGATGGCTTCCAAACACAGATAATCTGACATACCCTAGTTCCAGTTGTTTTCGGTTTTGCTGTCTCACTAGTAATAAAACAGAGCAAACAGTTTATCTTATCCAGTGTTACTAAAGCTGGGAGTCACCATTTGAAGCACTGTATCAGTTACACCTGCTCTGAGTTGAATGTTTTTGTAGTGAATAGTCTTCATGTAGTGCCTTGATTTATCTCCATGTGACCGCTACTGGAAATTAAGTAGTTAGAGTATTGTGCCTCCCCCCCCCCCCAAAAATATACATTTTGGGGAGTTTATAAACAGGGGAAACAAGCTGGCTTTACTGAAATAAACAGATGTTACTCAAACGACTTCGAAGTGTGTGCCATTTTTTTCTTAAAAAGAGGAACATAGATAATATATAGTACATGTGATATAGTAGCAACATCTTTTAGTGCTACTGTAATTAAAGATCTGTCAACTTCTGCATTATAAATCTCTGGTTTTATTTTGTTGTAAATGTTCCCTCAGTTCTGAAACTTCAGGCTGTTAGAAATTTTAGTTGTCTAAAAACAACTAAATATTTTGGAAATTTGTGTTGTGCTGTGTGCAACAGTTTGAAAAGTTTGGGTTTTTTCCATATGGCAGGTGATTAAACACTTTACCTTTTTCTCCTCCAAAACATTAATTTACCTAGGGCCAAAGTCAGCTTTCACTAACACTCATGTAAATCCAGAATAACACCATTGAAGGCACTTCTCTTGTTGGATACTGTCAGCTCCCGTCAGTGTTAATCAGAGTTGCCATCAAGAGGAGAACTATAGTTTGGTATTTGCACTGAGGACAGTGATGGAGTGACTCTGGATTTACACCAGTGTAAATGGAAGCAGAATTTGGTGCTTACGCTTAACATGAGCCAAAAGGTCAAAAATCTGTTGTAAAAATCCCTGTAGTAAAATCCTTATTTACCTCACAGATCACAGTGTGCAATTAAAATTGAACTTTGCTTCCTTGAAGAGGTATGTACCATGCACGTGGCAACTGAGTCATGCCAACTCTTGGAGAGTTCTGTGGGATCTGCTGGGATGCGAAGCAATGCATCACAGGGCATTGGACAGGACCCAGAATGCCCCGCACCTCCCATTCCGCCTTCCCACAAGCTGCAGCACCAGAATGGGAAGAGGTGCTCTGTGGGATAGCTGCCCAAAATGCACCACTCCCAATGCTGCTGCAAGTGCCGCAAATGTGGCCATGCCAATGTGCTTGCAGCTGACTGTGTGAATACATGGCCACGCTTTCCAGGTCACGGTCTCTATGGGCTGGTTTAACTCCCGGTGAGCTATATTTGCAAGTGTAGCCAATGCACTTAGAGTCAAGTTTTAAATGACCTGGGAATGCAGATACAAACATAGTTAGAACTTGGTTTGTGGCAACACACAACATAGGCCTTAATAATTCTGTTACAATCATGTTCTAACTCTTCTGGGGACCTGGGGCACCGACATCTATGTTCTATAGCCTTGTCTGGCACCAGATAGTTTGCAATGGTATATTGGGGGGGGGGGGGTTTCCAGGAGAAACTACCTTGACTTCACCAACATTTTGTCTCTTTTTGGTTTGTCTCATACTTTTTATCAGAATAATTACACCTCTTCAGAAGTAACTTAGCTCTGTTTCAGTAGGACTTCTATAGGTAAAAGGTTCATGTGACTATGTCCGTGTTGGCATAACTATACCGTTACAGCTAGTTCTTCCACTGGTGCTCAACCCCTCTCTGTCCCGGCCCTGCCCTGACACCACCCCTGCCCTGCTCTTCCTGCCCCCATTCCAACCCCTTCCCCAAAGTCCCTGCCCCAACTCCGCCCCCTCCCTGCCCCTATTCTGACTCCTTCCCCAAATGCCAGCCCCACCTCTTCCCCACTCCCCCCCAGCTGTTTGGCTGTGGCAAGCGCTGGGAGGTAGGTGGAGGAGCGGGGACAAGGTGTGTTCAAGGGAGGAGGAGGAGGTGAGATGGGGTGGGGTGGGGAGCTTGGCTGCTAGTGGGTGCAGGGCACCCACTAATTTTTCCCCATGGGCGCTCCAGCCCCAGAGCACCCACGGAGTCGGTGCCTATGCGGGGCTGTAAAGATTAGGGATGCCTTAAGGGAGCAATTTGATGCTGAAAGCCACCAGTAATGTTTGGTGCCCTGCACAGGAGTGAAGTGCAGTGGTTCCAGTGCAAGTAGGCATCTGTGTTTGCTGTGTATGAAGCACTGACTTTCAGTGCCTGTTGCTTTCATGGGCTACGCTATCTTTTACTTAATGCAATAAAGAATGTTTGCAAAGCCAAAAAAATCATTTATTGAAAAGGAACACAACTGCTGGGGAAACACACATAGCATGACACATCTGTGCTGTGTGGGAGGAGGGAAGGGGGCGGGGTGGGGAATGAAACAGTCACAGATTTGTGTATGTTGTGTTATCATAGTCAGCCTTCCTGTCTGGAGGGCCGTGCAGTGAGTGCTGCACTTCAAACTGGCAAAATGCATGGTGATGGGGGTTGAGTGCAGTGGGTAAGGGTTATAGTTTGCAGGTTTGGGTGGTGAAGCTACAGGTGTTGGAGGCAGCTGGTGGTGATAAGAAACCAGATGTTGGGGAAAGTGGCTTGACAGTGACATAGGGGCACAAGGGAAAGAGTTTTGGGGAAAGGGCTGGAGGGGGTGGGGGCTGGTGCGGATCTGGTCCATATACAGTGCTATGAGCACCTGCATTGAGTCTGCTTGGCACTCCATAATGCTTACGAGTTGCTCTGTGGTTTGTTGCCAGTGAGCTGCATTCTCTTGGCGGAGCCTCCTTTTGGTCTCCCACCATGCTGGTACTTTTTGATTTTCAGTAAGGGACTGCTGCATGACTGCATGCAGAATGTCCTCCTTGTTACTTCGCGGCCACTTCCTGATTCTTTGCAGCCTTTTGGCCATTGATAACAAGGATGGCTGGGATCTCAGGGGTGCATCTGTAAAGCCAAAATGCAACATGTAACAGAGGCAACATTGTTAATACTAGACAGAGCAATGATTTGGCCGAATTTAAAAGACAAGCAGAGTGCAAATAGCAGAAAGTCTCTGTCCCAAAGCAAGCGCACATAACCAACAAGAGCCCCGAAATGGTGAGTAACCATAAGGGCAAGGGCAACTTATTGTTTCAGGGCTGTACTGTCCTCTGTGAGACACTTCATGGAGGCCGATCAGGGTGCATTTATTGACCAGGACGTCCACACAAGCCCCGTGGTGCTCCAGCCGGGGCGCAGCAAGCTCCATGCTTCTCATGGAGGTGGATTACCAGGGGGACTCCAGCCGCAGAGTCCGGGGTGCTCTACATGCCTTGCCAGTGTGGTCACCTTGGCAGTTAGGGCACCTAGGACTGATTTAATGTGCTCTAACTCACAAGTGTAGCCAAGGCCTAAGCTTCTAGCAGCAGATCCCCTGCTGATGTAAATTAACTTCAATGGAACCATCTCATGAATCCTCCCCTAAGCTCCAGTACAGATGGAACTTGCAAGAATCACCAGGGAAGTTGTTTGATGAAGAAATCCTTTAAAATGTGACCTGAATGACTGAAGCTTTTAAAGCCAAGCTTTGCCCACCTATAGTACGTTAATGGTTATGAAACCTTATCGGACAAAACTGAATAGGTCCAACAGAGCTCGGAGAAGTCTGCAGTAAGAGGGGGAGCATTCATGCACTGATACAAATGCTAGGCTATAGCCTACTGTCAGAAAGTTGAGTGTAAAGAGAATAATAAAATGACATGAGTTCTCTGACCATACAGGAGGAAACAGCAGAGACTGTGTATAACAGAACAAGAGTGAAATCAGACCTGGCCAAAATTTAAGTAAATGATCTTTACAATTGTCCCTGCAATGGACGAAGCGTGTTTTACAGGGCAATGCCCGCTGACAAGCTATAAAAGCAGCACCAGTAATAAAACAATATAAAGATTAATATAGAGAAGGAGAACTCAACAATTACTCAGGGCTTGACTGCCAGTAGGTTGCATCTGTGTAACTTAAGGTGTGATTTTAAACTGATTTAAACTGGGCAAAAGAGTTGGTGAACATAGATCCTTCAGATAGGTTTATTTTGGTTCAGTTTTAGTTGGCAAGGGACTAATTTAAGCTAATCAGCCAATTTTAAATGAAAAAAAGTGTCTACAGATGGGTTTGTGTCAGTTTAACTAAACTGCTGTAAAAACAGGTTTTAAGTTAAACCTGTGACACTTTCTGATGCAGACAATAGCTGAGTGCTGATTGGCTACAGGATTGTCCTAAATAGACAAACATGAGCCAGTGGAGATTGACAGAGACCAGTAAATAAGGATGAGTCCGTTGGGATAACTCCTGAGTGTCATGAACCAAGGAGTGAAATGCAATTTATAGTTTGATGGACAGTGTGAAACCTTAGGATAACTAGCCCTGTACATTTTGCTCATCCTGTCACAGGCACATGAACACATTGCAACACCGGTATGACATATTGACAACTGCCAAAGAGCCCAAAGCTGCATTTCACTTGCATATAGATGTGTAGATGTGTAAACCCCCTACAGTCCTAATATTTACTTGTTCTTGTAGCTCTGTGCGGCATTGCAAGACCTCATTGTCCACAGCTAGCATTTGGGAAAATACATTGGACCCTCCATACTGTGTACACCACAAAGAATCACAAATTCTTCTTCGAGTGATTGCTCATATCCATTCCAGTTAGGTGTATGCGCGCCGCGTGCACAGCCATCGGAGAAACTTTTACCCTAGCAACACTCAGCGGGTCGGCTGGGCGCCCCCTGGAGTGGCGCCACCATGGCGCCGCATAAATACCCCAGCCGACCCCGGCCACCCTTCAGTTCCTTCTTACCGCCGTGTCGGTCGTTGGAACAGTGGAGTGCAGTTTACCTGACCTCCGCATTTTCCCTAGCTAATCGCTCGTTTTTTGTTCTTTGTTACTTAATCGTTCTTGTTTTTACATAGTTAATTAGTTTATTGTCAGTTAAAGTTATAGTTGTTAGTGTATTTGTTAGTAATAGTTTTCGCGGGTCTGGGGCTCTTCCCCTACCCCGTGCCCGGTACCGTAGCCATGCCTGGCTCGCCGGGCTTTAAGCAGTGTTCGGCCTGCAATAGGCCAATGCCAACAGGAGATCCCCACGACTCCTGTCTTAAGTGCCTTGGGGATCGCACTTATCTTCTAAGTGCCCCATTTGCAAGGCATTTAAGCCGCGCACACGAAGAAGGAGCGGGACGCTAGACTCCAGCAGCTCCTTATGGAAGTGGCATTAGCACCCTCGCCGGCACCGAGTACTAGCCAGCAAGTGAGTGACGCTGCCCCCTCGGCACCGAGCACGGTCAGCACCGCGAAGGCTCCTCGGCACCGGGCGCAGTCGACGCCGAAGGAAGCCCCACGCCGCTCCCTCTCTCCAGGTCGAAGTCGGCTAAGCCTCGACCGGCTCCTCTACGCCCGCACCGCAGGCAGATACTGCAACCAAGGCAGACTGCCCTGGCACCGGCCCCAGTTGCGGCGCCGCCTAAACGGCCCCGTTGACTCCAGCCCACGAGGGCCATCGAGTCCGATGCCTGGAAGCTCCCCGGCACCGGCCGTGGTCGAGCTAACCTTGCCTTCGACGCCGGAGACTTTTTCAGCGGCAAGAGACCTCATTGCCCTGACGGACCCGCACCGCCCGTGCCCTCGGCACCGCCGGTCCGTGCGACTCTCTCCAGAGGCAAGCCGCTCTTACCACAGCCGCCCTCTGTCACCGCTCTGGATGGCCACCGCTCGAGGGTCCCGCTCCCGTTGCCTCTCCACATCTCGGCGTTGCTCCCGCTCGCGCCACAGCTCGGCTTCGCGGCACCGCTCACCTCGGCACCGCTCACCGTCGCGGCACCGCTCACCACGACGCCGGTCCATCTCTCGCTCCCCGTCCTGCTATTCGCGGGCACCGGTCGAGCTCCCGCACTGCTACATGGACCTGTCATTCACAGGAGCCGCGATCTGGCCATAAGGGCTCGAGGTCCTGGTCGACCTCCCGGCACAGAGCTGGTCGCAGGTCCGGTCGGGCTAGCGGTACCGATACCCGTTACGGCACCGGTCCCCAAGACCCAGAGCTGCTCGATCTATTGGCACTTCGGTGCCCACGTTTGCGGCTCCTCTGTGGCCGGCCGGTCAGGAGTCGGCCTCCTCGCAGGCCGGTAGTTACTATAGCCGGGACCGAGATACTGACATGGCCGCGGGACTGTTTCAAGATGCACGTCCCCCGGATGCAGGACAAGCAGCAATGGCCCTTCTGGACACCCTGGGCATACCATCAAGCCCAGGTGCTCCCCTGGTCCCGGCCCCTACACTTGTTTCGGAACGCAGGGCGCTGGAAGCCACCATATCCGCCCTCCTCCGCAGAGTCAGAAGGACCATGTCATCCATCCTCCAGACTCCCGGAGCATCTCGAGCAGGAACGGCCACAGGACCACAGTGCCATTCAGGACCCACTCGTTCCCGGGATATCCTCCTCCTCTTCCCGATGAGGCCGTGGCAGGTCCTCTTCTTCGGGGCCGCCGCCAATAGATCTGAGAGCCCACCAGGACCTTCTTCGCTGGGTAGCTCTCAACATAAACCTCCCGGTAGAGGAAGTGCCGGAGGTGGACGACCCGGTGGTCAGCATCCTGGCCGCTGACACCCCGACGCGTGTGGCCCTACCATTTATCAGGACCATCCAGGCTGCTACTGATACCCTGTGGCAGACTCCAGCCTCGATTCCGCCAACGGCTAAAGGGGTGGAGAGGAGGTACATGGTACCCTCCCGGGGTACGAACACTTGTACGCGTCCACCCTCCTCCCTCCTCTTTAGTCGTACAATCTGTCAATTGACAGGGAGCGCCACGGCCAACAGGCGCCTGCTCCAAAATCCAAAGAGGCTAGACGGATGGACCTGCTAGGCCGTAAGGTGTACTCGGCAGGTGCCTTGCAGCTCCGAGTGGCCAACCAGCAGGCTCTGTTGAACCGCTACAACTTTAACACCTGGACGGAGGTTGGGCCGCTTTACTGAGTTGCTGCCCCTGGACTCGCGCCAGGAGTTCGCAGCTTTTGTGGAGGAAGGCGAAAGGTTGGCAGGACCTCCCTCCAAGCTTCCCTTGATGCGGCCGATTCGGCTGCCCGGACTGTAGCCTCAGGTATCACAATGAGGCAAATCTCCTGGCTCCAGGCCTCCAACCTGCCACCGGCACTGCAGTACACCCTACAAGACTTACCCTTTGAGGGCCGGGGTTTGTTCTCGGACAAAACAGACCCTCGGCTGCAAAGCCTAAAAGACAACAGGGTGATCATGAGGTCCCTCGGGATGCACACGCCCATGACCCAACGTAGGCCCTTTAGGCCCCAACCCCCGCCGCACGTACTTTCCGCCTCGAAACTGGCAGGACTTCAACAGAGGCGAGGCCAGGCGTGGGCGAAGGGCGCCAGTCTGGCCCCCACGCGGGGCAGTCTCAAGGTCCCTCTAAGGCCCCACCCTGGGCCCAAGGGCAATTTTTGAAGGTACGCCCGGGACGGCCTACCAGACTCAGTTCAGGATCCTTCTCCCCCATTTCCAACCGCCTCTCCTACTTCCTTCCGGCGTGGTCACATCTTACTTCCGACCAGTGGGTGCTACGCACGGTGAAGCAAGGATACCACCTCCAGTTTGCTTCATCCCCGCCTTCCCACCCCCTTCCCGGTCCTTTTCAGGGATCCCTCTCACGAGCAAATCCTCTGGCACGAGGTGCAATCTCTCCTCACTGCAGGAGACATAGAGGAAGTTCCGCTACCCGAGAGGGGGAAGGGATTTTACTCCTGCTATTTCCTCATCCCCAAGTCCAAGGGAGGTCTCCGACCTATTCTCGACTTGCGGGGACTCAACAAGTGGCTACGCAAGTTGAAGTTCCGCATGGTCTCCCTGGGAACTATTATTCCCGTCCTTGGATCCTGGAGACTGGTACGCCGCCCTTCGACATGAAGGACGCGTACTTCCACATAGCGATCTTCCCCCGCACAGGAAGTACCTTCGGTTCACAATCAACCAACACCACTTTCAATTCGCTGTCCTCCCCTTTGGCTTGTCTACGGCCCCAAGGGTTTTTACAAAATGCATGGCAGTCGTCGCCACCCACCTTCGCAGGCAACAGATACATGTCTACCCGTATCTGGACGACTGGCTCATCAAAGGCGCCTCGCAAGCCCAAGTCCGTCATCACGTTTCCGTGATCATGGACCTCTTCGGCCGCTTGGGCCTCCTCCTCAATGCGGAGAAGTCCACTCTCATTCCAACACACATGAGACTGGACTTCATAGGAGCGACCCTGGACTCCTCCTCGCCAGAGCCCCACTTACCGCAAAGCCCGCTTCCTGGCGGGCACTTCACTCATACGGCGCTTGCAAGCCGCTTATCTAACCTCAGCTCGCACCTGCCTCGCTCTTCTGGACATATGGCTGCATGCATACACTCTATGTACCACCAAGTACGCCAGGCCCGCATGCGCCCTTTCAGACGTGGCTCCACTCGGTCTTTGCCCGCCCACGTAAGGAACTCTAATGGACGTGCTGCTCACGATCCCTCCAGGTCCTACGCTCCCTCGACTGGTGGTTGGACCCGTCTCTGGTTTGTGCGGGGATACCATTTCATCCACAGCAAATCAGTCACTAATCCTTACGACGGAACGCGTCATCCCTCGGCTGGGGAGCCCATCTGGTCGCATTGCAGACCCAGGGCCGTTGGTCAGCCGTACGATGAGCTCAACCTCCATATCAACGTCCGAGAGCTGCTAAGAGCTGTTCGTCTGGCCTGCCAGACATTCAACAGCACCTTCGTGGCCGTTGTGTCTCCGTCTTTACGGACAACACAATGGCCATGTACATACAACATCAACAAGCAGGGAGGGACCCGCTCGTCTCCCCTGTGTCTGGAGGCTATTCAACTGTGGGGACTTCTGCATAGCCCTCCAGGTGGACTGTGGTGGTATCCTTCCTCCCAGCCGAGTCCGGAACACCCTGGCGGATCGGATCGGCTGAGGCAGGTCCTTCCTCTGCCACGAGTGGTCGATACCGGCCGGATGTACATCATTTACTCCGTCTTCCCAGAGGTGGGGGTTTCCCCTCGGATAGACCTCTTCGCCTCCCACTCGAACAGGAATGTGCCCAGGAGTTCTGCTCATTCCAGGGCCTTCTCCCCTCGGATCGCTGACGGACGCACCGTTCCTCCTCTCTCTGGCACACCCGCTGCTTTATGCCTTCCCTCCGTTTCCCTTGGTGCACAGGGGGTCAGTCCTGCTCTCAGGCCCTCGCAGGGACAGCAAGCGCCATCTTTATCTTGATCATGCTGCCTGCGTGGCCCAGGCAACCCTGGATACACCCACGCTCCGTGATCTGTCAGGTAGCCGCTCCGATTCCCCTCCCCTGTGTCCAGACCTGATCACACAGGACCCCCCCACGGATCCCCACCGGGAGACTTCGTCACCCAGACCTGCGATCCCTCCACCTCACGGCGTGGCTCCTGCATGGCTGAACGCTGACGAATTGCGCTGTTCCAATTCGGTGTTTCGTCTTGCAGCACATCCTCCTTCGTAGCAGGAATGCCAATTCCACCAGCGCGCCGGACATAGATGGATGTGGCCAATATGGAACGCGGCGCTTCACGGCCTGGTGCGCAGTCGGGCCACGATGCTTTCCTCCTTCCTTACAGGCGTCATCCCCCGACAATCCTTGACTACCTGCTGGCACCATTAAGCAGGAGGGCCTGGTCGAACATTCCTCCCTTAAGGTGACCTGGCAGCGATATCCCACCTTGACCATCCAGGAGAGGGAGGTTACTCGCAGTGTAGCCTTTCTCACCCAGTAGTCTCTCGCTTCATCATGAAGGCCCTGGAGCGTACTTATTGCCCTCCCCAACCGTTCCACGTCGCCATCCCTCATCGGACTCCCCGGGACCCTACTACCTCATGGTCCTCAACCTGAAACTTGTATTCCGCTGGACAGCATTATGTTCGCAGCCCCAGCCCTGCCTTGGAGCCTACTTTGTGGCCGCTTGCGACTTGTTCGCTTCTGCTACCTTCGTGGAAGACGGTGTGTCGTCTCGGTCGCCGCTTTCTTGATCACGGATACTCACGCTCGGCACGACGCAGGGTCTCGGAAGATTCAGAGCCCTCACTGTGGACCTCCGTACGGCTGTCTTCCCCGAAGTTGAAGACATGGGTAGCAGCCTGCTCAATTACATGTGATCCTCATCCTCGGGCATTCTCTGCTCACCTAGGTGAGTGAGTGTTCTGCCCTTCCGGAATACTAGCAGGAACATCTTTCTCCCCGGTTTTCTTCCGAAGCCTCAAGTGCTTCTCAGGGGGGGACGCGCAGCTGGCCAGCTACACACCATTGGATGATGTGCGCAGAGCGCTGCTGAGCGTGCTCTAGATTGTAGGCTTTCGTGTTTTCTTGTGGAGCGGACAACACCAAGCCCATCGCGGAAAGTCTGTGCCGCGATCGTCTTGTGGCCCATTGCGGAATAGTGGCGGATGAAGAACGTCTACACAGTCTCTCTCCAGGTAGAGGATTCACTGCTTGGGTTCACGGCCTGTATTTCGCGCGTGCTACGACGCTAGCTCATGTTCCCCTCGGACCCTTACAGCGCATTCCACCGGCGAGAAGGCGCAGGTCTTCTCAGGCGGACCTTTTGGCTTCCTGGTGCGCACGTGCCCGTCAGAGATAGAGTTTTGCCGTGTGCTGCGACCTGTGGATCGCTGGTCCATTTAGCGCAGGGGTCATTGACTTGATCACCTTCACACTGGTGCAGTTGGTACAGCGGTCTCGGAGACGATGCGGCCTTTGATTAGTGGCCGGTACTCCAGGCTGCCGGCGTCTTGCTCCGGACCCCTCCGCCTAGGTAAGAGACTTGTTGAAAATCAACCTAAACTGCGAATGGATATGAGCAAATTCCATCTCGGAAGTGGATTAAAACAGTTACTCACCATTGTATGATGATTGCCTTGATTGTTCTTCGACGTAGTAGATGTGAAATTGACTTCATTGATCACATTCACATCCACCCTCCTAGTACCCCACTGTCGGAAAGTAAGCCGGCAAGAAGGTAGTACTGAAGAGGTGGCAGGGTCGGGCTGGGACAGAGTATTTGATGTGGCGCCTCCCTATTGTTTGGTGGGGCGCCGAGGTCCAGGGCGGCGTCTCCAGTTGCGACCGTCCGCGCCCCATGCTGTGAGTGTTAACTAGTTTGATAGGCTAAGAAGTTTTCTCCGTTACTGGCCTGGGGCGCCATGGTGGCGCCACTCCAGGGGGCGCCCAGCCGACCCGCTGAGTGTTACTAGGGTAAAAGTTTCTCCGACGGCTGTGCACGCGGCGCGCACACACCTAACTGGAATGGATATGAGCAACACATCTCGAAGAACAACAGTTACAAAGGTGAGTAACCTTGTTATCTCCATTCACGTATGTTATTAATCTGATAACGAGAAATGACCAGTAATGATTACTACTCATCCTGTATATACTGCTTCCCTTCTTTCATTCCACCAGTAACGTTTATTCTGGCAGAGTAATAATCATGAACACAATTATTGCTCTGCTGCAGCAGAAATTTAATCTCTCTGAAATATGAAGAGCAGAGGAAAAACGAGACATTCCCATTCCAGTAAGGAAGCCTTCACAGGAAGTCTCTCTAGAAATTATGTCCTGTGCTGCCCTGATCAGCCATTGAGCTATTCAACTTTAACAATGCTGACAATATGTAAGACTGCCCCGGAAACCTTAAGAGATTGCATATCTGACACAGCCAGTGTCTCCAGTGCCCAGGCAGCTAATCTAGCAGCAGACAGATCTTGGTTAAGGAAGCAGGGGGAAAGGATGTTCCCCCTCAGCAGCCTCGATGCAGCGGCTCTGAATGGCAGGAGACCAAAAGGTGCAGGACTAGTTACATAAGCAGCAACAGCAACCCTAAATGCAATCAAATATGAGGCCTTATCTAAGGATCAGAAATCTTAAAGTCAGCTGCTAAAAACAATAGACCTACTGTAACTGGTTTAGGGAGGGGGGAGCATTCAAAGTTAGACTAAGAATGTGAGACCATAATGAAGCCCACATTAAAATTACCCACCAGGAGGAGCCAATTAATGAATAGTTTTACTTCATAGATGCTGTACAGCCAGGGGCGGCTCTAGGCATTTTGCCGCCCCAAGCAGGGCAGGCAGGCTGCCTTTGGAAGCCTGCCTGCGGGAGGTCCCCGGTCTCGTGGATTCAGCGGCTTGCCTACAGGAGTCCCCGGTCCTGTGGATTCGGCGGCATGCCTGTGGGAGGTCTGCCAAAGCCGCGGGACCAGAGGACCCTCCGCAGGCATACCGCCAAAGGCAGCCTGCCTGCCGCCTTTGCGGCGACAGGCAGAGCGCTTCCCTGTGGCTTGCCGCCCCAAGCACGTGCTTGGCATGATGGTGCCTGGAGCCACCACTGTGTACAGCAAAGCCCCTCTGACTTGGAGCGTATTGTGAGCCTTTTGCTCAGCACAGAGTTCTGAAATGCCACATGGCAATAAATGTTTGTCAGGATGTGGAAAGGGAGAAAGTGCTTTAAAATTGATTTTTAATTATAATGGTTTTTTAATTGTAATGGGCATTTTCAATTGTTAATGGATATTTTAGAGCAGGAGGCTGCTGGCGGTGGTGGTCACTGCTAAAAACTGATCTAATTTTCGATGTTGTCATTCATTATAAAGGGCCAAAGTAAGTAGGGCCGGTGCTTCCATTTAGGTGGCCTAGGCAATCGCCTAGGGCGCCAGGATTATCGGTGGGCGGCATTTTGCCGGAGGGGGCGGCAGGTGGCTCTGGTGGAGCTGCCGCAGTTGTGCCTGCAGAGGGTCCGCTGGTCCGCGGCTCCGGTGGAGCTGCCACAGTCGCGCCTGCGGACGGTTGGCTGCTTGCACGGCTCTGGTGGACTGCCCACAGGCATGATTGTGGCAGCTCCACCCGAGCCGCGGACCAACGGACCCTCCGCAGGCACGACTGCGGCAGCTCCACCAGAGCCGCGGCACCAGCACGCGGGGCGGTGAAATTGCCATGCTCCTAGGGCGCTAAAACCTCTAGCGCCGGTCCTGAAAGTAAGAGGCTGTAAAACAATTATCAGCCCTGCATTAACAATCAGAAATTTAACTTTACTAAATAAATTGTAATATTTGTGTTTTAACCATTGAAGTGGTTTTTTTTAATCCAGTATTTGATTTTCTTGGAGGAGATGAGAGGTCCTTAGCTTCCCTACTAAGGGATCCTCTAATTCAATTGTTCCCAAACTTATTCTGCCGCTTGTGTAGGGAAAGCCCCTGGTGGGCCAGGCCAGTTTGTGTACCCGCCGCTTCTGCAAGTTTGGATGATCACAGCTCCCACTGGCAGTTTGCTGCTCCAGGCCAATGGCAGCTGCTGGAAGCAGCGTGGGCCAAGTGGCCGCCGCTTCCAGCAACTCTCATTGGCCTGGAGCAGCAAACCGTGGCCAGTCGGACCTGTGATTGTCCAAACTTGCGGACGCAGTGGATACACAATCCTGCCCAGCCCACCAGAGGCTTGTCCTGTCCCCACCCCCAAGCCTGAATCACCCGCCGGAGCCCTCACCCTCCACATCCCAACCCTCTGCGCCAACCCTGAGCCCCCTCCCACACTCTGAACCCCTCAGCCCCACCCTGGCCACACATCACCTCTACGTTGATGCACATAACAAAATTAATTCCACACATGCATGGGAAAAATTAGCAGGAACATTGAATTGAAGACTACTCCTAAAGCTCATCCATCTAGAGAAGAAATATAGTTTTATTGTTGAGGTGCTGGAGTAGTATTCAGTTCCCTGTTCTGCCACAGACTTCCTATGTGACCATGGGCAAGTCACTTAGCCTCTGTTCCTCAGCTCTCTGTTTATATAATGGGGATAATAATACTTCCTTTCTTCCACCCTGTCTGGCTTGTCAGGGCAAAGAGCCATTCTTCCCATATGTGTGTACAGTGCCTCGCACAATGGGGCTCTGAGCTTAGTTGGGACCTAGTGTAAGGCAAATGAGAAATAATAATGAAAGCTATCGACAGTGCCAAATGGGGCAGTCGCTACCCAGATATAAATGTTGATGCTTTTCAGCTCAGTAGACGCTGCCTTCACCATGGTATAGAAAAGCAAATGAAAAAAGGGATGGGCAAATTTGTCCTGCCTAATTTCAATCCCACTCAGATGTGGTGAAGTCAAGTTAGGTGGTGAACACAAGGGTTTTAGAGCTGGTGCTCTGAAGTCAGATTGCTACTGCTTAGAGCAGCAGCTGTAAGCTACAGATGGAGGGCACCAGTGCTCCTAGTCTTCCCCACTTCCCCAGGAGTAGATTGGAGAGGAGAGAGAATATCCGCAGCCTCATCTCCTTGGCCCCAGTGCAGAAAGCTGGGAGAACTCTGCGAAGATCCCAAGTTCAAGGAACGGGGCAAAGAGGACACACTTTTCTGGAGAGCCAACTCCCCCCATCCCCGGGATAAGAATAGGAAAGAGGGCAGTACAGTGCCTAGGTATGGAGAAGAGATATGACCCCTGTCCATGGGATTCAATCAACCTCTAAGCAAAATGGAGGAGAAGGAAGAAGGAGGCTCCATTGGCTTGAGAGAACCCATTTCCAGGAAGCAGGGTAAAGAAGGAAGGGGAGAAAGAGGGAAGAACTCGCTCTCCCAGGGAAATGGGAAACGATAACCCCACCTGGGCAGCTCATTTTCCAGGGTGACAGAAAAAGACAAACCCTGGAACGCCACTAAATGTGGACACAAATTCCGGTGGGCCCTGGGAAGGCATTGGCTAAGGGTGAGATTTTGCTCAGGACCAGGCCCCTTAAAGGCCTGTGTGCTCTCATTCATTCTCCAGCTGTGCTCCCTGGCCAGAAGATTCCTGGTGAGCTGAAGGACGATGATCTCCTTGAATAAGGAAGGAAGGGGTTGAACAGGCCTACTTCTTGCTCCTGAAAGACTTCTGGAAAAGGGAACGGGTTAAAGGCCACTTGTTCCTCTCCCACAGGACTTGTAAAGGTATGTTGGAGAGTGGGGGGAGAGTGATGCAGGGTCTGGAATTGTGTAAGATGACCAAACGTCTCTGAAAATGGGTTGTCTCATTTATTTTGTAACTCCTACTGACTGGGACCTGAGGGAACTAGCTGAGTCTATGACATTGACAATGGACTGGCTGGAAATAGGTGCATCTCCAGGATCTCCCTCTAGCAGGCCCATCTGGGTTGTCATCTGTCCAGATTTTCCCAGGATCATCATTTTTTTTTTGGTAATGTATTTTACTGAGAAATCTGGCAGGGTGTTCAGCATGCACTGTTGGGTGTCCTGTTTTGTGGGCTCAGGATCATCCCAGATATCCCCCCTTTTGTTTTGTACCTCAGAGGTGGCAACCCTACCCATCACCCTCTCACACTCCACGCCCTGTGGGACCTCTCATTAAGTCTTCTCCCCTCCCCCTTCACAAGACCTTGGATCAGCACTCCTTTACCACAGACTCCTTTGAGTCTGGGTGCATAACAGTTTTCAAGCACATAAAAAGTTGTTACAAGGAGGAGGGATGAAAATTGTTCTCCTTAACCTCTGAGGATAGGAGAAGAAGCAATGGGCTTAAATTGCAGCAAGGGCGGTTTAGGCTGGACATTAGGAAAATCTTCCTAACTGTCAGGGTGGTAAAGCACTGGAATAAATTACCTAGGAATGTTGTGGAATCTCTATTGTCGAAGGTATTTAAGAGCAGGTTAGACAAACACCTGTCAGGGATGGTTTAGATAATACTTAGTGCTGCTATGAGTGTAGGAGACTGGACTAGAAGACTTCTCAAGGTCCCTTCCAGTCCTACAATTCTCTCTCTCCTTTTCCCTATACCTCCAGGCTGTTACCAAGTCTTGCCTCTTCTTCTGCCACAAAAAATCTGATGCAAAGGTCTTCCTCCGCTGTTGATCAGACCTATTGCAATGAAAATTTTGTTCTGTGGTCTTAGGTTTTATAGATTTATTTTTATAACTAAATCTGGGGCCAAATTTTACTGGTTGTCTGTGTGACGGGGTCCTGAAGTGGAAACCTGAGCCAGCCCTCTGTCATGCCAATGCCAATTAAGGGAGGTAGATTGGAGCTGCCTAGAGAAACCTGTGCCTGACTGGGAAAGGAGAAACAGCTGCCAGCCTGATTATCCCAGGGCTGCATAAAAGCCTCAGGGGAAGGAAGTCAAGGGGATAGACAGAAAGGGGGGAGCCAGGGAGTAGATGGAGAGTGTCTTTCTTGGCTGTAGCAGCTGGAAAGTCCTTCAGATGGTAACTCCCTTGCTGTATATGGTGAGATTACATACTGTAAATAAACTACATTGGTGATTGCTTCCTTCCCCCACTGCCTCTTGCCTGTCAGGGATGCCTAAGACCGTGTGGCCAGGAGGAGCCAAGCCCTTCATGTACCAAAGCCCTGCACGGGGCTGGTATGGGGGAGCCTCTCTGCCCCTCAGCTAAGCTCTGGAGTAGGGGGAAGCAATTTCCAGACTGTTCACAAACTGACCCTGCAGGCTCCACAGCAGCCCCTGGGGAAGGGGTTTAGCACCTCACCCCTGGCCCTGGGTCCTGCCCCCAGCAAGCCCGGGTCTGCTCTCTCTCCCCCGCTGAGCCACCTCTCTGGCTGGGTTCCCTGGAGCCCCTGCAGTCGGGTTCCCTGGTGCACAATGCATCCTTGGGGCTTAACCCCTTCCTGCCCATGTTATAGCCGGAGGTGGCTCGATCATGTTGGTGACCAGCAGCAGAGGCATGGGGCAGGTCATCCTTTCCCCACCTCCTCCCATTGCTGCTAGAAGCAACTCCTTTCCCTCCTACACAATGTTGAAAGGCTGCTGTTGGTCATATTCTGATGCGAACCCTGGTAGAAATCTGGGGGAGGGGGCATGAGACCCTACCTGTTGCCTGGGGAAGCTGTGGTGGCAGGTACTAGGAGAGGCAGGTCCATCCCGGGGACCCAGCCAGGCAAGGAGGATGGAGAGAAATGGATAGGGAGGGTTGGGTCAGTTGGTCACCCCCGCATGTGAGAGAGGGGTATGGGAGACTGAGTAAGTGTGTGTGGGTGGGGGGGAAGGGGTGTGTCACCCTTCCCTGTGTGAATGCTAAAGCCTTAAAAATAAGAAGGTAAATAAAAAGAATTCAGCTACGCAGTATTTTTAACAGGGATTCAGTTAGTTTGATAGTAGTTTAAACGTTTGTACTGTATAGTTCTGCTTGAGTGCCGTTGAACTTGCTTGAATATGAGTAATTTTACCAGGTGTCCTGTATTCAGCATAAGGAAATATGGTCACCCTAGATACGGATAAATAGAAATCAACAATTATATAAAATAGGATTTTTTAAAGTCCACAAAATTTGGAAGGGATATAAACCATCTTTCCCTAGAACATATAAGCCACCCCAGACCTGGGGAGCAGGGTTTGGAAGAAACTTCCCTTACTAGTAGGTTGTTTCTTAGTTGCCTGTTTCAGGGTTTCTTGTAGCCACTGGTACTGGCCACTGTTGGCGACAGGATACTAGACTAGCTGGACCATAGGTCTTAGCCAGTCTGGCAATTCCTATTATCGGAAAAGCTGACTGGTTGTTGATGTTTATTGCTTAGCTACTATGTCCATGAAATGTTAATGTGGAACAGGAGCAAATTGCATAGAGAACAAAAATGGAATAAACACTGGTTTATGCATTGAACACAGGGGGATATGACAGTTTACAGGGCTCTGTTTAACAGTGACATTACAGTATCAAGTTAAATCATATATGACCTAAAATGCTTCTTTCTGTGGTGAATAGCAGTAGACTTGGAATCTGTTTGAATTTAAGGCTCTGTTAACCAAAAAATGCCTATGCAGGAGATGCAGTCAGCTTTAGTTATTTATTGACCTGGAGGTTTTTAAGTGAACGCTCCATTGTATGAGGGAACTCGATAGCAATGGTGATTTGACCCATTTTGTACTATGATATACTGGGGTTTAACCAGCTTTTCTGTGCAAGGCCAACAAATTGTGCAGAGCAAACTTCATCAGCAAATGCTATGAAAGGTACCCAGCCAACTGGATACAGATGTCACCCTGGGGCTGCATGTGCTTGCTCCCTCTGAGCCAGTCACATCACTACTTCTGTTTGACTCTTTTCTATTTTTAAATGTGGAGAGCTAGCTGAGCGTGGTTCATTTAAGAATATAATGCTCTGACGTGTAATAGGTTCTGAACTAACATCCCTCTTAGTAAGTCCAATTTGTGTGTAAAATTGGAGTGAACTGGATTGCTTTCTTGAATTTTTCTGACGCTGGTGCTCTTTCCGTTTCCCTCACTGACCTGATCACAGAATGCCACGTGGAGTAGATATGCACACGAAGAAGGGTAGACAGGAGAGCTCTCCAACAGAGGGCACAAAGTAAACTTGATTGTACATTTTTAAGTTATGTGATTATTTGTAATAAGTTTGCCAATTTAAAACCTTGTTGATCCTCAACAAGCAACTCAACTCACATAGCCTTTATGACTGGGGTAATATTTTACAAGGTACTGTATATGTTTATTTAACGTTTCCTCCTCTGGACAAAAACACATCCCTGTGAAATGGGTTGGGGATGCCTGTGGGGAAAGATGCTCCTTTCTTGTAGGTCATATAGAATTGTGAAGCTTCTGTACTATCCACCAGTACCTCAGCTCAGTAAGCAGATGGTGGCTTTAGAGGGAACTTGTGCATTTTAGGGTAGGTAGCCAAGGGCTTTGGACCGGAGGGGCATTTTGAGTACCCATGAAGGTGGAAGCCAGGGAGTTCAGGGGAAATCCAGGGGCATTGTACTGCCCTGCCCCATGGCGGCTCCATGAAGCCTCCCCCTCTGGCTCTGGTACTTGGTCCAGCTAGTGAAGGCCGGGGGCTGATTTGATGACCTTTCAGGGTCCCTTCCAGTTCTATGAGATAAGTATATCTCCAAATATATATATTTTTATTTGCCACTGATCTTTGGTCTTACAGAATTAATATTGGCTCCATGTATTTGCTGATGAATGGGAAATCCCACTAATTGCCATTTCACAGCACTACAGCAGAAAGTAACAGTTAGGATTCAACATTAAACCTAGAATTCTTGACTCCCAGGCAAGGATTCTCTCCAGCAATACGGATGCTTGCGAAAGTACTGTAAACGTCTGACCCTGGTTCCCACTGGGAGCTTTGCCATAGATCAGGGGTTCTCAAACTTCATTGCACCACAACTCCCTTCTGACAACAAAAATTGCTACATGGTCCCAGGAAGGGGGATGGAAGCCTGAGTCTGCTCAAGCCCCGCTGCCCTGGGCAGGAGGCCAAAGCCCCGGGGCTTCTTCCCAGGGTAGGGGCCTATAATCTAAGTCCTGCCACACAGGGCCCTGGACAGTGGGGCTTGGGCCTTGGGTGCTGGGGCTGGGGCTTTGGCCCCAGGCCCCAGTCAGTCAAACACCAGCCCTGGAGACCCCATTAAAACAGGGTCATGACCCACTTTGGGTACCTGACCCACAGTTTGAGAATTGCTGCCACAGATCTTAATGGGTTCATGTTTAGTATCTTAATCTCTAATGCACCTGTCCAAGCTTGATAGTTTATTACAAATTTGTACTTTCCAGAAGCCGTATCGTGCTAGTGCCATCAGAAGGAGTGATTTTAAGGACATTAACTTGGGCCATAACAAACAACTAATGAGAGAAAACAATCTGTAAATGTCATATTTGTTTAACTGCATTCTCCAGCTTGAAAATGTCATTCTATTGGAAATGAAGAAAGTAAAATACTGCTGTTTATCTTCACTATTTTGCTTCCTTTCCGCTCCCCTGCTCTACACATGCATCTGCTTGACTTCTTCCCAAATGTTCTTAAACACACTGACTGCAGACATAGCTCAAGGCAGAACTAAAGACTTCAGGTTCTCCTGCTTCTGAGCTCTGATAACAATGATTTTGCTTTTAGGACAAATGAGAGATTGCCCCTAGCTCCCAAAAGCAACAGGAAAAGCTTGGGAGAGTGGGATAGTTATTCATCTCCCAGTATCAGCAAGAAGAGGCATCCCCAGCAGTAAAACCAGACGTGAGGCAAGGTCTTTAAAAGCCAAGGGAGCAGTGAGTAAGTCAGAAATTTTTATGTAAACTTTTTTTTTTTGACCAATAAATGACTTTTTGGTCCAAATGAGAATTTTTTTTGAAAAACATATTGATTTCAGTTCAATTTCATTTAGGAAAAAAACCAAAATGAGACCATTTGATGCTGAAACATCTTGTTTCAATATTTTCTGAATGAAATGTGAGTTTTTTGTTCCAAAACAAAATTCCTTATAATCTTTTAAAGTTTTTATATAAATATAACAATCAGAACTCTGCTATTGTGGGGAGCACCACATTCTTATTCCAGATAAGTTCTTTAGGCTATGTTATGTTAGAAGCAGTTTAAGCTAAACTGGAAAAGGCCACCCTTGACTGGAACAGGAATACCTATGTGGGGGGACTATACCAGTTTAACTATTCAGTTTAATTCACACTTTAGGCCTGGTCTATGCTGAAAAGTTATAGCACCATAGCTACATTAGTCAGGGGTGTGGAAAAAACACCATTTAGGCAACTATTAAAAAGACCACTTCCTTCTTTCCTAGGCAGATATGCTCCGCTACCCACACAGACCTCTCAGCTGAAATATCCATTCCATTCATATGGCACAGAAACACCAGGCTAGCAACATATCCACAAACAGAGCACGAGCATTTTTGTCACTCTTAGGTTAGGAGCGTGATGGATCTGCTAAGCCCCTCTCCCTGCCTCACCCCATGCCACTGCATTTCCCCTTCCCCATGCCAGGTAATGGGAAAGGTCCTGAATCAGGAAGTGGCCAGGCAGGCTGTTAGGAAGCAGAGGCCACATGGCTAGCCAGGAGTTGTAGAGAAGCTGGACGCAGAGAGGATTCCCCAGAAACTGTACACACAGCTGTGTGGAGAACAGGCTGTGAATGCTGGACACTAAAGCTGGGTGCAGGGCTGTGGGAGACAAAACATTTCAAAATTTCCGTTAACATCGTTGAATAAATTGAAAACATGTTCAAGATCTAAACAAAACATTTAATTTGACCATTTTCATTTTGACAATTTTTTCCAACTTTTTCATTCGCCAAAAATGTTTGCTTTTCTTTTGACCTGAAGCAATTTTTTTTCGGAATTGTCAGCAAGTCAAAACAACTGTTATTAGTACAGCTCTATTTGTTTAAAAGACGTTTGTTCCCTTTGGCTAAAGAGAGAGTCCATTTTTAACTACCGTATATTTCTGATCTGATGGAGAGATCTTGTTTGTGATTGGGGTGCATGCATATTTACAAAGTGTTTTTTTGCTTGTCTCTTTCTTTCATTCATTATAATGTCAGACGTTTTCATAATCAGTCCTGTAGCTCAGCGAGGCAGCGCAAGACTTTAAGAAATGATACATACTTTTTATTTCCTTTGGGATGATGTCCAGTAGCTTTGATCATTTAAATTGATTAATTGGACATGAGTTAGGCAGACTTGGGGGAGGGGGAAATACACATTTGATTTTTAACTGTAGAAATATTGACAATTTGATAGCACCCATCTTAAAGGAACCTGATTTTGCTGAATCCAAAATTGCTGAATACCTGCCCTTTGGAAATCAGGCTGCTTACATTATCTCAAGCTGAACCCCTAAAATCACTCATCACTTTTGAAAATTTAGAAACTGATCCAGGAAGAGAATATAAATTTAGGCCTAAAGTTTTCTTATAAGCCAAAAGAAATAAAATCAGTCAGTTAGTTTCAGGGTCATTATAACAGCAATAGACCAATAAGGAGGGGAGGTCATTTCCTGATTAAAAACGACTGTCTGAATGATTGGCCTAAGGCAAAGACCTCAATTTCTCCGGATGGTTGCCAGGAAATACCCTCCCCATCTGCTATTTTCTGCTTGAATAATGGTGTGGGAGGGAAATGTGACACTCTTAAGCACTATGTGATGTACTCTATAATGTACATCCCATACCTTGTATAGAGTTCGGCTGCCAAAACAGCTGATCAAAATGTCAGTTGGTGGGTGTGTACCGTTATAAGATCCTAGGGAAAAATACAGATATTTGGTTAGAAATACGTAGGTCTAGAAAGAAATATCGCATTCTGTTTTGCGTGTGTTTTTCTAGCCATAGGCCCTGATCCTGCCAACATTTGCACAAAGGCATAACTTTAATGATGAGACTACTCATGTGAGTAGAGTGAAGCATGTATATAAGGGTTTGCAGGGTTGGGGCTTAAGACACTAATTTCCCGAACGTCTAGTCCAGGAAGGGAAAAGTCCTGTTGAGGGAAAGCCCTGCTGGGATTTGATTTATGAACAGGACATCCTGCTTAGATCTGAGATCTATACAATATAATTCTAGTGAGCCTAAGGCTTATAGTGAGGGCAAAGAGAGGTGCTCTCCCTCTTACTTGTCTGCAAAACCCATTTGAATCTCTTTGGGCATCTGTGCTAAGCACTTGTATTTTATTGCGTATCATGGCAAATGTCTCCAGTACAATGTTAAAAATGTATTCCTTTCTGGTATTTATACAACCTCCAGTCTTAGAGCCTGTTGTCCAGATTCCCAGCTGGTGCAAATCAGTGTAGCTCCATTGATGTCAGTGGAGCACCCTGATTTACACCAGCTAAAAATGTGGCCCTGTACATTCGTTCTAAATCCATTTACTGTTGTAGCTGTCGCTGCACATGAGACCTGATCCTGTGAGGTGCTGAATGCCTCGTGGGAGGGTCTTGAACTCCCTTAGCTCCTGCTGACCTTTGGCAATGGCAGTTCAGTTTCTGGGTCAGGGAATGACAGTAAGGGCATTTTGATGGCAGGCAAGTGAGATACAAGACCTGGGCCTTTTTCTAGTATAATCCAGTTAAGGTATTGAATTAAACAAACACATCTGCAAACAAACCTGGTTGGGGAAGGTGACTGGGCACTTGGACTCCTGGATTTTGTTCCCCAACTCTTCCACTGACTCACTGTGTGACCATGGAAAAGTCATTTAGGCCGAAGTTCTAGCAAGTGTCTATTAGTTCTGGGAGCCCAGTTCAAGCCATGTGGGGGCTGATTTGCAGAGTTGTTGAGTGTTTGGCACTCCCACTGATTTAATCTGGAGCTGTGTGTGCTTAGCTCCCTGTGCCTCAGCCCAACAGAAAAATAGGGATAATACTTCCCTTCTTAACAGGCATATTAGGATGTTTGTGCAGTGCTTTGAGTTCCTTGAAAGATGCCATAGATGCAAATTATTAATAAAACAAACAGGAAAGTGTGACACACTGGGGCCAACTGGCAAAGGTTTCACTGTTCTTTACAAGCAACTCCTATCCCAGGTATAGTGAGTTTGTCAGGTCTGGTACTTATCCATAAAGGGTAGCTTGTGAAGGGCTCTACTGAAAGCTTGTAACTTATTGATACTCCTAATCATTGTGAGATGTGTGCACAGTTGGTATTTAAGGAATAATGTAACTATATTGAAAATTATGTTTTTATGTCCTGGAGTGAATTTGAGTCACTAGGGAAGCGTGTGTTTTGGTGGTGACTCATCCAAGCAGGAGGGAGTTGTCACCCTTTCCTGGCTAGCTGATTGTGTAATGTATTTCTCAGTTGACACCTACCCCTTTCCTTTGCACTAATTCAGAAAAGTCAATGGACAACCATCAAAGACAAACTGAAAACATCAGAACCATTTGGGAATGATAGGACAGCAAGGGGAGCACCCTGTCTGTGAATAAAGACAAAAGACTGATTCAGGACATCACAGGGTGGAGAAAGATACCCTGGATCCAGTCACTGAGGAGGTTCCTTGACGAGCGGGAGGGATACTTCATGGAAGACTGGGTCCTAGCTCTTCGGGGCCAGCAAAAGCCTGAACCCTGGGGTGAGAATCTGCTGCTTCAGCTAGGAAAGGTCAGTATTAATGAGTGTAGGCCTTGGCTTGCATTTTATGATTTTTTTTTCTTTTGTGTGTAACCGCTTGTTTCCATCACTCACGCTTGTTTCTATTTTAATCTCTCTTTTTAATTTTTGTTGTTGTTGGTTTTTACTAGAATTAAACTCAAATGCTGAGTGGTGGGCTAAGGGAAAGCTAGTAAACTGGGGTCCACTGTTCTTCTGGGAACAGGCTCTGGGATTTCTGTGGGCATCCAGTAGTCAGGCCCAGGGCACCCCTACTTTGCAGGGCCTTCGAGGCTGGGGTGCATCTTTGCTAACCTGCAAGGCAAGGGCAAGCCTGGTAGAGCCCAGAGGAGAGTGTGTGAGTGGCTGACAGGCTGGCTGGGTTAGGGAGCTAACGCCTAGCTGGCATAGGGAAGACTCCCTGCACTGGAGGCAGGTGGCAACAAGGTGACTTGCAGCCCTGGGTGCCCTGTGAAACATCCCAGATTAGGTGCCTACTGTTAGCTGTTTTAAATAAGTAAATATACCCAGCCAACTTTTTGCCTTGTTTGTTTCCAACATGTCTCTGCTTGTCTCTTTCCTTTTCTGGCCCTGTAATCCTGTGACCCAGAGTCACGTTTTCTCCATTGCTGTTCACTGCAGAATATAGAAGTCAGCTGCATTATCAGCAGATCTAAATCTTCCTGGTTTAGGTTAACAGCTGAACAGTCCATGCACCGTGTACTCCCTCGTGTGTTGCATTGCCATTGGGCTGAACAGGGAAGCATCATCATTGCTGTTAATCTCCCTGCTTGGTGGTTTCATTCTTACCTCAAGCCAAGGCAAAACAAACAAGGCAGATGACTCACTGCCACCCTGCTTGACAGTGTATCTGCCACTGTCCAGAAGGTGAAGTAGAATGAGTTATGGTCTGTCCAAAGCAAAAGAGCCTCGCCAGATTGGATACCCACAGCAGTTCTGTCAGAAAACACCCATTTCTAACCTTGGCTGCACGGATCCAGAGCATGCCCAAAGTACGTGAGATTGCTAAAATTAAAACATCTTCACCCAGAAGAGACATTTAATTATGTGACAGCTGCCTGACACTTGAATCAGCTGCTGACCTAAACCAGGATGATTTAGAACCGCTAGCAATCGGTGCACGTCACAGCTATCCTGGAATTGATCTTTGATGTAACAGGAGGCTTCGCAAAACACACCCCTACTGAGTGCATCTGAATTCATCAAATGCTTTGCATAGTTATTTCCAGTATTTATACAACTCCCAGTCTTAGAGCCTGTCGTCCAGATTCCCAGCTGGTGCAAATCCATGTAGCTCTGTTGATGTCAGTGGAGCACCCTGATTTACACCAGCTAAAGATGTGGCCCTGTACATTGGCTCTAAATCCATTTACTGTTGTAGTTGTCGCTGCACATGGGACCTGATCTTGTGAGGTGCTGTTTGCCTTGTGGGAGGGTCTTGAACTCCCTCAGCTCCCACTGACCTTCGGCAATGGCAGTTCAGTTTCTGGGTCAGGGAATGATAGTAAGGGCATTTTGATGGCAGGCAAGTGAGATACAAGACCTGGGCCTTTTTCTAGTATAATCCAGTTAAGGTATTGAATTCAACAAACACATCTGCAAACAAACCTGGGGCCCTGTGCTTCCCTTCACTGTGTGCCATAGGTGGCAAGAAATGCATGCTTAAAATAGAAGTGCATCTGGGGCCTGATTCCCCACTGCCTTGCTCTTTGGGAAGTGATTTATATCTGCGAATAGTGCCTCTAAAATTCCACTGACTCAGAATTCTCCGCTCATTTACACCAGTAGTAGCATTTTTCCCTCACTTGGAACAGCAGAAATGACTCAACAAGGGTCAAGGCAGTGGAGAATGATGAGGCTATGCAGAAGAGAAGCGGCTACTGAGCCAAAGCCTCTGCTCTCATTTCCCCTCCTCTTCCCCCCCGCCCACTTATGTACCTGCAGCTGCTGACAGCCCCTCCCCACAAACAATGAGCTCCACGGGAAGTCAGGAGTCATGCTTGACTGAAGAGAAGCGTGGAACTGGGCATTGGCTGCCACAGCAAACACATTTCATGACAAGAACAGCAAAATGTCATGGAGCTCAGAGGAACATTGGTTTGTGCTCTGTGGTTTCTGCACCAGAGGAGGTAGAAATGTGCAGGGGTCATGTAACATTTCTGTACAATTAAACAGCTGTTCCCTTCTGTAACTGCAGTTGGGGTCCCATCGTGTTAGGTGATACCTGTGTGTGTATATATAGCACAGAATAGACCCTGCCCAGAAGAGTTCACAGCCTAAATAGAGAATACAACAAGTGTTATGTCAGATTTCAGAGATGGAGAACTAAGTGACATGCCCAACACAGCACAAAGAGTCTGTGGCAGAATTTGGAAATCAAATCCAGACTCGGGAGTTTGCAGCTAGTGCTGTAACCACAAGTCCATCCTTTGGCAATGATGACTGAGAGGAATCCTAAATATACATGTCATAAACAGATATGTAAGGGTTAATGTCTCTTTTACCTGTAAGGGGTTAACAAACAGTGAACCTGGAATACCTGATCAGAGGACCAATCAGGAGACAAGATACTGTCAAATCTTGGTGGAGGGAAGCCTTTTTTTGGCATTCTTTGTTTTGTCCGTGTTCTCTCTGGGTTCTGAGAGGGACCAGACATGTAAGCAGATTCCTCCAATCTTTCTGGAAAAATCACTTCTGTTCTAATTTTAGTAAATACTAGGAGAAAGGCAAGTTAGTCTTTTGATTGTTTTTTCTTTATTTGCAAATGTGTTTTGCAAATTGGAAGTATTTTAAATTGTATTTCTGCTGAGGGGAGGCTTCTCTCTAGTGTCTATAAGCTGAAAGACCCTGTAATATTCCATCTTGAATTTACAGTGATTATCTTTACTCTTTCTTTTATTAAAAGTTTTTTCTCTTTAAAAACCTGATTGAGTTTTTCCCCTTGGTAAGGCTCTAAGAAACAGAGTCTGTACCCACCAGGAAATTGGTGGGAGAAGGGAAAAAGGAAATGGGGGGAAAGGTGCATTCCCTCCTTGTTTTAGATTCACAGAGTTTGAATCAGTATCGCCTCTTGGTGAGGGAAAAAGAAAAGGAGAGGGGGGAAGGGACATTCCTCTTGGTGTTGTGATTCAAGGAGTTTGAATCATGGTGATCTCCTAGTGTACCCAGGGTGGGAAAGATCTGGGAGGAAGAAAGGAGGGGGAAAGGAAATGGTTTATTCCCCTTTGTTGTGAGACTCAAGGAATTTGGGTCTTGGGGGACCAGAGTGCCCCAAAACACTATACTTTTGGGTGGTGGCAGCTATCAGATCTAAGCTGGTAATTAAGCTTAGAGGAATTCATGTTGGTACCCCATTTTTTTGGACTCTAAGGTTCAGAGTGGGGAGTTATGCCATGACAACATGCCTTAGAACGGAACCTCCCAGGGTGTTGCACTGAGGTTGAGCACATGTTTGCAAATTGTTCTGAGCTCCTCAGCACGGGCAGCAAGTTATATGGGCCTGTGGTGCCTGTGCCCCACCAGTATTCAGGGCATAGTGGATGGGCTTCACCAATGTTCAGGGCTGGGTCTCTCCCCCCGACCCCGTCTGCCGCCCCCACGCGCCTCCCCTGGAGTGTCCCTCAACCTGCCTGCTGCTCCTTTGTGCCTCCCATGGAGCATCCGCTGGACCAGCCTGCCACTCCCGCATGCCTCCCCCAGGGCATCCGTCCCTGGACAGCGCGTGGCTGCCCTGCAGCTCCGCACTGCACTTCCTCACTGGCCCCTGCTGGCTATAAAAGGGAGCAGTGCCGACGGCAGGCTGCAGGGGTGGCTGCGCTGCTGCCTGCAGGGGGACGAGGTGCATGGGTGATGGCATCCCCCCCTCCCCTCGGCACCCACCAGAGGGGAGGGGAGGGGGCTTCCTAGACCTGAGGGGCCCTAAGAGCACGTGCAGTGACAGTGGTGCAAGGTGAATGTGCTGCTGGGGGAGGGGAGGGCCCCTCCCCCAGAACTCATTGCTGCTGGTGAGGAGAGGGCTTGGGGGAGTCCCTCTCTGGCCCCAGCACCAGGGAAGCCTGCACCCCCAATCCCTCACCCCTGGCCCCACACCAGAGCCCGCACCTCCAGCCAGAGTCCTCATCCCACTCTTGACATCCCAACCCTCTACCCCAGTCCTGAGCTCCCTCCTGGACCCTGAACTCCTCATCCCTGGCCTCACCCCACAGCCCTGACCCCACACCAAACCCCTCATCCCCAGCCAGAGCCCTCATTCCCCTACCCCACCCCACATTGTTCAATATAGGAAAACTGTTAAACGCTTACTGCTTCCAGTCCATTTTTACATTATTTTAAAATATATATATATTGGCTTACAAGGCGAGGGCTGGGTGGGCAGGACTTCGACCTGTTCTGGGCACCACCAAAAATTATACAAACCTGCTGCCCCTCACATGAGGGAGATTCTGTAGAAATACAAAGTACTGCTGCCACATCCTTGGAGAGAGAACAGCAAAGTGAGTAACCAGTCTGAAAGTTGTAAATAAATGATGAGGACAGATTGAGGGTATGTCCTTGGCCATGTTTTCAGGGCAAAGAAGACCTAAAAGAGTTTTTTGTTTTTGTTTTGTTTTTCAAAATTATGAGAGGACTCAGTGAGCTTGATAAAGAAATGTTTATACCAGTGAGGGTTTCAGAAATGAAATGAACATTAAACCTTAGGGGCCAGATCGTCAGCTGGTGTACATCAGTGAAGTTCTGTTGAAGTCAATAGCGCTATGCTGATGCACACCAGCTGATGATCTCAACCCTAGCAATTGACAAGTCAATAGTGATCTTAGGCACAACTGCTTCATTGTCAATATATTGAAGAAATAATTGGAGGAAGCATTTGATTCCCTATGTATGAATCAGAGGCCTAGAGATTTTCTTTTCCTAGAGAAGAACAGAAGAATTACAGTGCAAAGACCAAAAGGTGGGAATAAATACCATAATCCAAGCAAACAAGGCTGGACTGGTTTGGCCAGATCAAAGCCTTTTCCTGATACGTTTCTCTATATTCTTCTAATATATACTTGCTATAAAAATGGTGTAAAGGTTTCAGGAAATGTCAGTGTGAATATCCATTTGTAGAATCTGGACCTGGTTCCTCGTATCATGTAAAACTGGTGTCACTTCACTGAATTCAATGGCATTATGCAGCCATAAAATTGATTTAATGGAGCAGATACTCAGGCCCGATGTGTCTAAATTTATCAGGACTCCACTCTTCTAAAGAGAAAAATGTGGCCTGCATTTGTATCTAACCCCCCAATGTATGCCTCTAGGGGTTTGTAGGTAATTCCTATTCACTCGAACTACTTTATTTCATAAAAACACAGAAGTTCTCCCCAGCACCAGGATCTCACCTTGAAATGTTCATGCTCTATGATGTGAGTGATGAGCTTTTCCTCCTGCATAGCCAACATGTAAGCATTTTGTGTGAGTGGAGCAATTGTCCAGCTTTATACAAGTAAGAAACCCCTTCGGTATTTGCACTGTAAAGAGACTTCGGTTTCAATGGGCTTCATGACTGTACTTTGGTGTTAAGTGGCTCTGTGGTCCTCTTCCAAGGAGTGCTTTATGCGAGGCCAATGTGTGACGTTTGTTATTCTAAAATAAGCAACTTCTACACAGCAGAAATATGCTGCACTTGTACTGCTAATCTCTCCCACAAAGAGGTGTTCTAGAAGGAAAGGCTGTTTATTGCAAGTAATAAATGAAAGTTCTCAGATACAGCTGTAACTTAGTTCTCAGAGCCAGACCATGCCAGTTTTAGACATTTTGCCTTCGGTTTTTAGTTCACCTATATTTTCAATATATATGTTTGACATTTCATATAAATGTTCATAGTTGTTGTTTATGGAGAACCACAGCCTGTTATGCAATAATTTAAAGTATCTTTTTAAAATAAAGTAAAAATCCATCTTACATTCCTGCAAGGGCAATTTTGATCAGTATCTTCTTTGGGTATCAGCTATTACTGTTTCAGCAGAGAAACTGGACCTTTGCATTACGTAACAAAGCATGCCAAGTTCTTTTATAAAGAGATGTGGTAAAGTCTCCAGCCTTACCTTATCTAGATACTTGTTTTCCATCATTGTAGTATCTGAGCCCTTCACAATCATTAATGTGTCGATCCTCTCAATACCTCTGTGAGGTAAGTCTGTGTTGTTTCCATTTTACAGAGGGGGAATCAAGGCACCTAAAAATTAAATGACCTGTCTGAGGTCACAGAGGAAGGCTGTGTTACAACAGGAATTGAACCTAATTTGCCTGAGTCCCCAGTCAGTGTCTTTACCACCAAACCAACCCCCTTGGTGCTTAGATGCTGCACAAAAGTAGTCAAACACAACTCCTTTGATTACTTTTCACAACTATTTGTGTGCGCAAAATTTTGCATATAAGATTGTTTGTAAAAAGGAAAGGTGTAGTGAACATTTGTGAAAATATGAAATTGTGTTGGCTATATTGATGTCATCTTGAAAGTTCTTTGTGGACTTAGACATAATCCTGTCAGGGAGCAGAAACAGTATCGTGACTTAATTCACTAATTGCATAATATAAGTGCTTCAAGAAGCTGTCATAGTGAATAGTTTGCCAGCCATCCATCAGATGAAATATGTTCACATAAGGCATATATCAGATAATGATTGATAATGAATAAATTTGTAACAATCTAGGTATTCTTGTGAATAGTTTGTAAAATAAATTGCTGCAAATAATTCATCCAGTGCTAGCTGTCAGGTTAGAATTATTATCCCTTTTCTAGAGATGGAGAAACCAAAGGGATTCCTGTGGCTTCTCAGCCTCTGTGGTGAAGTGAGAGGATGTGGCTCAAAGGAACAGTTAAATCATTTATCTAAGGTCACACAAAATATCTTTGGCAGAACTGGGACTAGACTCCAGGTCTCCTGATTCCTATCCCTCCGCTTTAGCCACAAGATTTCATCCAGGATGGTGGGTGTGGGATTGTTAGTCAAAGAACAGTTTTCTGCTGGCCTTAGATTTAAATTGGTTTGGCTTAATTTTCATTTCTTCATATGACTACACAGCAAGGGCTATACCACAATGGGACACCCATGATGAACATCCCTGTAAAATGTACGGAAAGTTGTCTTGGCTACCTCTGGGAGGAATGTACACTAAATTATTAATAATTATATCAGCCAATTCACTGGCAGAATCTTCTTCACACAGAAGAAATGAGCCCCCATCCCCACCCCCGCAACTGGATCCTTTCAGGTGGACACTTGCACCATCAGAGAGCTCCACTAACTTCACTGGGGCTCGTGCATGGTTCAGGGGCCCAACTGCATGCAGCTGATTGTAGGATCTGAGCCTAAATGTGAAATAATTTCCAAGTTACCAAAGGATTGCTTTTTACACTGATTTTTAACAGTTATATGTTGCACTGCAGGTATTCACAGTTGTAAACTATAACTCTAACTGTGCCCTTTATGGAATCCAGGGAGTAGGTTCCTCTTGAAGACAAGCTCTCCCTGGCAACATCAACTAAGTAGCTGACATCAGCTAAACTGAACCCAATCCTGAATGAAGATTCATAAATAGAGCCAGAGAAATGGGCCCTCATCAGTCAAACTGCTTTAAAAGAATTTTTATGGGAGACTGAAACTAGAGAGCTAATCTGTTCTGTTCTTTCAAATCCCTCCTCTGTACTTGCTTTTGACATGACGCTGGTGCGTGTGTGTGTGTGTATAGTGCGTATGTGTGTATATAATATAAAAGAATAGGAAGGGGGAGAGAGGGACCTTCTAAATGATTTAGAACCATCCTATTGTGTGGATGGCTAACCTACACAACTCCACCTTACAGTCACTGCCTCCCTCACCTTCTAGACGCAGCACAGGTACTGGAAATGAAAGCATCCCCTCACTGTTCCAAGCTCTGTGTTTGAGGGGTTGACTACCTCTAAAGAGAGATTAGACACCATTTGCTTTTTGTTTTCTGCTGAGAGTGCCATTCTGTGCCAGTTGTGATATGGACACCTGTCTGCTGGGAACTATGTTGAAGCCAACAGCTCATTTTATAGGGGTCATCAAATAGCCAGTTTATGTGTCAACGTTTGGTTACAAATTGCTCTGGGAGTGATTTGAGCTGAGATGGGGGAGATTCCACATTCCATCATCCATGTCTTGAGCTATCAAGTTCTCTTGTGTTAAAGTGTGTGGGTAACTATCTGGAACTTCTTTTCTTAGTCTGGAGACAGAATCCTGACAATGAGATGGAAGTAACATAACTCTTTAACCATGCTGGTGAATTGGGCTAACTCACCTGCGCAAGAGTTCAAAGTCAGTAATTCATCCATAAAAAGTATGCTTTATTTTTTTATTTTATTTTTTTTAATCAACTATGGCCAGTTCCCCAGACTCTGTCCCCCTTGCCAAGAAATGAAACTCTCCCCTGAAACACAAAGCCATTCACATATCCCAATCTGCCCCCTGTCAAAGCAATTTAAGATTTACTAGAGACAACTGAGTGTTAATGTCTGCCATAGCTATCCTGCAAATAGCTGGTACATTCCAAGTCCCTTGGCCCTTGCATTAGCTTTCATCTCTTTTAGCTTAGTAGTTTAACTCAGCCAGTAACCCAGTGGCCATTCTGGGTGAATCACTCTGAAAAATATGGATCTTCAACACTCTCTTCATCTTTGAGGGAAAATGAGTCACTTCAAAATGTAGAAAGTCATAGTTTCCCCTTGGTACTTCTATGCATGCAGGGTCAATAAGTGCTTATTAGATGGTTTTCTGCCCTATAAATGCTGCTTCCTGCCTTTAAAGTTTTTTTTCTTCAGACCTCATGCTTATGCTCAGCTCATTGCATAACTGTCATAACAGATTTTTTTGGTCTCTACTGAAGTAGAGCTGAAAGTAGCCACATAAGCTGCAGCAGCCTCCTTGGTGGGGTCAGCCTGGAGACAGAGTGCTAGTGCTAGGCCATTTTGTCAAATGTGTTTTCACTATTTCAGTGAAATGATCTCCTCTTCTGGCCCCTGCTTGAGTTGGCAGTCATTTGGGTCTACCTCTTTGAATTTTCAATGGGGGTGTAGCGAGGCGCTGTGGCTCCTCCTCCTCCACAGGGAGGGTTGAGCCCCGCCAATCATCCCCCCAGGGCGGAACCACTGGGTGGAAGTCCCGCCCCTCAGAGGGTCAGGCGGCGACCTGGAAGGATAAAAGCCGGGCCTCAGCCTTCAGTCAGGCCCCAGCCGCCGCCGGGAGCAGACGTGCCTGCCGGCTCTCGTCACTGGGAGGCTGCTGAGGCC
>NC_133769.1:210430448-210488617 GCF_003597395.2 Chelonoidis abingdonii | reverse complement strand
CGGGCTGGAACGCAGAGGAGTGGGTGGGCCTGCGTTCCCCCTGCCACCCGTAACCGGGTGGCAGAACCCCCTTCACCCTGACCTAAGGAGACCATTGTGGTTACCACTGCTCTGCCCTGCTCCACAAGGGCTAGAGCTCTTTGTACTGTGTTTGGTGCCCCACCCGACCCAAGGGCCGGGCCCCTATAGACTTAACCGCTGCTCTGCCCTGCTCCACAAGGGCTAGAGCTGTTGGTGCTGTGTTTGTGGGTGCCCGCCTGCATCAAAGGTTGGGCCCCTTTGCCTTTGCCTGTGCTCAGTCCTCTCCATAGGGACCGAACATCCCCGGACGGTGGGCCGCGGGTCCAAGGGACTGGACCCTTCGAAGGACAGAACGGGGCCAGTGTGGCTTCCCTCCTCCACAGGGAGGGTTGAGCCCCGGCAACCCTTGTCACAGGGGGATATTATGTTAGCTTAACGCAAGGAATATCTGGCTTTTCTGCCATTTAAAGATGCAACCGCCAGAAACTATGATGATGATTTTGTAGATAGTTGTAGCTCCTGGCACTGAGTTACTAAATTTAAAATGAGCAAGGAAAGCAAAGCCTGGGCACTATTAAGTCAGGCCTATATTAGAGAACTGAAACGTTCCTAAAGGAACTGGTGGGTAGAACTGGGTTCAGGCTGAATGGATCAGTGTGCCCCTGCTAATCGTGTTGAGTTGTGTTCTGAAGTGTTGCAGTTTTGACCCACGCCCACACAGGTGCAATCTCAGTTGCAGTGACTTCTGGATAACTGTCTCATAATTTCTGGCACAGCTCCCTTTCCCAACATAAACTGCGTCATTAAGCACACTTCCTGAGGATTGCTTTACCCCATTTCCTCTTTGATCAGAGAACTACTCTCACCTCTGTTAAACCTAAAGTAGACTTAATGAGCCCCACCTGAGGCAGGAATGCATCAGTAGTTCCCTGCATGGTTCTAACACTCACTGACAAGCAGGCCTGGCTCCAGGCACCAGCTCAACAAGCAGGTGCTTGGGGCAGCCAAGGGGAAGGGGCGGCATGTTGGGCTCTGCGGTGGCAATTCAGCAGCAGGTCCCTCGGTCCCTCTCGGAGGGAAGGACCTGCCACTGAATTACCACTGAAGAAGAAAGTGGCATGGTGGAGCAAATCATAGTCCCCTTTGCTCTTGTCAGTGTACCTAATTCGCTACTTCTTCCTGTGCTCTTAGGTCAGAATCCAGCTCCTCTAAAAGACCACCAGTAACTAGCCATAACTGGAATCAAGACCCAGTCCCAGTGTTATTAAATAAAACCAGCTTTGGTCCAAATGTGGACTCTCCCTCTTCACATCTCTCTCCCCCACTCGCTCACTTGTAAAACTTTTATATCTATATAAATAAGAGATACCGGGAAGATTTTAATATCACATTGGGTCATAGGCTTAGTAAAAACAGTATTAATCATGCAGCCAGATACAGCTGTCTGCGACGGAACATTCACGTCAAGCTTTTGTTTTGTGTCAAAATAAGGTGAAACTACCAGGCTGAAACCTACTAGCTTGTTTGCCTTCGGAGACTGTATAAGTTAAAGAGAGAACTCAGCCCTTGGACCTGTCTCAGCACGATAAAATGGGACCAAATACTGCTCATCAAAGTGATATTTTTCTGGCATGCACTGTTTCAGGCTTCTCACCAAACATTCAGGGGAAATCTCTCATAGCAGTTGAATAGAGACTTACTGAGATCAGATATTATTTTAGTGCAGGGGAACACTGACAGAACACAATAGATAAGAAATATTTCCAGATAAAAAGCATGTTGTCTGTTCTATTGCAAATAACTGCCAGCAAATGACTACATCACTAGCAAAGGACCAGGTATCTCATAATGGCAGAATAAATCAATGTAATGAATATGCATACTAAGAATACAGGGCCTGAGAGAGAAGCAAGTTTTAAATGAATTCTATTTGTGCAGAGGTGTTTTCAGAAACCAACATACAGTAGAAAGAAACCCAAGCAGAAGTGTGACTGTAGATCATATCAGAATATATAACCTATTATATATAGTGTAACAATTTTTTCTGCGACAGCCATGTATATACCATACATTCACATATGGTGTAGCAGAACAGTTTTTGGGATAAACCTGTGCTTTCTACATTTAATTAGGGTGCATATATGTACTATGGTAATGGATGTCCTAGAAAATCCTGGTACACATAGACGTGTAGACCTTTTTTAAATTTTCCATTGTTGGAATTAGGCTGCACTACAGCTGTTCTCCTGTAATTCGTTTTGAATATGCCCAGAGAAGTTTTAAAATGTTTTAACAGCTTCAGTTCATAGATTTTTTTTAAGTCTAGAGCTGATTCTTATCTGATCTCCTGCATTACACAGGCCATAGACTTGCACCCTTTGCCATCCAGACCAACCACTTTTGGTTTAACTACGGCATTCTTTGAAGACCAATCTGAAGACTTCCACCATATCCCTTGGTAAGAAGTTGAAATGGTTAATTACCCTTGCTGTTTTTTTTGTTTTTTTAAACAAAAACAAAAAAGTGCCTTATTTCTAATTTGAATGTGTCTAGCTTCAGCTTCCAGGCACTGATTTTGTTATGTCTTTGTCTGCTTTATTAAAGGACTCTCTGCTAGTCAATATTGTCTCCTTGTGAAGGTACTTATACCATGATTCTATATGACAAGATAAGTAGACTGAGCTCCCAGTCAATGAAAGGCTTTAATCAGAGCTGCACAGAAGTTTTGGGGGGCTGGGGCAAAATCTGAAACAAAGGCTCCCACCCTTACAGAAAAATTAAAACTGACAGGAGCCCTGAGAGAAGGGAAGGGAAGGGGGTTGGAGAGCAAGCCTGCCCAGGTGCTAGAACAGGGATACAACAGCACCCCCGGCTTGAAGTAATAATAGCAACTAAACATCTGCTTCCATTATAGACTGGGTGTACAGTTTTGTTCAGTGGTTTAAGCACCTGCACTATAAAAAAAAAAAAAAAAACTTGTTCCAGCAGCCCTGAGCCTGCCCTGCACTCACCCCAGAGTGACAGTTATTGTCCTGCGGGTTTAGATCTAGCTCCGACTCCCCACTTCGGAAGTGGCACCCTGGTCAGTGGGGTTACAGTGTCATTCAGGTTTGGCCTGGCCACACTTCTGTCATGCGAATGAGTGCTCTAGCTTTTAATCCAGTGGTTTGAAGTGGGGGAGGTTCCTTCTCCTCTGGTCATTTTGCATCTGTTTATATGCATCTGAGCATGCCTATCAGACTAGGCCCAGAAGGCAAGATAGGTGTGGAAATGCATAGTTGTGTGGGAAGTATCAGAGGGGTAGCCGTGTTAGTCTGGATCTGTAAAAGCAGAGAATCCTGTGGCACCTTATAGACTAACAGACGTTTAGGAGCGTGAGCTTTCGTGGGTGAATACCCACTTCGTCAGACGAGTTAGTCACTGAGCTGCTGGGCAGTGTCATGACTTCGTGGGTGTGTGCATGCCCAGCTACCAAAATTTAGGCACTGTGGGGACTTTAGACGTGGAACTGTAGGTGTCTAGGGATTTTAGGCACTTACAGGTTGAGGCGGCAGCTGAGCAGGGGTTTTGTGAATGCCAGCAGTGCCTAAATGTTGGACATAGGTATGTAAAATGACAGCTAAGGGGGATGTAGGTGCCTGTGAATCCCACCCTGGACATTTCTCCAGCATACTCCATACCTTGCAGCATTTGAGCCCCAAATCAGTGGTTGGGGGGTGGGAGGAGGATTGATCTACATGCTTTTGTTTAAAAAACAAAATAAAAACTGTGTTTTGTTTGCAAAGAAACATAATGGACTCACTGCAGCTAGGAACTCTGAGTTGTTTGTTTGACTGTGGCTTTTTTTAGCCTCTGGCCCTTGAGGTGCTGCAATAACATTGAGAAATGAGTGGTTAGTGGGATTGTGCTAATGTAAGTAGTTAAAACAAACTTTGTGTAAAGCTGTTTCAGTCTACACACTTGGCTCTTCTTTAGGGCTAAGAGGCACATAAAATCTAGTGGTATTAGATATTTGCTTTTGCAACTTTGCCGCTTTATTTTTGTAATTGTCCTTATAAATGATACGTGTACACAGAGAAAGGCTTAGCAAAGCTGCAGTCAATCCAGAGTGTCCAATATTGTTACTGAGGTAATGCCAGTACTTTCTGGACAGAGAGGTAGACTTTGATCCCACTGAAATCCATGGTAGTTTTGCCATTCACTTCAACAGAACCAGAATTTAGCATAGTACACTAACAAGGGCCTTGCCCTGAATGGTTCTCAATCTATATGGGAAAATATAAAAAGATGCATTTCATCTATCAGACTACGTATAATCCTTGAATTAGGTACCATTTTATTCATCTAAATCCTGAATGGCTTTTGATGCAATAAACAGGAAAAAAACAAACAAAAAAAAAACCACTGGGCCAAATTCTCTTCCCATTCCCATAGATTAAAGTCACACTGGTTGAAAAGTGACCAAAGGTAATTCTGTGGCATTGGCTTTGTTGTTCACTTTAATTTGAGGGGCAACAATTTCCCCCTACACCTCAACTTTTTTGCTAGAGAGAATTTTTGGAACTACCCACAAATCCACATGCAGTTTTTAGAAGCCCTGCTGGAAAGGAATATTGCTGGAGGGAGAGAGAATCTCTTCACCCTTGAGAGGGCCATTTCAAAACACAGCCTCTATTTGGTTGATTTGGTGGATTCTGTTGTCAACCAACTTTGGAATAAGTAGTCTGAAGAGCTGAGTGCCATTTGGAGAGACGTTACTTTGTGTTGGCTGTCTTTAAAATGAATAGCCAGGCTTCTTTCCTAGAAGACATTTTTAATTCTGAAATGTCTCCTGTTTGTGAGAAGGACTTTGGAATAGAGCTCTGCCACAGTAAGATGCTAAAACAAAGCAAAACACAGAAATCTATTACTCACTGAAAATCATAAAAACTAGATCACCAAGTTCATCCCTGAGATGAGAGCATAAAGTTGAATTTCATGTGGAAAAAGATAAGAAGCCAATGAAGGCACCTGAGGAGAGGGTTAGTGTAATGGGAGACTAGAGAAAGGCACATGAGAGAAGTGACATTTTGGATAGTCAAGAGTGGGGTGGGGAGAAGGGAGCTGCAGAAAGTTCAGAGAGGAGAAGGAAGAAACAGTTACGATGAGAAAGGAGCAAAGCCCTGGGGGAGAGGAACAGGCAGTGTGGATTTTAAAACTCTCATAGAGGAAACAGCAAGAGGGGACTGATGAGGAGGAGAAGGAAGGATGAATCAGTGGTGGTGATGTCATGGTTATAAGTGTGGATGAGGGGGAGTGTTGATGATGCTAGAGGGAGGAGGAGGGTGGGCAGAAGAGCAGGGAGGAAAGATGAGAAAGTTAACACAATAAAAAGTGCATGTTGTTGGGTTGTTTTTTTTCACTGAAGTATCTGAATGTTGAAAAGCCCTGGAATTCTAAATATTTATAGAAAAGCCCCTAAGAACTATAAACAAAACCTATCTCAGCTATTCATGGATGCACCATCGATTCCTTGTTCCTGAAATAGCAAAGAAGGCGGTGAGGGAATGAATGGGTGGGAGGGGATGCAAAAAAAAAAAAAGAAAGAAAAGAAAATGAATCTCAGTAATACCTAACAATAAAATGTAACATTAACATTTGGAAAACACTAGAATTTTCACAAGTGCCTAACTGACTTGGCATCCTAAAGGCAGTTTCAATGGTGACTTAGGGTCCTAAGGGTCAGATTTTAAATGGATTTAGGTGCCTATAGGAGTTAGGTGCCTAGGTGCTTTTGAAAACCCAACTGGGGAGCTACCTGCATCCTTAGGTGACTGAATACCTTTAAAATTCTGGCCCTAAGTACTGTTGAAAGTTATTGGACTTAGGATCCTAAACCACGTAGGCACTTTGAAAATGTTACCCTTTGGCTATACTTATATAGTAATACATATGTCTATGCTTACCTCCTTACAGTGCATCTCTCTGGCTGTCTGGAAGATGCCAGCTGTAAGGGTTAATGAGGAAAGCCAGCCTGACTGTCCTATTTGTATAGCGCCTTCCATTCTCCAAACTGCATTGTCGTTTGAGGGCTTTCCCCCACGTCTTGCTTTTGGCACAGTTAAGGAGTGACACCGAGCCCTTGCCTTTGTCCTACTTGAATGCCACTGTTTGACGTGATCCGGAAGCATTAATGGTCAGGAACGATCTCCTTTCCAAAGTACAAACTCTGAAGTCATATGAGACCCTTCTATATGGGAGAAAGGCTAATGGAAGTTCACAGGGAAAATGCATGTTTGTGTGTGCATGTTTCTTATCTTGCAGGATGGGGGCAGCTTTGTGGCTTTCTTTAGGTGCCCATAATTCTTGAGAAGTGGTGGTATATTTTTGTAGGTGCTGAGTAGAGCAATACCATGATCAAAAGGAGGTTTAGGGCATGAACTAGGCTGCTGAGAGAATAGTGAAGAGTACAGAGAAAAGTACCTCCCTTTTGAAGAATTTCTTATCGTGGAACAGAAGATTTTACACTTCCACAAGCCAAGGACTGTGAGAGAAGAATTTCAAGGCAGGGGGGGAGAGCCCCAGTAAATTGTTCCATGATGCAAGTTCAGGACCATATGAGAGAGTGTTTCAATGCTATTTTGCCAAGGGAATAATCCAAGGACAGGCAAGGATGACATTACAGAGATGCGAAGAGGCTGCCTGGGGAACCAAGGGAGAACGGCCACTCCCTATTGCTAACTTCCCCAGGTGTGTCAGCCAACTAATGGCTAGACTACTAACAATTTTTCATTTGCAGGGTTCCCTGTGCCTGCAGGAGGGCCTGAAAGTGCTAAAACAAAATGGTGGGCAGGGGGAGGAGGTGAAAATAGTTCGGTTAGCAGCGAAATCCTCCAATGGGCAAGAGTAAATGAACTCTTAAGATGAACATTTCTATTCTGATCCCCTTCCTCTTCTCTTTTTAGATGCCATGATTCTGAAGCTGTAATTGGCCAGAAGGCGCTTATCCCACTGCAACACCCCTGTGACGGCACAACTTCCAGGGAGCCCTGCTGGACCTCAGAAGGGTCATAGAATCATAGACTCATAGGACTGGAGGGGACCTCAAGAGGTCATCTAGACCAAGGTCAGAAAAGTTCCCTTCCCCCACTCCCTTTTCTTTTCCATATATTCTGCAGCTCCTCGGTTTTCCTGTGGGGGGATGGGAAGACCTTTTCTGTTCCCTTTTGGGGTTCTCTTCATAATTCTAGAAGCCTCCTGTTTCATAAGATCTAGTTTTTAAAATGTCCGCATGAGAGACTTCTCAGGGCTCTGCAATATTCTTGTCCAATTAATGAGACTGCTTGGGTGCCTTTCACTGAATCTGAATATACTAGACCCTCCTCGTTGTAGGTTTATTCCTGTACTGGTGACAGGAAATTGTGAGGTTCCCAGCAGAGTATTTCCTACACATTTTTCTACCTGGTGTGGAGATGGCATTTGCCCAGGTCCTCTTACAAGTGAAGCAGGGGAAGAGTTTGCCCACAAAATCCAGTGGTTCCTCCATGATCTGTGCTGAGTTTTGGTGGAGTAAGTCATGGAGCACCTGTGGAAAGAGTCCTAGCCCACTGTCTTGCAGTATAGCTCTTGTAGGAGCCTTACTCTTGGCACTTCCCTTGCTGAACTTTTCACCTCCTCCCTTTTCCCCTCCACCCCCAAAGTCCACTTGGCTGTGCTCCAGCAGCACAAGGCTGCCTTAATATATTTTTAAAAAAAGGGCTTATCCAGCCACAGGATGATCACTGCGGTGTAGATTCCCGTGCTAAGGAGATCTCTGGTTGCCACAGCTTCCCCTTGGGGCTGTTGGCAGCAGGTACAAGCGAGAGCAGCTCAAAGGCTGTGATCTGACATGCAACAGGGAACTGGCTCAGCACACAGTGACACTGGAACGTGAAGAGTGCAGTAGTGACATAAAATCACTCTGTATTGCGAGACCACCCTCAGGTGGAGCTGTGGGTTGGGGCCTGGGGTGTTGCTCTTTTACTATATCACTTGCCTTATTGCTGCTTGGGTGCCCTGAAGGGCTGCCCATTTTTTCTCCCTTTCTCATTCCTAATACCACAACACATGGGGCCCTGCTCATTCATTCTCTAAATTTTGCCAAATTTGCTCTGTTAAGTGCCTTCTTTTGACTGCTTACTGATTATCTCTTTTCTTAATACTCAAATAATGAAATGAATAGGTGCCCCTAGATTCCCCCTGCCCCTCAGCATTTGTATTTATCCAGTCCAGGAAACCCCCACTTTCCATGGCATTCCTAGCCCTTTGTAGAAAGGACATACCCTTTTGGACAACAGTGTAAACCTTCCTTGATAACCTTTGTTTGTCTCCCCACAAACACAGTACTTATCACGTGTATTACTATGAATTCTTTCTTTGATAAATCATTCCCCTTTCTTTCCTTTGAGTTTAGTGTGTAACAAAAGTGATTTACTGTTAGATTTATTCCTTTGTTACTAATTTTGATCACAAATTTCCTATCTAATATCTTTCAATTTTATATTTCACCAATTCTAAACTGTCCTTTACATGTGCCATCACCCCTTTCTTTCTCTCTCTCCCTCCCTCACCCCCATACAGAGCATGTCCTTTAATACTGGTGTGTCAGTTGTTTGAGTCAATTGTAATATATATCTGTTAGGAGAGCTCATAACTTTCTTTGTGGAGCGTTATTTCAAATTCATGCCGATCTCTCAGGGAATGATGAATCATTCTGCATATTACCTTTTCCCATAGATTCACAGATTCTGAGGCCAGAAGGGACCACTGTAATCATCTAGTCTGACCTCTTGTATGACACAGGCCATAGAATTTCCCCAAAATAATTCCTAGAGCAAATCTTGCAGAAAAGCATCCAGTCTTGATTTAAAAATTGTTAGTGATGGAGAATCCACCATGACCCTTGGTAAATTGTTCCAGTGGTTAATTACTTGTACCATTAAAAATGTATGCCTTATTTCCAGCCTGACTTTGTCTAGCTTCAAGTTCCAGGCATTGGATCGTGTTGTATCTTTCTCTGCTAGACTGAGGAGCCAATTATTAAATATTTGTTCCCTGTGTTGGTATTTATAGACTAATCGGTTCACCCTTTAACCTTCTCTTTTTTTAAGCTAAATAGATTGAACTCCTTGAATCACTATAAGGCATATTTTCTCATCCTTTAATCATTCTCATGGCTCTTCTCTGAACCCTCTCCAATTATTCAACCTCCTTCTTGAATTGTGGGCCCCAGAACTGGACACAATATTCCAGCAGTTGTTGCACCAGTGCCAAATAGAGAGGTAAAATAACCTCTCTACTTCTACTCAAGAACGAGGAGTACTTGTGACACCTTAGAGACTAACACATTTATTTGAGCATAAGCTTTTGTGGGCTAAAACCCACTTCATTGGATGCATGCAGTGGAAAATACAATAGGAAGATCTACATACACACATATATATAATATATACACACACACACAGAGGACATGAAAAAATGGGTGTTGCCATACTAAATATAATGAAAGTAATCAGTTAAGGTGGGCTATTATCAGCAGAATGGGGAAAAAAAACTTTTGTAGTGATGATCAGGATGGCCCATTTCCAACGGTTGCCAAGAAGGTGTGAGTAACAGTAGGGGAAAAGTATTAGGAGGTAGCTATGTTAGTCTGTATCCACCAAAACAACGAGTCCGGTGGCACTTTAAAGACTAACAGATTTATTTGGGCATAAGCTTTTGTGGGTAAAAAAAACCTCACTTCTTCAGACGCATCTGATTATCACTACAAAAGATGCATCTGAAGGAGTGAGGTTTTTTTACCCATGAAAGCTTATGCCCAAATAAATCTGTTAGTCTTTAAAGTGTCAGTAGGGGGGAAAATTAGCATGGAGAAACAGGCTTTACTTTGTATGATGACCCATCTACTCCCAGTTTTTATTTAAGCCTAATTTAATGGTGTCCAGTTTGCAAACTAATTCCAATTCTGCAGTTTCTTGTTGGAGCCTGTTTTTGAAGATTTTTTGTTGGAGTATTGCAACTTTGAGGTCTGTAATCTAGTGACCAGGAAGATTGAAGTGTTCTCTAACTGGTTTTTGAATGTTATAATTCTTGACATCTAATTTGTGTCCATTTATTCTTTTGCATAGTGTCATAAGCATAATTCCTAATTCTGAACCTTAGAGTCCAAAATGTGGGTGCCTGCATGAAATCTCCAAGCTTAATTACCAGCTTGGATCTGATAGCGCTGCCACCAGCCAAAAATTTCCAGTGTTTGGCTCACTCTGGTCTCCCCAAAACCTTCCCTGGGGGACCCCAAGACTCAGATGCCCTGAGTCTTACCAAAAGGGAAATAACCCCCCTCCCTTGTCTTCTCTTTATTCCTCCCGCAGGTTCCCTCCATGGGTTATACTGGAAGATTACTGTAAGCTTACTCCTTGAATTACAACAGAGAGGGCAATTTACCTTCCCCCTCCTATCTTTTCCCCCTCCCAGTCTTTCCCTAAGAGACCGTAATCCTGGCAACAGGGATTTCTATCCTAGAGCCTCAAACTTAGAAACGAAAATCAACAGGTTTTAAAAAGAAAAGCGTTATAATAATTGAAAGAAAAGACAATAAAATGTTCCGCTTCAGTTATCAGGATAAACAATATAACAGGGTCAATGTGCTTAAAGAAGAAATATTGAAATAAAGAGCCTTATAAAAGACATACAATGTTAAACATCCCCAGCACTACACAATGTAAATACAAAAACAATAAAAGCTATTGTTTTACTACACCTTTGTATCACAAATTGAAACTGAAGATTTAGGCAGCTTGAGATAGAAAGATCTCTCATAGCCGAGAGACAGAGCCAGAGACGCACAGCACAAGAGGACACCACCACAAACATTCCCCCGTGCGCTTTTAAAAATCTTGTTTCTGATTGGTCCTCCTGGTCAGGTGTTGGTTCCCTTTGTTAACCCTTACAGTCGAAAGAACATTAACCGTAGCTATCTGTTTATGACACACCGAAACTAGTCTGGCTTGCCAACTGTACATGGCAGACGACGGCATGCTGGCAACGACTGGCATCATAGCACATTGTAAATGTGCAGGTGAACGAGCGCTCTGATAGTGTGGCTAATTGTGAATTAGGTCTATGATGGTGTCCCCTGAATAGATATGTGGACAGAGTTGGCAATGGGCTTTGTTGCAAGGATAGATTCCTGGGTTAGTGTTTTTGTTGTATGTTGTGTGGTTGCTGGTGAGTATTTGCTTCAGGTTGGGGGGCTGTCTGTAAGTGAGGACTGGCCTGTCTCCCAAGATCTGTGAGAGTGATGAATCGCCCTTCAGGATAGGTTGTAAATCCTTGATGATGCCCTGGAGAGGTTTTAGTTGGGGGCTGAAAGTGACAGCTAGTGGACTTCTGTTACTTTCTTTGTTGGGCCTATTTTAATGTCCTTGTAACGAGAGAAATGGGAACTGACCTTCAGCATTCAAAACCAGCCCAGCTTAAGTAAAGATCATCACCATCAAATACTCTCCATTCCTTATTAGGGCCTTAATTCAGCAAACCATTCCTGTTCAGCAAAGCACATAATCATGAGTTTAATGTTTAAAATCATACTTACATTCCATGGTTTGTAATGGGATTTAAGCACATGCTTAAAGTACTTCCCTGAAGGGGAATGGAGTTAAGATGTGCTTAAGAGCTTTGCTGAGCTAGGACCAATGCTGGATCAATGCTGTCTAAATCCCAAAGCCTCCTCTTGATCAGTGCTTCATCCAATGATTCATCTCCATACCACCATGCTGATTTCTTTTCTTGTTCATGGCACTAGAGTAAGTGTCTGTGGCAATAGATCCTCTAAAATGATCACCAGTTGAGATGATCTACATGGGGTCCTTTCCAGCACCCAAATGTCTTCATTAACATATGCATCCTTCCTCTGGAAGGGTCAGTGCTGATTTGGGCATTCATGGCTGGGTTCTCCAAAGCTTATTTCAGAATTCCATTCAATATTACTCTTAGACCATAGCTATCTATTATTCCACTATGGGTTCTCATGAACAGGCATTTGGGGAAGACACGCAAAGCTCATTTGATTTCTTTTCTACATCAGATTTAAAATAAAATAGCCACAGCTTCAAGAGCTTGTACATTAAATACATAGTAACGCTTACTGTATTAACATGCGTAATTTTAGAAGAGGCGAAAGGAGGATTCTATTTATATACTCAAAGATCTATTCATGAAAACCCAGAGCTTAGGTATTCCTCCTTTCCACAGAGGAAGGTCTTCCCTCCATTTCAGCAACTGCCTGAAGAAAATATTGTAGATAATACAGCAGTTTATAGACAAACATAGAGTATATACAGTCCTATCATTCAGGAAGACCTCATACCCCAACCCCTGGAAACTTAGTGCAGGAATTTTTGTCAATTGGTGCACATAAGAACCCCTGTTTTTCCATTCTCTTTCCACCACAGGCCAAGTTAATCCCTGGTGGAATTCTGTGGACGTCAGTGGAGTTGCATCTAAAATGATTTTAGCTCATTATTATGGTAAAATGATGTATTTAATTGTTCCTGAAATTAGCTCTCAGGAGCGGGAGAAGGGTCTAGCGAACTGAGCAGAGGACTGATAACCAGGAGCTTCTGGCCTCTAAACCCTAGCTCTGACCTGACTCTCTGGCCACAGGCAAGCCCCTTAACCTATCTGCCTCACTTTCCCAAATCTGTAAAATGGGAATAATAATAATACTAACCTCACAGGAATGTGGTGATGATTAGTTTCTGTTTGGATAATGCTTAAAATATAATGGACCAAATTTATGCCTGGTTTAACTTCACAGAATTTAATGGTCTTAAATGTTACTTTTACAATGATTTTCCACGTGCTCAGTCTCTTGAGAAGTTTGCAACCTCAAATTATATGCAGGAGAAAATTTAGGGCCAGATTTTCCTCTTACTTACACTGGTGCAAATCAGAAGAATACCCTCTGAAGCCAATGGAGTTATGCTATTGTAAGACTGGTGTGTAAGTAAGAGGACAATCAGGCCCATTTACTAGAGAGTGCTGAGATCTGAAGAACAAAAATCATAGGGCTTAATCATCAAGAATAGGGCTTAGTCATCAGAAGCAATTTATTTCTTTTTCTCCTAAAATATAAAGCTGTAAAGTTTACAATGGGATAAACAGAGCAATAACAGAAATGTCTCTATCATTTCTGATCAGGTAATGTTCCTTCCCCATAGTTTGATACAGAGATTGTTTCATGTCTGTAGCCAAATGCTTTAGCTCTGGTGCCCATAAAAGGCTTCTGGTCTGACTGTCTTGTTATCAGCCCATCAATATCCTGACACTTCCTAGCTATTAATCCTGTGTTGAAATGAAATGAAGTTTCCATTTATTTGGCAGAATGACCCCAGGACTTCCTATTTGGGGAATACAAAGAATAATGCATCTGCAGCTTACAGGAAGTCAAAGGCTCTGATTTCCTGCAGAGGCAGTACAAGAACAAACCGGGAACACATATTTCACAACGGCAGTCGAAAGTGCACGTAAGCACCCTGGCGGCCTCCAAGGTGAAAACAATTGGAAGGGGAACATGCCTGGTCCCAAAATCATGTGCTGGTATTTTGTTGCTTACACAATATGCCATTAGAAAATAGATGTAGTTCAAGGTTAATGATTTTTTCAGGTGATTATAAAATTTCCCCTTGGCATGTGTTCTGGCTCTTAAATCAGAAAGATTGTTCTAATGAAGAAAGTAAGCGACAACCATGATCTTAATATCTACTTCTCAGAAAAATACAGCAACGTATTCCTTTCTGGCTCTGTTTAAACGAGTGGAACCAGATTCATCCTGGTGTAACTCCATCTATTTCAATGGAGTTTGCATCAGGGTGTATATGTCTCATCATGTTCAAGGGTGAGCCTGACTGAAGATACTGTATGCACTTGTCATGGTTGTTAATCAGCACAGAATTTAATTTGGACAAATTGTGCAGCAGACCAAATCATATTCATATTCTAGTTGTGATTTAAAATGAAAGATACATGGATAAGTGCAAGTAGCAGCCCACCTTCTGGGGTTATGCAATGTGAAAAGAGGGCAGAGGGAAATAGAGCTTCCTAAGAAAGAGGTGTTAGTAGTTCCATAAAGCAACTGAACACTCCTTTATGCACAAAAGGTAACACTTTAAATTGTCCCCAAAATTGCTTTGCTGTTGTTTGTATTTAAGGTACATCATCAACTTGAGTCACACTTCTACCTCAATTTTTTCCTACTACAGTTACAAGTAATACTTTTTTGGGGGTGTGGGGAGGTTCAGTGGATTTACTTTTGTGCATTTAACAGCACTTTGTTATAGTCACATTGACTGCTTTGTCATAGTTGTTTTGCCAGTGTCAATGTATTCTCCCCTGGTGATTCTCAGTAAAAGAAATCCCATTATTTATATTCTGTACAGATACCATAAAAGCTGTGCATTATAAGATCTAAAAAGGGACAGAGCTTTAGTTTTATCTCGGAAACAGTTTTAAATCAATCAACTCCATTGCCTTCCCTGGAATTGTTCCTGATCCATGTCAGTGTAAAATAGGAGAATCAGGCCCTATAGAATGTTTTGAAAGTGCAAAAACATGGTCTAGTATACTTCACTGAGGAAAGTGTGACTAAGCGGAAATGGAATTGATTTGATTCCTTGGGGAAAAAGTTTGGCTGTTTGTATTATTAATCAGCCAATGTCTAGAAACAAATGCAAATTGTCGTCGTTCTTTAGGCTTTGTCTGAGTAAGAGTGAACTGGTTTTGAAAATACAAACTCGATACAAATGTTCAGTCATGGTATTCATCTGACAAAGGAAACTCTCAAAGATAATGTTGATTTTTTTTTTTTTTTTTTTTTTTTTTTGTCATTTAAGCCTTATAGGGCATGATCCTGCAGTCCTGGAACTTTTGAATTCTTAAGGCATGCAGGACATGGCCCTCAATTCTCTAATCATTAGTATACTGACATTATGAATGTCAAAATATATCAAAGGGAATTCCAGAGGTTTGCAGTTAAACCAAGTCCAGTGGCTTGGACTGATTTCCTTCTTCCCTTTGTGTTACCTTGTGAAGCTGCTACAGCATTATGAATCTCAGTGCCTGAGCCTCTTACTCTTTACGGCAGCTGAGGAGCTGACACTGTTGCAATTTAAACCTAGTCAGTGACAGACTGGGGGGCACATATGATCTTCAGAGAAAAACCATGTGAAAAGTTAGTGTCCAAATGTGCCTCCAGATATCTAAGAGTTCCTTGGCTCCTGGGGTTGTGGAGCAAAGAGAGAAGATCTCCTTGCTATGGCATACTCTTTTCAGCTGGATTGAGTGTATGAGTACATCCCTCTTTGGACCCAAGGGTATGATGTGTAGAGCTAGTCTCTCTGTGAATGCTCTCATCCCATAGAATGTTTCAGATTTTGTCATGGATAGGAACTCCCTGAACCTTAAATCAGAGCTGGGGGAAGTTACTGTGTGTATATAAGGTTGAATTCTGACCCTGAGATAACTGCACACAAAGTACAGAAGGGTGCCTTCCTGCTGAAGACAAACAAACAATTGGAAAGCAGGCAAGAAATGGTGGAACTTCCCTCCCCCACCCCTTTTCAAAGAATCATAGACTTTAAGATCAGAAGGGACCATTATGATCATCTAGTATGACCTCCTGCGCAACACAGGCCACAGAACCTCACCCACCCACTTCTGTATCAAACCTGTGTCTGAGACATTGAAGTCCTCAAATCATGGTTTAAAGACTTCCAGGTGCAGAGAATCTTCCAGCAAGTGACCAGTGCCCCACGCTGCAGAGGAAGACGAAACCCCTGCCAGGGCTCTGCCATCTGCCCTGGAGGAAAATTCCTTCATGAGCCCAAATTGGTGATCAGCTAAACCTTGAGCATGTGGGCAAGACTCACCAGCCAGACACCAGGAAAGAATTCTCTGTAGTAATTCAGATCCTACCTCATCTACATCCCAATCACAAGCCATATTGGGCATATTTATGCTAATAATGAAAGACCAATCTCCTTATACATCCCCTCCATAAACCTTATCAAGCTTAGTCTTGAAGTCAGCTAGTCTTTTACCCCCACTCTCCCTTGGAAGGCTGTTCAGAACTTCACTCCTCTGATGGTTAGAAACCTTCTTCTAATTTCAAGTCTAAACTTCCTGAATGGTCAGTTTATATTCATTTGTTCTTGAATCCACATGGTACTGAGCTTAAATCATTCCTCTCCTCACTGGTTATTTATTCCTCTAGATATATTTTAAAGAGCAAGCATATTTCCCCTCAGCCTTCTTTTGGTTAGGGCTAAACAAGCCAAGCTCTTTGAGGTCTCCTTTTTTCAAAGGTTTTCTATGCAATTGGAATCTATCCTATTAGCTTTCTCTGTATCTTTTCCAGTTTGAATTATCCTTTCTTAAACATAGGAGCCAGAACTGCACACTAGTAGTCCAGATGTAGGTCTCACGGAGTGCCTTGTATAATGGTACTAACACGCCTTGATTCTACTGGAAATACCTAGCCTGAATGCATCCAAACCACATTAGCTTTTTTCACGGCCATAATCACTTGACAGCTCATTAGATCATCACCTGTTGATAACCAATACTCTGAGGATCCTTCTCCTCACTCTGTTACTTCCAACTGATTGCATCCCCAGCTTATAACAATATTTTGTTAATTAATCCCTAATGCAATGACCTTGCACTTTTCAAACTATTAATTTCATCATATTCTATTACTCCAGTTTACAGGTCATCCAGATTCTTCCTGTGTTGATTATCTCGTCCTCTCTGTATTTAGGCAATACTCTCAGCTTTGTATCATCTTGCAAACTTTATTAGCACATTCACCTTTTTGTGGACAGAGGTCAATAATAAAAAGATTAGTCCCAAAACAATCCCTGAGGAACTCAACTTAACCTTCCCTCCAGCTTGATAGTTCCTGATTTTTGGTGTTGTTTTAAGTGCCTGAGTTTGCAGTGTGTTATTGCATATGACCTGTACCTCTCAGCCCAGTTGATGCATATAGACTGCCTAGAGCAAGATTCCAAACTAAGGTGTATGTCATAAGTATATTCCCAAATCTGAACCTTAGTCGTCCAAAATTTGGGTACCGCATGAACTTCCTCTAAGCTTTAATACCAGGTTAGATCATGATATGCTGCCACAATAAAACTTTGAGTGTTTGGATAAACTCTGCTAGTCTCCCAAACCACCTTCCCTGGCGGACCCCCAGACCCAGATCCCCCTGGATTTAACACAGGGAAAGTAAACTCTTTCCCTCACTCAGTGCCACTCCTAGGCTTCCCTTCCTGGGTTCCCCTAGAAGATCCCTGATTCAAACTCCGCGAAACCACACTAGAGCAGGTTTTTTTCCTCCCTCTTCCCCGATGAGCAGTACAGATTCACGCTTCCGTAAATCTAACACAAGAGATCCCTCCTCCCTTCGTTCTCACCTTAACCAGAGAAAAAACAATCGGTATTAAAAATGAAATCTTTTTAAAAGGAAGGAAAAGGTAAAGAATTATCTCTGTAATTCAAGATTGTAAATATACAGTGGTCCTATAGCTTACAGACACCAGAAAGAACTTTTCCCCAGTAACCAAATTAACAAAAAATCCAAATAATTTCCCCAGCCAACTTTAAACAAAATATAAAAGTTAAACCTACCAGATCCACAATTGCAAATAGGTAAAAAACAAAAAAAAGCCTAAAACTGCTGTTTTTATTACTATTTGAACAGAAACTTAGAGAGCCTGTAGCAATGTCTGGTCTCTCTCAGCCCTCCCGAGAGAAGAACACACACGGACAAGAACACACACAAAGCTTCCCTCCGCACAGTAAAAGTATCTTGTCTCCTGATTGGTCTTCTGGTCAGCTGTTCCAGTTCCCTGCTTGTAACCCTTTACAGGTAGAAGAGACATTAACCCTTAACAATCTGTTTATGACAGGTGTGTGTTGCTGTAGAACCTCGGACAACAATGTGTGACTGCTTTGTGGGCAGATTTTTCTTTTGGCCTTTGATATGCTATGGAGTCTGAGGCTCCTTTGAAGCTGATATCAAGTCAGGGACTCAACTGTCTCACCCTCCACCCCATTGCATGTGCTGGATCCTTCCTCTTCATCCTTGACTTTTAGTGTATCTCATTGCAATTCCATGTTATGTGTGTATTGTCATATAATTCTTCACCTCCTGCTTGGCTCAGTCCCAGAACCTGGCAGAGGTCCCTTGGTGATGGACAGTCTACACCAAGGGAGATCACTTCATTCCAAGTGGTGTGCAGTCAGCTGCCACAGCCCCAGATGTGGGCTCACTGACTAAGGACCGGGAGTAGCAAGGGCATCTGGAAGATTTGCTGCTGTGGCTTACAGCCTAAGCAATCTTTGCTGGGAAGGGTCTGCTGGAGTCTTGGATGGAAATTAAAGCTGCCTTCCCTCAACAGAACCCATGGGAGTGTGGTAGTGGAAAGTACTCCTGGTCCTCATCTTGGGGGAATTTCCCAGCAGGGTGCAGCTTTACCCAGCAACAATGGAATGTTGACGGGATCTGCAATGTTAGGGGGCACTTTATACATTAAACAAACAGCTGAATGTGAGCTGCCATTGCTGCATGCCCAGCGCTGCTCCTAAGTTACTGCTGAACATGTAATGGCAGCCAAATTTGCCTATATAGAACTGGTTCCTGTATTTCTTACACCAACAATGCTTCAGTTGCAAGCAGTGGGAGTTTGCCTGTAGGGGGAATACAAGATTGGGCCCACAGTCAGTGACTGTACAACTATGGGATAGCTGGGGTAGGCTAGATGCAAAATGTGATATGACATTCTATTCTCAGAGCGGTTTTTAACTTTCTGCCTATTGTCGAAACCCGCTCTCTCAGTTGAGTCAGCGACAAATAGACAGTTGCTCTTCATTAGAGAAGTCGTTCATTTGCAGTTTCTATCAATCAAAGCCTGTTCCTTCTGAGAGAATTTTAATTAGTCGATTATTAGTCCCTTCATTCTTTTAGCCTTGCCTGCAGCAGGCTTTTCTTGCTGTTATTCTCAGCCTCCATCTGATGAGAGGTAGTAATTACACGAAGCACCATCGTGACTACTACTATATGCTTTGTGGGCTGCTGTGAAATGTCTTTATATGCAGTTTTAACGTGAGCATCTGGAAAATTACAGTAAAACTATATAAACCCCCCTTGTTCTAATTAAAACCAGGGGCCTGCTTTTCCACTCAGCTGCAGCAGTTGTACACTGGGGTAAAGCCAGTGAAGTCAGTATTATATATGAAAGCACATGTGATTGCATTGCAAGGGGGAAATAAAGTCAGGAAAGGGTTATAGGGCCTGGTGGTATTCCTCTTACTTATAGGGGGTTTTACATCTCTTTTGATTTGATTATTGAGGAATTTCAGTGGCGGCACTTCTATTTTAGAACTGCGAAAGGAGAATCAGGCTCCTGCTTTATCAGGGACAGACCAAGTTCTGGTGACACGACGCACGAACCACCATGCAAATGCAGATGGTTAATTATGTGCTGCATCTTTCAGAAGCTGAAGCCTTGGAGGAGGGAAGGCTTTGTCATCGTCACCACTCCCAGATTCTGCAGGTGCAGCCCCAGGAACTGCTCTAGTTTACAGTAGTCTCCCCATGCCTTCTGCTGGTCTGCTCTATGGGCCAGGATAGCTGTAGCATTGAGCATTGTGACTATACCACCTTGTGCCCCAGTACATTGGTGTGGGGGACAAAATCTGGGCCATTGGCTTAGGGTTATTTTCTTTGTCCCTCCCCTCCTTAACTTCCTCTGTCACCCTCCCTGCAATGACTTGTGCATCGAATATATCATCTGTGTTCCTCCTTTTAATTTAAGAAAACAATGACACACACTCCAAAGTTCTTTAAGTAATATCTGTTTGTTTCAATAAAGTCAGCTTCTTCCCCCTATTTATAAACTTCTACGATTGTACAATTTTGGAGGGGGGAGGGAGTGTCAGAATAATCTAACTACTTAATTTCCAGTACTGGTCACATGGAGATAAATTAAGGCAGGAGTTCTCAATGTTTTTCTTTCTGAGACCCTCCCAACGTGCTGTAAAAATTCCCAGGCCCAAATACCTTAGCCTTAATCCTGATGTCCACATTTAATAAAGAAATGGGACAATAAGTAAAATTGTCAATATTTTTACATTTTAATGTGGATTTATGACATCATGTCACTTGTTTCACCTGCAAATCTCTCAGAAATATACCTGGGAACAAAACCTAAGATCTTAATATTAAGCATGTAGGCTCAAATCATTAGTTCAGTTCCTAGCCTGAGTAGCCTGCAATGGTGAGAAGCTTCCATGGGACCTTCTGTATTACCCTTCTTCTACGGAGGGGAAGAGAGAGATGGTAGGATCAGCTTTCACAGTGGATTCTCTGTCTCTGCCTGAGCCTCCACTGGGCCCCCCTCTGCCTCCTTAGCGCAACCAAGCAGGGACCATCTGTGCCTATCAATCCAGACCCCACCTGAGCAGTGCAACTGTATCGCTTCTACTGACCAGGGATTCTCCACATCTGTAGAAGAGGGTATAGAATTTGCTTCTTACAGTGAGAAGCTGATAGACTGGTATTTGTTCCTCAAGGGGAATAATCCATTCTATGAGTAAAATATAGTGTTGGATCTTGTATTGTGAAGCTTCATGTCATTTACATAATCTCTAATACCAATCTAAATCTTCCAAATTGACCTTAGAAGTCTCCCGTTTATACTCTAGGTTTGGCTTGATATGCAGAACTTCTGTGCCTGAAATGTTCTAAAAAATCTCTGTCAAACTTTTAGAGTTAATTTAGGTCTGTGAGCTGGTTCTCTGGTTGATGTAGTGACAGCACAGCTAATACTTTGCTTACAAATTCCGTCCCTGGGAGGTGCCTATAAAGCTGTTCAGTATTAACCTCAAAGTTTGGTTTAAGTTTTTCAAACAAGTACATGATTCCCCCCGGTCTGTCTGAAGGAGCTCTCCGAGCCCTTTGTTTGCCCAATCCATATGGAAGAGTTTTTTTCTAGGCCTGGTGGAGATTCCACTATCAAAGCTGTAGGAGTACAGCTTAACTACTAACACACTTTATGTCAGTTCTAGAGGATGATTGTTATGATGGAATTTTTTCTAACATTAGAGGGACATTCAAATTTAAATACATGTATTTAGGTGTTACCAGTGTAAGGGGATGGGCGATTTAATGCTGAAGTGAGGTAAGGGTTTGCAGATGTGTTATCATGGAGCTATTCCAATACGCTATGAGGGGAAATTGCTAAGTTTGATAGACAATCCATCTGGTTTAGATGATTGCATTTTGGCTAGGCTTATCCCTGTATTTTTTTTTCCCCTTTCCATATAAGAGCTTTACAAAGATGCTCTAATTTTTTTTTTTTTTAAGGGGAAAAGACACTGGGAAAACCAGAATAGGACTAAATAAGCTGAGTAGCGTATTCAGTTGTTATAAAAAGATTAACATTTTATTTGAGGACATATTAATAGCAAGGTCTTCCTCCTTCACTGCTGGATAAATGCATTTTTATTAAGGTTGATATATTTTAGTGAGATCCTTTAACAGAAAGGTACCAGAATTTAAGCTGCAACTCATTAATTTGAAAATCTGGGGGTAGGAGCTGATGTGTCATACTTTCTAGTAGAGTTGCTTTTGTTTTTTGTACATTAGTTTTCAAACCATCAAATCTGCCATATTGTTGAAGAGCTAAAATGAGGTCAAGGTAATTTTCAAAGATGTTTCAAAATGAGTAGGTTATCTGCAAATAAAGACATATTTATAGGCACCAATACTAATCTTCAAGATATCTGAATGGGATCTAAGGGCAATAGCTAAAGGTTTAATAAATAAACCTATAAGATTGGGAAATAGGACATTCCTGTCCCAGACTGCTTTTTTTTTCCTTTTTAATCCAAGAATGTGACATTAAGGTGTTATCTGCATAGGAAAAAAAATTCAGTATGACTTAGGATATGAATTTAAACCAATATAGTTATACCAATCTCTATCTCTCACACACTTTCTCTCTCTCACATGTGGACGCTCACCAGAAAAGTCACTTTTATGCTGGAATAAGAGTGTCTATGCTTGGGGAATGGATGGGGTGTGCAGCAGAACTCTGCTAGTGTAACTACACAGCTATAACTGCTAAAACTTTCCCAGGTGTATACAATTTAGAGTAACACAAGCTTTGGGGTGATTGTATAAAAAGAGCAATTCTAGGTCTAAATTTGGGCCCAGCATTAAGGGCTTTAAACCTTTAAATATATTAGGGGCCAGAACCTCAACTGGTGTAAATTGACATATAATTTATGTCAGGGTAACTATGTCAGTTTCCATCAGCTGAGAATCTGGTCCATGCTTCCAGCATTCTTCGTCAAAGCCTTTTCAGACCAAGGTTGAGGAAAAAGCCCTCTGACTGACTTCAGTGAACATCATAGATGTTTAATTTAACAGACTTCTTAATTTTATTGGCAGCCACTGTATGAGGAATGAAAACAGATGATCTAGTGAACAATAGGAGAAAACCTATTAGGAAATACGTTAGCCTTTATCCTGATGTCCACATTTAATAAAGAAATGGGACAATAACTAAAATCTTCAATATTTTTACATTTTAGTGAGGATTTATGACATCATTAAAAGTGGGTGAAAGGAATCTTGAGGAATTGGTGATATATTTTAATAGATAGGGGCCAGCTCCATAGCTGATATAAATGGCATAGTTGCACTAATTCTTCTATTAAATATGTCACTTCACACCAGTTGAACTAGCACAGTGTGATTAGAAATTTGACCTCCTCCTGAATATTATTTTACTAGACTTCTAGACCTGCAGCTTTCCCTGCTTATAACCCTTTCATGGTGTGACGTTCCCCTCTGGTGTTACCCGGACCGGCGATCTACTAGGCCTCTCCAATCCCTAACTCTGGGAGGCAGCCTTACCCTGCACTGCTGTGAGAACCCCCACTCCTGGGCTGTTCATGCACAGCCTCTGGCATGTAAGCTGTTCCTTGGACGACACTAGCCAATACCTCTGGTCCCAGACACAACCCTAGGAACCTCCATTTTGTAGTGTCCAGTTATGCTCCCTGGATGCTGCAAGCTTATATGAGTTCATCAATTTAACAAAGAAATTGATATGTACCAGGCTTGTTTTAACAAGGGGAGTTAGGGACAACATTAAAATCTTCTCCAAGAACAAGAATACCCTGAGGGGAAGAACTAGTATCAGACAAAACTAGAGAGGCAATTCAGATCAGCTGCAGAGGGCAGATATGTGCTTCCTCAGTTAATTCTTTCACAATATAATTCATTAGTGAGGGATGCATTTATCATCAGCTATCGTTTTCTCTCTGGAAAGGCAGATTTTTGTGTAGGAGGATAGCAGCTCCTCCAAGTTTACATGCTCTAAAAGATATAAACAAAAATGTGTCCAAACGAACCTTGAACAAACTTTTCCTTTTCTCAGTCATTACTTGAAAATAAGCATGATCAATTCTCTACTTTTAAAAACAAGAAAAACTCACACTTCCCTCTTTTATCTGGATCTGGGTAACCCCTAACAGCCCAAGAAGACTTCTTTTTAATCCTACGGGGGCTTGCTTTACTGTAGGTGCAGCATTTGCATCCTGGCCCCTTTTGCACATTAAAGAGCAGCTGCATTCATGTAGGTATTTCACCCCCATTAGAGGACAGCTTTAAACTCTGGCTATAGCTCAATAGGAGGCTCCCGAGGAGGTGAATGAATCAATGCATCTCCCATGTGCCCTGTACCTGATCCTCCCTCGCTACCTCTTTCCAATTTGTGGGCTTTTCCTGGCATCAGAGGGGTTGCAACAGGCAGTCTATGGTGCTGCATTCTGTTCCCAGGAGGAGTTTCCTCTCAGTAGGCTCTGCCAACAGAAGCTGGTGGATCCAGAAACCAGGCATAGCTAAGTGTATGGGCTACAGCATGGTATCAGTGGTGGGCGGAGCTGTTCAGCCATATATAATACCTCCTGGAGCAGAAGGGAAGAATATCCACCAGCCTGGAAGCTAGTCCAGCATGACCTCCCCACCAGCCTGGGCACACCTTCTTCTTTGCTCCTCCTGGAGAGTCTAGCACTGGCAACAGCACAGCCCTTAAGCAGTCCTTGTGCTCTGGGAAGTGCAAGATCTATGTCTGTGCCTGGCCCCTGGCAAGGGAGGAGTGGGAGGCTCCTTGTACTCTCTCCACCTCCCTTTGTTTTACATACCTCTGTAGTGGCCAGGTACAACCAGGCCTTGCAGGAACACCCTGAACACACATTGAGAAATAATCAGCTGGTTATTACATGGGTCAAGAACACCACCACCACAAAGGTGTAGAGTTGGACCAGTTACCTCATTTTGCACCTCCAGGTCACTAATAACCCAGCAGAATAAATACAGCACTTTATACATGTGTCTGAGAAGAAGGCTGGTCTTGTTAAGGCAACAAACTGGGATTCAGAAGGGTGGTGTTCATTTCACTGACTGACCTTTCCTGAATCACTTCATCACTCTCTGTGCCGTCGCTGGCTTTCTCCCAGGACTGGTGCTAGGGGTTTGAGCGCCCTAGGCACACGGCCATTTCGCCACCCCTCACGCTGGTCCCCCGGCTCCGCAGTTCTGCCTGCGAGAGGTCCACCACAGCCACGTGAGCAGGTGACCGTCCGCAGGCACGACTGCAGCAGCTCCACCGGAGCTGGCTGCCGCCCCCTCCAGCAAAATGCTGCCCCCTAATAATGCTGGTGCCCTAGACGATTGCCTAAGCCTCCTAAATGCAAGCGCCGGCCCTGCTTTCTCCTGAAGTTTGTCTGCCCTGTCTAATTAGGGTTTGACTCCCTTTAACCGCAGTGGGCTTTGAACCAGGCCCTTAGGCTATAAGCGCCTCAGGACAGGGACTGTCTTCTACAATATGTACAGCCGCTAGAACAGTGGGGGCCCTGCTCTTAACTGGGGCCTCTAGATGGTACTGTGATGATAATAAGAATCACCCCTCTGCCACAGCATTTGTGGCTGCTGCCATCAGAGGATTCTGCTCTTGGCAGATTTGGGCCTTTAAAGAGTGAATGTTGTTGCCCCATTTCTCCCTCCGCTGCTGGAATGTAGCTGTGCCCCTCTGTGGTACTGAGTGCCAGCCAGGCCTTCTGTGGAAAACGCAATGCTGTATTGTGTCAGCCCCTCCCTGCTCCATTCAGGCAACTCGCTTCCTAATTCACAGCTGGCAAAGATCATATGTCAGAAATGTTAGGTTAATTCAGTGGCAATGTAAGGGCTGTAACTGATCATGACCTCCATCTGCTTATTTCTTTACACAATGATAGCTTGTTTATATAGTGCCTATGCCCTTTCTCCTAGTTGTCATGTCCAGCAGTCCAGTTTCACAAACAGCTCACTTGAAAATCAACACCAGTTCCTGTACTATGACTCCACAGATGGTATGTGGAGGGGGTAGAAGCCTTTCCTAGAGACCATGCACTCAGTCACCTCTGTCTTATAGAAATGTATGTTTTCCTCTTGATTGTCTGCTAATACTCTTTCAGTGCAGAGCTATGCAATGCTGGGCTGGCCATTAATACCACGTTCCCTCGGGGTGAAGTCCTGGATACTACAGAAAACCCATACCACTGAAACTGTTTATTAGAGCTGGGTCAAAAAAAATTTTTTGTTTAAATTCTTCCTTTTCACATGGACTAGTTTGACTTTCTTTTTCGGGGTGGGGGGGGGGGAGAAGGGGGAAAAAATTCATATACTGAAATATTTTTTCTACAAACCAAACCCACATATCTCATTTTCCAGCCCTTTGATTTTTTTGACCACAGTTCAAAATTTTCCATGGAAAACAGACTCTTTTTGTGGAAAAAATCATTTTGGCAAGAATCCAAGCCCAATTTTTTTTTGTCAAAACAATTTAATTGGAAAATTTTCAGTCAGCCCCTATTATTTTTCTTGTGGACATACCTGGAGACTTTAACTAGGGATCAGACCCCCTTTGCTCTGCATTATAGGGCCCTGTAAAAGGGCAGCCCCAGCCCCCAAAGAGCGTAAGTCCTACAACAGGTAGATGCAACAAACAAAGGGGAGGGCGCAGGCTAAGGAACTGTTGCAGTCCTGCTGCCCAGGTGTGCTGGGATGGGAGGCACTGTGCAGGGGATGTGGCAGGCCTGGCCCTGATGGAGCCTATCTCTGACAGGGCCTACCCTGCCAGAGAGGAGGTGGGGAGAGCAGGCCCCAGGCCCCGCTAATTGCATGGATCCTACTGAAGAGTCCCTTCTGGGTGGATTGGTGGGTTTATAGGGATCTCTTTGGTTGCTATTGTATGGTGGACACTGTGCTATTATATCACATGGAGTACACAGATGAGTGCTGTTCCCATGCTATATGGTGATATGGAGGAGAAGCCAGTTTGTATCTTAACCTGTTCTGCCTGGCAGGCCTCTTAAAGGCTTCTCAGCTGAAGCAGAGCTGCTGTCGACTGGCTGCATTTTCTCTTTTGTGGAGATTGGTGGGTTTATGGATGCAAAATTCTCTAATCCTGCATCTTCCCCAGGAGAGACAAAGCTCCACTGGCTTCTTTAAACCATCTGGGTACAAGAGTTACATTTACCCAGTCAGGGCTGGATTAAGGAAGATGAGCCCCTACAACATGGGACCCCCTAAGGTTCTGCCCGTAGGGCTATGCCCTCCACCTGGAAGGATGATGGTAGGAGGTCCCCGTCTCAGAGAGGTGGGGGCAATAGTGTGACACCTCTATATTCCCCTCTGGACCAACAACTGGGATTCTCTTCCCCTAGAAAGGAAGGGGTGGTAGCAAGAGGACACTCCAGCAGTCAATATATATCTGCTTTGGTAGATGGGCCAGGCCTGCTGTACTCTTCTTCCCTTGCCGCACACAGTGTGTCCTGTAGGGGAAGTGTTGGTAGGGCCCCCTTGGAGCAGTGGCTCTTGGAGCTAGTGTAATCCTCATATTTCTATTGCAGCATGGAATGATGCAAAACAAGGGAAGGAACAGTGGGCAGGACAAGTAATTTATTTTTTTTGGTTTTGGGACTGTGTGTGTGCCTGCAGAGCAGCCAGAGTCAGGCGAGGGTGACTCCGCTGGATTGGCCAGCATCATCTAGAATTGGGGTGTGGTAGGCACTCGGCATGCTTGATAGCTCTCTGAAGCTACTTAGATGACTTTTGTTGTGGGCAAGCCGCCTGGCAGGACACACCCAGAGTTGCTCGCTGAGAGTGGAACTAATGGGAACTCAAGAGTAGGGGGAGCAATTTATAAATAGGAGGAGTAGGAGCCAGGTAGGTGGACTACAGCCTGCTCTAAGAACTGTATTCCAGGGACTTGGCTAGTTTTGCTGGATTAGACTGCATGCTCCCTCGCCCTGCTGAGACTGTCATTGCAAGGTCTCAAAGGCAGTTTGAAGGAGACTGTGAGACTATCAGTTGTTTGCCCACTTGAAGGAGCGGGCTTGGCCAGCAGAAGGTTGGACACTATTTTCCAGAGACTGAGAAAAGTAAATCCTTCCAGGGGAGTGTATGTATGTATGTTTGGGTGCACAATTATATTTTTCATTTGAACTTGTGATAGTAACAGGTACTAAAATTTGGGGAAACCCTTGAAAGTGTTGTCTTTAAAAAAGTGTTATTGACAATATTCACAGTTGTTTCATGGATTAAAAGTAAACTCTTATTCATTTATAGATGTGTATGTGCACATGCATATATATAGATAGACAGACATAGATTAGTAAACATTTTTCCCTTAGAGATTGTCACTTTTGTTTGCTCAGAGATTTAACTTATTTTTTTAAAAAATATATGAAATATAAGTCCTGGAAGGACTTAACAGTGGTCTATATTCCAGCAGAGAAGTAAGCTGGGTTACAGGAAAGGGAAAAAAATATTATACCTAACATTGGCAAAGTACTGCCTCCATGACACTAGCACTCCATTGAGATAGGACAGTTGAATTCTCTCAGAGCTATTGTTTCAGGATGTCTGCATACTCAGGCAGACGTGTCTGCAGCAGTTATATTTGAGACATGCTTTCAAGTTTTTCTCTACAACCACAAGGGCTAGAAAATTACTTTTCTTTTAAACGAAAGCTGATTCCATGAGTCCCAGCTCATGGAATCACCTGATTCCATGAGCTGGGACTCTAGGAATGGACCTGTACTGTAGTACCTCCACCTAACTTTGGCCCTGGAAATGCTACCTTGTGACCTGTGTGATGAGGGAGGGGCAGGAGAGAAAATGATGTGATAAGGAGCCAGGGTGCGGGAGGAGAACTGGACCTGTCTGGGCAAAGAGACTGGGACTGGGTGGGGGGCATTGCCACAGAGAGTCCAGAGGGGTGAGACGCTAGGGCTACATCTACATGACACACCACTTTTGGTGGTTTGTAGGATATATGTAGCTACATGACACAGTGAAAAGTGAGCTATGCTCTCACTGCGATGTGTAGCTGCACATGTCAGTGAAAGGCTCTGCCAAGGATGAAGCAGCAGGGAAAAGCTTCAGTAGTTCCCTTCTGCTGGAGCTTTCACTGTGGTGAGGAAAGACTCTCTGGCCGGGGGCAGGCAGTGGAGAAAGACTGAGCCTTTCCCCCCTGCCAGAGCCTTTCCCAGGTCCTGTGGTCTTTTCCTGCGGCAGGGAAAGGCTCCAGGAGCTGGGAGGCAGTGGGGCACTATACAACTAAAAATAGCAGTGTAAATGGGCAGGCTCAGCTTGGGTAAGCAGAGAGCCATGTAGGTGCGTCTGTACTCTACTCACTTAAGTCATGCCTCACCATCTACACTGCTACTTAAAACTGTGCTGGCAGGCTCATAGACTCATAGACTCATAGGTCAGAAGGGACCAATATGATCATCTAGTCTGACCTCCTGCACAAGGCAGGCCACAAAACCCTGCCCATACACATTTATAACAACCCCGAACCCATGACTGAGTTATTGAAATCCTCAAAATTTAAACTTCCTAATATCCAGTTTTACCCATTCGTCCTCGTGCCTACATTAGTACTAAACTTAAATAATTCCTCTCCCTCCCTAACGTTAATCCCCCTGATATATTTATATAGAGCAAGCATATCCCCCCGGAGCCTTCTTTTGGCCAGGCTAAACAAGCTCTTTGAGTCTCCTTTCATAAGGCAGATTTTCCATTCCTCGGATCATCCTAGTAGCCCGTCTCTGAACCTGTTCCAGTTTGAATTCATCCTTCTTAAACATGGGACACCAGAACTGCACACAATATTCCAGGTGGGGTCTCACCAGCGCCGTATATAGGGAAGTTGTAGGCCGAGCTGGATGCAGAGCAACTCAGAAGGGGATTAGGAAAAAGCAGAAAGCTTACAGGAGGGAAGAAAGGCGGGGATAAGCAAAGGAAGCTACCTTAGTGAGGTCAGAACGTGTAGGGATAAAGTGAGAGGGCTAAAAGCCGCGTAGAACTGGACCTTGCGAAGGAATCAAAACAATAGTAAAGGTTCTACAGCCACATAATAAGAAGAAAAAAGAAAGAAGAAGTGGGGCCGCTATACGTGAGTGGGAACGGAGGTTAAGGATTAACTAGGCATGCGCAATATCTAAAATAAGTACTTGCCTCGGTCTTTAATAAGACTAGTGAGGAGTTCAGGGACGATGGCGGGATGACAAACGGAATGTGGTATGGAGGTGGATATTACGCATCTGAGGTAGAGCAAACTTGAACAGCTTAATGGGACAAAATCGGAGGGACGGACAATCTCCACCCGAGGATATTTAAAGGAACTGGCGCGTGAAATTGCGGACGCGTTAGCGAGAATTTTTAAGCGATCGGTAAACTCGGGGTGGTGCCGTACGACGGAGAATTGCTAACGTAGTTCCTATTTTAAGAAAGGGATAAAAGTGATCGGGTAATTATAGGCCTGCTAGCTTGACGTCTGTCGTGTGTAAGTCTTGGAAAAAATTTTAAGGGAGAAAGTAGTTAAGGACATTGAGCTCAATGGTAATTGGGACGAATTGCAACATGGATTTACTAAAGGTAGATCGTGCCAAACCAACTGATCTCCTTCTCTTGAGAAGGTGACGGATTACTTAGACCAAAGAAAGCTGGTAGATCTATTTTACCTCGATTTCAGTAAGGCGTTGACACGGTTCCGCATGGGGAACTGTTAGTTAATTGAAAAGATGGGAATGTGGAAAGTTGTAGGTGGATAAGGAACTGGTTAAAGGGGAACTCCAGCGGGTCGTATGAAGGGTGAACTGTCAGGCTGTGAAGGAGTTACTAGCGGAGTCCCCTCAAGGATCGGTTTTGGGACGATCTTATTTTAACCTATTATTACTGACCTTGGCACAAAGAGCGGAATGTGTTATAAAGTTGCGGAGACACGAAGCTGGGGGGTATTGCTACACGGAGAAGGACCGGAGTACTATTCATGGAAGATTGGACCACTTGACTGGGCAACCTAGTAATAGTAATAGGAGAATAAATATGAAAGTGCAAGGTCATGGCACTTAGGATTATAATAAGAATTTTAGATATACGTTGGGGACGCATCAGTTGCAGCGACGGAGGAGGAGAAGGACTATGGGGTAATTGGTTGATAGCGGAGTGACTATGACGCGCAATGTGATATGGCTGTATAAAAAAGCAAATGCGGTTTAGGATGCATCTGAGGCGAGGTATTTCCAGCAAGGAGAAGGATGTTATGTGCGTTATATCGGCGCTGGTGAGACCCCCTTGGAATACTGTGGCCCATGGTTTTTTTCCCCTTTCTTGGGATGCAGGCTTCCGACAGTTTCCGCAGCTGCGACTTAAAGCAATTCCAGGCCTCCTCCGCATTTAAATCCAGAAGTTCCTCCGTCCAATCCACTTCCCTAACTAATTTTCTTAACTCTTTAAAATTAGCCCTCGAGTACGGACTCTACCCACCACAGAAAGACGAATGCAGTCTAGACATAGTTTAAGATTTGCTGGGCTGGGCTGAACGAGAAGACTGGGATGAGAAGCTTGATGAGTGGAGACTGGGACTGGCTAGGTGAGGCTAATGGGACTGGTATGAGGAACCAGAGTGAGGAAGAGGAAGGATGGGGACAAGGGGATGGGACTAAGTGTTCAAGCTTGGGGGCAATGGGCAGAAAAGTCTATGCTCACTAGAGAACACTGTGCCCCAGAGCCTGGAATGGAACTCCAGGTGCCTGAGTCTCACTATTACTCTGCTGTCATCAAATATCTGTGAAACCCCATAGCAAAGGGTGTCTCTCATCCCCTTTTAAAGCTGGTCCACACAGAGAATGACAACCTACTACTGCTGTCAGTTACTCCATTAGCGCAAATGACCGTCAGTTACTCCATTACTCCAAATGACAGCGGTCTATGAGGAGGAAATAAAGGTTCCAATCCTGCTGATGACCCATGTTCATGTCAATATGATGCCATATGATGGAATTTCTGTTTTTTTCAGTTGGCTTTTTTAACAATATAGAAATTACACACACCCCCCCCTACATTATTAGGCTGTAAGTTTATGCACTCAGTAATGTTCTTTTTAACATGATGTGCGCATGTGTGTGTGATTTATCTCCTTTCTATAAGGAAAGTATGTTTAAGAGCCTAACCAGATCAGCAGCATCCCTTTAAACCACTGAGTTTCTTTTTGTGTGACTAACCAGGGAAACGACCTAAAATAAAATTTCTATAAGCAGTTTCTTACTGTTACTTACGTCATTACTTTGCGTAATGAGCTACACTAGCAACCCTGTTGAATGGGGTGCCATCCTGAAGGACCATATGTCATGGTTTAGGCTGCCAACAAATCAACATTGCAATAATTTGCAGACTGTTTTATATTTCTTTGATTTGAGAGTCTGTGTAATTAGTTCCCCAGAACAGTCTGGTGGAGGAAATACAGGCTGCTATTTAAGCAGAATTAATGCCCCTATTCTCTACATTGTGCTTCAGTTTCCCAGCGCTGATGCCAGACTGGAGAAGAGATCAGTCTTGCAACATTCTCTCTTCAGTCCTGCTTTCATTGCAAAACTATTTCTACTCCTTTGCCTGGTTCTTTTGCGGACCTGCTAACTGGCACACGATGTGCTTGTGCTGTAATTAGAAATACCTTCTGCAGGTGGCAAGAAAGGATTTGTAGCCACAAGTACAGATCTCAGCAAAAAGGAATCAAACCTGAACATTTATGTACAGAACCAACACATTGGCAGTTCTAACTGCAGTTTCCTCCACCCTGAAAACAAGGCTAGTTAGAATTTCCTGTGGACTGTTCTTCAAAGACCTGGTTAATAAACCTTTACTGCCATGGCAGGGGTCATGCTTACACTCATCAGGTCTCTTCCTGGGTCTGAGCTAGGACTTAGCAATCCTGGGGTTGGAGGAGGTGGACAGGGAGTAAAGTGATATAAATATGGGGCAGAGGGCTCCTCGGAGTTCTAAAGAAGCTCGGAAGGAGTCCCTGAATTATAAATGAAAATTCCCCCAGCCTGGCCTTGGCATCAACCCATCTCATGATGTTTCATCTTTGAAATCTTTTTTGGAAGGAATGTGGTAGGAAAAACCTTTCCACTCAAACATGACATGACGCCAGCAAGTGGCAGCAGCTCCCCCACATGACAAAGAGACCATCTGCATCTTACATCATCTGCCTGTTTCATTTTGTTTAAAATAACGCAGAAGTCATTCCAACTGTGTCAGCAGTGCCCAGAACGCTCCACAGGATTGACTAGGGAGATTGACTAACAGAAGGCTTGAGAAAGATAAACTGAAAGCTGTGAGAAATCCTGTTCAAAACGCCTTGTGAAAAGAACTAAGGAAATTGTGCAAACATAGAGTGAAGAAAAAGATACTTTTAGAAAAAATGGGAATACTTTATATGAGAGAGACTTGCATTTTTATTCCCGCTTTTCTGTATTCACAGTCATCAAACACAGCTGGCATTTAGCTTTAGATAAATGGTAGGAAACAAAGCCTTGAATGATAGTAGTTCAGAAAATCAGTCACGCCCCATCTCCGCCTTTTAAAGCGTTCTTTCCCACACTACAGTAGCAAATCCAATAGTGAACAGGTTCTGTTAATAGGCACTGAGTAGTACTGGCCAAAGGAATGGAATATCCAGATCAGCACTGTATAGCTGAGCTCTTTCTGTCCATAGATCAAAGTGCCTCACACAGGAGGGTAAGAATCATTGTCAGGTTCCACTTTTAAAATACAGGTGGGGAAACTGAGGCATATAGTGGTGACGTGTCTAGCTGAAGGTAACACAGTGGTATTAGCAGAATTGGGACTAGAATCCAGGTCTCCTTGGCTGGGGCCCTAGCCACTGATTCATACTGCTGCCACTAAACAAACAGTGTCCTGAAGGTCAAAGATTTTGAGCAGAAGCAACAAATCAAATTGAAGTCAACGGGCACTGCAGTTACTCAACACCTTTGAAAATTAAGCCACTGATTTTTCACTTGTGTGATTCAGAACAAAAGGAGGCCTCCGTCACCTGCTCGCTGTCCCTGTGCCTTTTAAATATATAGGTTTTCTCACATTAAGGAGTAAATTTGGGGAATTTGCATTTTTTGTAAAAAATGACACCACAGCAAGGAGGACACCAGCATTTGGAGGGAACGCGTGACCACACAGGGTGAAATCCCAGCTCCATTGGAGACAATGGCAAAACTCCTATTGATTTCAATGGGGGCAGGATTTCACCCATACATCTTATCTTGACTAGAGTATGTTGTAAACAAGACACAAGAAGTCCATTCTTCTGCTCTACTCTGCACTGGTTAGGCCTCAACTGGAGTATTGTGTCCAGTTCTGGGCACCGCATTTCAAGAAAGATGTGGAGAAATGGATAGGAATCCGGAGAAGAGCAACAAGAATGATTAAGGTCTTGAAGAACATGACCTATGAAGGAAGGCTGAAGAATGGGTTTATTTAGTTTGGGAAAGAAGACTGAGAGGGGACATGATAGCGTTTTCAGGTATCTAAAAGGGTGTCATCAGGAGGAGGGAGAAAGCTTGTTCACCTTAGCCGCTAATGATAGAACAGAAGCAGGGCTTAAACTGCAGCAAGGAGATTAGGTTGGACATTAGGAAAAAGTTCCTAACTGTCAGGGTAGTTAACACTGGAATAAATTGCCCAGGAGGTTGTGGAATCTCAATCTCTGGAGATATTTAAGAGTAGGTTAGATAAATGTCTATCAGGGATGGTCTAGACAGTATTTGGTCCTGCCATGAGGGCAGGGGACTGGACTCGATGACCTCTCACGGTCCCTTCCAGTCCTAGAGTCTATGAATCTATGAAAAGGGGTTTGTTGCTTAAAGAAGTATGGTCTAACTACCATGTACTAAACCCCTAGTGCAGGTAGGACAGTCTTACTGGATCACATTCCAAGCTGGTTGAGTTGAAGCCTAGGCAAGCATGAAATAAGATGGTCACATTCAGGCTTAGCAATGAGTGCAGGCTTCAACTTAACCTGCTTAGCACATGCTAAAGTACAACTGCCCTGTCTACAGTAGAGATAGGTAACCCGTGTGTTAGATCATGCTAGCTAACATGATCTGAAAATCCCCACTGTTATGCTAGTCAGGAAGAAGCTGCAGAACTTGATTCTCCCTGGATTTATAGGTACTGTAGTCATTTACAATGCAACCAGCTCAGAATTTGTGGCTCTCTTTTGTTTTTGCAGTCACTGGGCATAGGCACAAATGACCACAGTGTTGCACCTTGAGAATCAGACCCCCAGCTGCTTCTAAAGAAGGGGTGGGAGCAGTTCAATTTGTACAGGTCTTCTACTTGCTCCTACCCATGGTTACAGCACTAACGCATGAGCATGGGCCACACCTCAGTTGGGAGTTAGCAGACCTCATTTTCTTTACACTACCTGTATTACATCTCCAGTGACTAGAGAAACTTAGGCCATACTTACATTACTAGCCTATTGCAAACTAAGCTGGACACACTCTTTAGGTTCAGAGACATACTAAATTGCCTAACATACTGTAATGAATAGAGAGCCAGATCCTGACCTCAGTACAACCTCTTTGTCCTGCTCTGGCAGCACAAAGTGGGCATAAAAGCTACCAGAGTGGAGCAGCAGAGGATTCTGTCAGGTTGAGGGAATCCCCAGGGGGCATAGGTGTGCCCCATAAAGTGCCCAGTATAGGTACAGTGTATACACATAGTAAGAGAAATTCCCTGCCCAGAAGAACGTGCAGTCTAAACAGACAAGACAGACAAAAGGTGGAAGGGTGTTTAGGGCAGTAGCCTGGGACCTGAGAAAGACTCACCCACTAAGTAGAGATGAGAAACGGGACCTTCATGACCACAACCCCTCATTTGTAGAGTCCCACAAAGATCAATTCTCTCTCTAGTCTTTTCAACATCTACATGTAACCAGCAGGTGAACTGGTCAGATGGCAAGGGTTCAAGTGCCAGCAATATGCAGACACCACACAACTTTACCTATCCTTTATCACATATGACTGACTACACCACCACCAAGATGCTCCAGTGCTTGGAGGTGATCAGCTCATGGATGAAGAGGAGCTGGTTGAACCAGAACCCAAGCAAGACAGAAGTAATGCTGGTAGGCAGAGGAATTTTGACAATTTTGCAGCCCTGATCCAATTGTCATTAGTAGAAGACACAAACTCGCAACTGGTTGAGTCTGTCCATAGATTAAGAGTACTCTTGGATTTCACACTGATGCACATAACAATATCCACAAGTAGCCAGTGTGGATAAAAACTGATGATTTTTAAATTTAAACTAAATACAGGTTTATTTTTATAAAATTAACCTATTTAAAATTAAATTTAAAATTGTCAACCTATATTATGCTCTAAACGTATTATAAGCTATTAAAATAATTTCAATTAAAAAAAAGCAGTATGTGTTTGCTGCCAAATTTTTAAGAAAGTTCCACCAGTTCAGTGGTTTGAGTAATTGGCTATGCATCTGGGACCAGAATTTGCTAAAGTGCTAAACCAGCTTTTGACAGCAGGAGCCTCTTCTGCAGGGGCAGAGAGAATATTTTCTTCATTTCAGTTTGTTCAACTAGTTAAGTTCAATGACTAGTTCATTCAAAGTTAAGAAAAAAACTGGGAGTTGGAAACCTTGTTTTCCTTTTCCAATCTATGAATAAAAAATAGGTGTGAAAGGATGAAATTTATTAGTTCTCAAATCTTGAAGGACATGGTGACCAGAAACAATCAGTTCAGTTCATTAACTAGAGCTAATACGACCTTTTTTAATAACTCAGTTAGGATATCAAATGGAGGTCAAAGTCCCAGTCCCTATCTTCAAGATGCTTTGTGGCCTGGGCCCAGGATATTTAAAAGATTGATTAAGGCTTTGGGATGAAGACTGTTATTGACAGTTCTGCTCCTCAGGCACAATGCAGCTTTCTATCATAAGAGTAAAGCTTGTCTGTGAGGGAGGCAGAGCTTTCTTGGGAGTCAATCCAAGACTGAGGAATACTCCCAAGAGAACAAAGAGAGATCACAAACCTTGCCACTTTTTGCCACCCCCTCCACCCCCATACAAGACATGTTTCTTTGACCTTGCTTTCTCTAACATAAACCTATAGGTGGTGTGTGTGTGTGTATGTTTTAAAATCAAACCAAACAAACAGGCCCAAAATACCCCACTGCTCATACTTCTCACCTGGTGAAAGAATGCAAGAAGCAGCACATGACAAATGTTAATAACATTGCTTAATCCATTATTGAAAGGGATTCAGATTCTTAGGTGATGAGTATGGTATACACACCTATACAAAATAGAATAAAGTCTCAAATTCTTGCTCTGCCACAGACTTCCTATGTGACCTCAGGCAAGTCACTTACTCTCTCAGTGTCTCAATTCTCCATCTGTACAGTGGAGACAATAGGATTGCCCTATCTCACAGTGGTGTTGTGAGGATAAATACATAAAAAGATTTGGATGTGCTCAAAGCTATGGTGATTGGGGCTATACGAGTGCCTAGGATAGACAGAAAGAGTGAAAGTCAGGACATTAGAGACTAGGGGGGAGGGGAATTGCTCAGTTCATTGATTTAGTTGGGGATTGGTCCTGCTTTGAGCAGAGGGTTGGACTAGATGACCTCCTGACATCCCTTCCAACCCTGATATTCTATGATTCTATGAATTGCGCAGGGTTGAGTTACAAGCTGTTAAGTCCATGTAGCTCCCATTAACTTTGATTGGAGTGTTGTGTGCCTAGCATTTCTCAAAATCTGGCCCGAGCTGAGTTCCACCTACAGCTGGTTGGACATTGTTCACTGGTTATTATTATTATTATCGTATAAAAAATGCCTTTTCAAAATGAAATAGAAATTTTTCAAGAAAATTTGCCGTTTCATAGACATGTTTTTGTCTCTCAGTTTTATGACATAAACCCAAAAATTCTATGAAAATTTTCAGTGAAAAAGAAAAGTGGATTCTTTGAATTTTTCCACAGGAAATAAGATGCAGATCCTGACAGACTTGCTTTGATTTCAACTTAATTTTCTGATTTTGATAAGACTGGTCTATGTCCTGCAAGCAGAATATCTTCTGGGGAATCCAGTCCAGATCAGCAGTGATGGAAAGCTATTGTCATCTGATATCCCCTTTATTAAATGAATTGGTGGCCTCAGTTACATTCTCAGTGGAGGGTGAAAGACTACTGGCCCACCTGGCACTAATTAACCTCCATGTTGATAATTGCAGCAGAAGGTCGCAGAGACTGTGTGGATATGAGAATAAACTTCTCTCTGACTCCTGAAGGTGGTCCCTCCACATCAGGTTGAGATACATGGTCAGAGCAATGTGGAGAAGTCTGCTTCCATTGTCTTACCTGTTCTACAGCTACAAAGAGGGCTTTGGTCTCTAGGCTGTCAATCTGCTACATTTCATAAGCCCTATATTCACTTACAAGAGTTTTAAACGAGGAAAATTAATTTTGAACTGATGTGATGTCATCAGACTTTGACATGGCACCGTATGTCATTGTGTTACAATGCTATTGTTTCTGCACATCACACCTTTGTCCTGGAGGCAAAGACATAAATATGGCCAACTCAATACACTGAGGCATAACTTGACGTCCAACTATTTCCGCCAGTAGCAATGGATCTGGCTTTCAGACCAGAAGCTACTAAGAATGAGAGAGAAAAAAGGGAACTAAAACACCTTCCCCAACCCTGTAAAAAAAGTTATCAGATGTGATTCTCAGTTATCACCCAGCGAGATCACAGACGTCAGTACAGAGACTAACGTGACGTCTGTAATGCCTGGGAGAGTGGAATTAAAATTTGTTTCTGGGCAGCTGGTTGCTGCTTTTTCAGCCCAGGCAGAACTAATGTCTGTGAAATATACTGTGCGTGATGAGTTTCCTCTAGCTCCCAGACTGATAGTGTTCTTCTGTCCCCTTTCTCTTTCTAAGGGATGAGACCATGGGAACTGCAGCATCTCTTCTTTCAGATGTCATTATTTCGCTTACTAACTTGTTCCATCATTGAGCTTTCCCAGGCAGCTGCTGTCTTAGACTTGCATTGCATCTGCCCACAGTCAGATGATGTGCCCTGCCAGAAGACAGTAAGAACAAAACCAGTCTCTGAAAGGCATTTTCCAAAACAACGCTTGGTTTTGGGGTTAAAGGCACCTCTGACTGTGACCTCTTCGTGGCCTCCTTGGGTATGACTACACTGCAACAAAACCTCCAAAACAGTGGTGAGCTGCAGAGCCTGTGTCAACTGATCTGGGTTTGCAGGGCTCATGCGACAGGGCTAAAAATAGCAGCGTAGACATTCCCATGTGAGTTGGAGCCCAGACTCTGAGGCCCACTCCCCTCACTGGGTTTCAGAGCCTGAGCTCCAGCCTGAGCAGAAACATCTACACTGCTAGTTTTAACCTCCTAGCATGAGCCCAAGTCAGTTAAGCTGGGTGTTGAGATGTGCTGCCTCAGGGATTTGTTTTGTTTGCAGTGTAGATGTACCTCTAGCCCTCACCTTGCTCAGGGTGGGAACTCATGTTCCTTTCCCTCCATACTAGGCCTTTAAATTGCAGCTCCACCTGTTTTCACTGTGATCATCATAGCAAGTCTAACTTGCAGCGCTGCTTTTTCCCTGGAGCTTTGACATTTGTTACCAGGGACCAGCCAGCATTCCCAAAGCACAGCACATTTACTTAGGTCAAAAGCAGCACATAGAAAACATCATAGCGTAACAGTCCACATGCATGCTAAGCTTAACAGGTGTCACCCATCAGGCACATGAGTTCCTGGTAGGTCCATGCAGTTCCTCGTTCCGGAATGAGTCTAAATTTGAGTCAGATCAGCTTGACTTTTGATTCAAATTCATAGTTCTTTGTTTGCTAGGCCTCTTGAACCCAGTCAAAACAAGTATGTGTATTTTTCCCTAGAGGGTTGATCCTTTTTGCTTGTCCAGCTATTTACATTAATTACCCCCTAGTGATTCTGTATTCCACAGGAAGCCCAACCAGTGAGCCAGGAACATACAGATACACATACCGCTTATTGATATAATAGTCTATGAATATCCTATGTGCCCAAAGCAGCTGGCACATCTCAGTACAATGGTCTTCGCAGTATCCCCACTGCCAGGCTCTCACATCTGTCAGTACCGTATATAAAAGCTCAGTTTTCCAAAGGGGCAAACTTATGCAAGTCACTTTGTGACATTTTGTATGTGGCGCATTGCAAGGACATGTTGTGATGCAATATAACAGGGTGGCATCAACATGTCATTATGTTTCAATGCAGTGTTGCAATGTGGTGATGTTGTGCAGACCCTGAAAGTTATTTGAGCTGGACTTTCAGGACATTGGATTGCTCCATCAAAACCAAAAAAATCCTGGTAAACCACACAGATGGCAACCAGGTTTTGCTTAGCTTCATATTTTAGCACTTGAGAAATTCTTGGTATTAAATAAATAGCTTTTGAAAAGACAGTTTATATTCTTAGAACAGAATGATTTGATTCTGAATTTATGAAGCAAAAACAACAAGGAGTCCTTGTGGCACCTTAGAGAGAAACACATTTATTTGGGCATAAGCTTTCATGAGCTATAACCCACTTCATCAGATGCATATGTGTGGAGTGGGTTATAGCCCACAAAAGCTTATGCTCAGATACATTCGTTAGTCTCTAACGTGTCACAAGGACTCCTTGTAGGGTGACCAGACAGCACATGTGAACAGTTGGTATGGGGGTGGGGGGTAATAGGAACCTATATAAGAAAAAGACCCCAAAATCGGGACTGTTCCTATAAAATCAGGACATCTGGTCTCCCTAACTCCTCGTTTTTGCTGACACAGACTAAAACGGTTACCCCTCTGAAATTAGTTTATGAAGGAATTTGTTATGAATCAGCACATCTTTTGACCTCTCCTCCCCCATCTATGTAGGGAAGCATTCTACTCCCTCTGCTTATTTCTAGAATTAAAAGGCTATCATCCAAGCTGGGAATCTGTTCTGTATCATGTGCATATATGGCATGTTTCAGGCTGTGGTCCAGCTAGGGGCAGCTGTTGGTTGGATGGAGATGGAGGCTATGTACTGAATGAAAATCAGTTAATGCAATCCAGGTGAACAGCCCTATTCTGTAACATGCCAGCACAAATGAAGTGTGTAGAAAACAATCCAGTATGAATAGTTTGTGTTAGACTGAAGTCACCTCCCTTCCCCCTTTCTCCCAACGCTGATGCCTGTTCTCCTGGTGTGAAACTTCTCAATCCACTCAACGAAATGAGAAGCACTTGTACATCTACCGCCGTATGTGTGAGGAAAAGTATAGAAAGAGATATTATATCAATGCTATTGTTCAGGGTGGAAATGGAATGCAAATGAAATCAGCCCCAAATCTCCCTCTACAAGAATCAGCTTGCCTGCTTCAGTTTTTCTGAAGATTTTTTGTGAATGCTACATAGGGTAGGAGGGAAAAGATCTCTTCTTCCTCCTCCACCACCTCCCATCCCTCCCCCTGCAGCTTGGAATGATGCACAAATGATCCTGTTAATTTCTGGTGTTATTATAATTGGGTCCAGTGGCAAGTTGGAAAATAACAGATTACTTTAATAAGAGTTTAAAGAGAAGTAATGTCCAGAAAAGTGACTACAGAATGTAAAAATGGCAATGTCTCCTTCCATAGCTCTGTTCCCCAAGAATTCAGAATCTGTGTTTGCTTTGGCCAAACGCAAGGTATTGGGCTCAATACAGAGGTAAATGAATGAAATGTCATGACCTGTGCTATACAGGAGATCAGACCAGGTGATTTAGGTATGTCTTCTGGCCTTACAGTCTATGAATTACATTTGCTTAGTTTGCTAATAGAAACAAGTGTTTACTCCTTTTTTCTCTCGCTAGCCCTCCAGCAATTGGAAAGCGAGCTGAATTTTGTTTCCGGCTTGTGTTGTCTAAATGTTGACTGTGGCATCTTTACTGTTGGTGGTTTTGTGTGAATCACAAAGAACTGAGCTTGACTCTCAGAGTCCAGGTTGAGTTCGCAAGGGTGGCAATTAGGAAAAACATCTTTTTACATGTGAATGGATCAAATTTGCTATGGAGTCATTGATAGACAACACACTGCCTTTGTTTGTTTTTGCACAAAATACCTTGTCAAAATATAGCCGCACTGAAGAAGCAAAGGGATTTCTGAGCTTCCACATATTTATGCCCATAAAACTCTCCAGCAATTTATCAAATGGCAAGACACGTAAGGTATGAAACACAAACATTGGCTTACTGATGGACCATTCCCACAGGGACTGATACTGTTTAATCCTTTCATAATACCTTTCATAAGTAACATGGCACCATTCTATACCATTCTATAGAATCATAGAAACATAAGGCTGGTAGGGACCTCAAGAAGTCATGTAGTCCATCCCTCCCACACTGAGGCAGGACCAAGAAAGCCTAGACCATCCCTGACAGGTGTTTGTCCAGCCTGTTCTTTAAAACCTGATGAGGATTCCACAGCCTCCCTGGAAGCCTATTCCAGAGCTTAACTGTCCTTACAGATAGAAAGTTTAAGTACCTGGCATTGGCTACTGTCGGAAGACAGGACATTGGGCTAGACAGACCTTTGCTATGGCCCAGGATGGCTGTTTTTACGTTCTTAATTACTTGTGCTATCTTCAGTGGAAATAGAGAACAATTCTTTATAACAGTCCTTACCATATTGAAGACTTATCAAGTCCCCCCTCAGTCTTCTTTTTTCAAGACTAAACATACCCAGGTTTATTTTTAACCTTTTCTCTTAGGTCAGGTTTTCTAAACGTTCTGATTAAGTTGTCTCCTTTAACACTTCCACTTTTTTAAAACTGGAGCTATGGAGTCTTTAAATTAAGACTGGATGACTTGCTAAAAGATATGCTGTCAGTCAGCCACAAGTCATTGGACTCAGCAATGTTCACTTCTATCGTAAGGAAGAATAATTCCCTCCACTGCAGAAAACACACTAACAAAGTAAAAAGCCCGTGTAATCATAGGTCTGCCATGCAGCTCTCATCTTTAACAACTCATTGTTACAGCAAGCACTTCTGAATGCATGGGCTCATCGGCCATTGTGGGCATGATGTTAACCTGATTAATATGCCTTTGGTTAGAAGTGCTGTAAATTCCCTGAGCTTATGGTCCTCTTCCTCCTGCCCTAGTCTCTTTTAGTAATATGAGCACTGCGGGGGCGAGGGAGGCATTATTGTGATTTATCCTGTGGATTTGCAATGAGAGTGATGTGATGACCCTGCACATTCATCGGCTGCTCTTTCAGCCTGGTCCCATCTGTGATTTTTTTTCCCTCTGCTCCGGCTGCTTCGGGATATGTGGCACGTAGGCACATACGTCCTTGCACACACACGTTTGCAAAACTATACTTGTATAAACTTTGTCAGGAAGTCATCCAGCCAACGTTTCCAGAGTGCTGCTTTTAACTCTTCACTGATCAGTATCTGGTATCCTGGCTATTCCCACAGCTGGCGGGCACTCGCTCTCCTTCTCCCATTTTGTTTATTGATCACAATTGCTATCCTTCATGCAGGCTTTTTAGATCAATAGTAGTAGGCAGTCTGCAAACACCTGGGAAGAATTTGCACACCTGACATCACACTACTTCCCATTTGTATGCACACTCATGACTTCACAATACAATGCTGTCTTTGCTTCACAGGAAGATGATACACCAATTTTATCTGCATACGTACATGTAATGTGTGGGAGGCTGCCTGAAATTGGCTACAATGAGCAGTGTTAGTGAGTCAAGAATGTCTATCGGTGTGCAGGCATTTTGGAGTAGTTTTTTAACATCTGAATTCTTAACAGGCAAATGAGTAGGGAAGGAAGTTCTCATAGCCTTTAAATGTTTACCCTGGTCAGGAAAAACCACGTCCTAAGGGACCACATCTTCAGCAAAGACATGGTTCACTCTGAAAAGAGGCAAGCTCACACACCCACACATGCACACAAACATCTCATTGGGATGAGAAAAGAAACTTACTTAGCTTGTTTACTTGAGTCAAAAGGGTGCTGTTCTTTCTGCTGTCATGTGTGAATGACATTACATGTAAATGATGATACAAGTATTTGGTTAGTGTTCTTTAACCCACTATTTCTACAATGACTGGTTACCAGATTTGAATGACAAGAATTTGGAGCCACTCTAAAGGGATGTAGCGGATGGGAGATTTTATCCTCTGCAAACAGGTGCAGAAAGGAGATGTCAGAGCCAGCACTGGCATTTGGTTTCCATTGCAGGCCAAATTCTGATCCTACTTATATGAGCGTAAATCTAGCATATCTGTTATGCCAGTGGAATTACTTTGGATTTACACCACGGTAACAGAGATGGGAATTTGACTGTACATTTTTACATGAAGTTGAATCTCCCTTAGTGTGTATTTATACCATGCTCATCATCGTACGTAAGCACCTGCTGACTGATCCCTTATTTGGTTGTACACATTAATCTTCTATAATTAAGTAAAAAAAACAATATAACGTATAAGTAGATGAAATATGTGAATTTGATTCTTCTCTCACATATGCCAGTGTAAATTAGGAGTAGCTCCATTGAAGTCAATTGAGTTACACTAGTATGAATCTTGCTTCCCTATTACAGGTGCTATGGACATGTGATCTAAGTGGAAGGGTGTGTGTGTTAGAGAAGGGATGGTGGGGGTGGGGAAGTGTCTCACTCAGCTTCAGAAGGCAAGGAAGTTAAATGTCAAAAATTCCAGAAAAGCTAGGGATGTCTTTTACGGCAGGCAAATCCATTCTAGCTTCTCCTCTCTAACAGCTGTTCATGTGCCATAAACAGCAAAGAAACCTTCTGTTTCTAACTCCTACTGAAATTCATGAGCTTCAAACCACAACTGCTGACTGCTTCTAGTCAAGTGTTTTAACAGTGTTTCCTAGTTTACCATCTCTCCTACAGGCTTAGGGATCAGGAGTGATTTTTCAATCAAGTTTCCATACTGGGAGCATGAGGATGCATTGTTGAGAGCTGTGGCACATTCAAACTTTAGACCACAGGATACTCAGTGTGCGTGTCTGTAGTTATGTATTAGCTTCAGTTCTTTAGTTTTTCTTAATTTGCCTTTTCCCTAATATATCTTCTGTGATACTGACAGCTACTGATATTGCTTTCTCTCCTGAGCCAGAAAGTCATGGGCTCACATTCTGCACAAAAACTTAGGCTTATAACCAGCTTGACAGTACATTGCTGTGCTGAGATTGGGGATGGAGCTTGAAGCATATTTAAAGGTATGTTAAATGAAGGGGTCATCAACAAGATATTAAATGAAGAGATTCTCTGCCTCTCTCTGAAAGTGAAAGATCTCCTGTGTCTAGGTCAATATACCTGGAATGGCTATTCTATTCTACACAGGTTCTTACATTGTCTTCATTACCACAGCATCTGAGCACCTCCCAGAAGTGCATAAAGCAATGTGACTACCATTTGCAAATGTGATTCTCTTTCTTTTTCACTATTAATGGTGGAACAGAACTAACTGCATAAGGAAGGGCTAGACACAGAAGATTCCAACTCCACACCTGTTGTAGAGAGTGGGGTTGTTTCTTCCCCACGGTATCACCTTATCACTAGACAAACTGGAGGGCACAGGTGCTCCTTCTGTTGGGGCTGCCACTTTCAATGGCAGTGACAGCCAGAGTCTTGTCTTCAGGGAACCTCTGTCTTGTGGCTAATGCTGGCTCTGCTGAGGGTACCATGAATGACTTAAAATATTGAATGGGTCTTCTCACTGGAAAAGAGATAGGAGTCAGGGCTGGGGGCAGGGGAGGGGGCACAACATGCTTGACACAAATACATTTTGAATAGACTAGGGTTGAGCTTTTACTCACCATGACCCTCATCTTTATCCTATGGGCCTGATCCTGGGCAGTGCTGAACACTCTCATAATAAAACCTAGCTGATCCAAAGCTCATTGCAGTCAGTGGAAAGACATCCATGGGCTGTGGTGGGCTTTGGATTAGACCTGAGTAGCTCTTTTCATTTGTAGATCTCAAAGTGCTTTGCAAAGGAGGTCAGCATCACCCCATTTTTAAAGGTGGGGAAACTGAAGCACAAACAGGTGACATGATTTTCTCAGGGTCACTCAGCAAGCCAAAGGTCAGGGGTAGTGCCAAGTCTCTTGAATTCCAGTCCACTGCCCTATATACTGTGGGTTTCTGCCTCTCTCATCGGTCTCAGTGAGTCTTAGGTGAAGGTCAGCACAAAAATAACTACTTCAGCCATGCTTTACATGTAAGCCTAATGTAGTACATTACCATCCAATTTCTGCCATGAATTATGCATCAAAGAATTCAAAGTAATACTGAGGACCACAAAATAGAGTTAATAGGAAGATATTCTCCTAATGTGATAAGTCAGTGTGTGTACATCAAATAATCTTGTATGCTGAATGGAGAGACAATATCCTTGTAGGTGCATTTTCCCCTATGTGCCATATCCTTTAGGGATTAGATGTACAATATTTAGGAAGAGAAAGGGTGTACAGTGCTGTAGTTCTGACCTTTCAGTAACCTGTTCAGGAGCAACAAAGATTCCATTTAACCATGTATGGTGTAAACAGCAAGGGACACGTAAGCAGCAAAATTAGAAAGGAATCTGATTGATAGCTCCAAAGATAAATGCCACTTTAGCCACAGTTAATCTAAACTGTTGACAGAAGCCAGTTCATACTTGAACTGGGAGATCTAAGTGCTCTTTTGCTTCTGGGTGGGATAAGGTGCCATGTAAAATGTGTTATTTGTTTTTTGATTTATCTGCCTCTCTTGCATTTAACTCCCACTCTTTGTCTCCAGTGAGTATGCACATGCTGGAAGCATTAAAAATAGACAGCAGCAAGTTCTCTTCACTAACACATCTCCACATCAAAGGCTTTACTGGAATCTATTGATTCTGTCAGACTCACGTAAACCCTGTGATGGTTTTAGTGAGAAGTCATGCTCTTTTCTGTTGACTTAAAAAAATGTTCCACTATGTGCAAATATTCACCTTACAAAGAATTCGATACATTACCTAAAGCTTTTCAGAGCTCTCCCTCAGTGCCAGTGAATATTCAAGGATATATATATTGACAAACAGCATTGACCTCACTTATATGGCATTACAAAAAAAGGGCCATTTAGCTTTTAAGGTTTGCTTTCACTGTTTTGTGATTTGCATGTGGTAGTTCTTATCTGACCTATTGTTTACTTCCTGTTTTTAAAATGAATGCACTCTATAACAGTGAATGAGTTTGGAATGCAGCCAGGTGAAATTTGTTCAGAAAGCCCAGAAACCATATGATGATTCTGGAGAAGAACAACAAATCTTAATACTGAATTTCTGGGGAGTTTTGAGTCCGATTCATCTCTATTTTAAACATGGCAAGTGTATCTCATTTTGAGTCTCATTAGAAACTCAGATGTTGATCAAAAGGTTCACCAATTTTTGGACCAAAAATGGACCTGCTTTTAGTTTTTCATTACAGCCACTAGGGTTTTTTAGTTGTACATAGTTCTGACACAAAACTGAGCAAAACATAAAGGTTACTATAGAGATTTTCTTTGAAATATAGGAGATGTTTGACCTTGAGACCCAAAGCAAAAGGTGGAGGGGAATGGGAGCCTACAGCCCATGCAAATCAAAACAGTGGCCTGAGGAACTCCAAGTAAGGGAAAGTGCTGAGGTTCACCTAGCTCTGTTCTGGGTGTTGTAACATGGGCAGGAATCTCTGACTTAATCTTGTTTCTGCATTGAAAAGTGTCCTAAATGCAATACAAATGAAATTTTATACTGTGAATGTAGTGAAAGTGAGAGACTTGGCCCACATGCGATGCAGTGCTGATGGGCACAATACCAAATAGCCTCTTCTCCAGGAACATCTTGTGTGGTGACTTCCTGGACCCTACTCACGCTCCTGAGTGCTAGGTTGCCCTCTTATAAAATTTACCTCTCCCCTCCCCATTATGTCTTTTTGGGACTACCGCTTTAAATTTAGGAACACCAAGTAGCTACAGTCCCAAAGTGTCAATTTTGCTGCCAGCTACTGCTGCCTGTATCCTTCTCTCTCTTACCTAATATGTTTCCCACCCAGTTTTCCCTTTCTGATTGCTGAGGAAAATGGTACATTCTCATAAATTTGTATGAAAGCCTCTTTGTATGAGAGCCTCTTTGCAGAGGCTTACCAGTATACCCCAATCCTGACCTGCAATGCCTCTCGCTATTCCATGATTGGGCTTCCCTTGAGCAAAGACTGCCAATAATGCCTAATTATATGGACATGAAAAAGGTCCGTTCAGGACTAGGATGATAACCTAGCATGATATTGATTTAAGGGTATGTTTTCCTGATAATTCTCATAGATGTGTCTGTTTGTCTGGGTAGAATACCAAGGCAGACCAGGTACTTCAAGCCACCTTAGAGATGCACCTGTTAAGCAGGGAAAACGTTAAAGGGTTTCAGCTCTCGTTGCTTTCCCCTTCTATTTCCTTTAGCTATCAAGTCCTCCAAGTCTACACAGTCACACGATATAATGCATACACACACATGGATAAAGCACTTCCTGTGAGGGGTTGAGGGTAATCTTTTGGGGCTATTAAATTCAAGGGTGGAGCAAGCTGAATCAGTGTCTTTACAAAGAGATCTTTCTGTCATTCCTCCCACAGTTAGACACATCCATTCCCGTTTCAGCCAGGAGTGCTGACCAGAGTCCCATTCCTGGTGCTCCTGGCTGCCTAGCAAATGGATTTTTTGAGCACCAGGCTGGGAAGTGAGACCAAGACTGAATCTGAAAACAATTCTCCCACTTAGAGTCTATTCCTACTCTTGTTGAAATCAATGGCAAAATCCTATTCCCTTCAATTAGAGCAGATTTGGATCTGTAAGGCTGGATCCAAAGCATGGGCTGTTGTTCATTTTAGGCATTTGCCATGTTCCCTTTTAGATTTTAATTTTAGGGATCCTCTCCAAAAACATAAATAATCTGACTCACTGACAGGACAAAACTGCTGGGAGGTGGCTGAGATTTGACAAGCAGTGATATCAGCCTTGGGAAAGAAACTTTTCTGTTGACTGAAATGAGAGGCTAAGCTTTTGACTTTTAATAAATGATTCCCCTGATGGTGACTTGACTATTTCCAATTCCCAGTGTCTTTTCCTCAGTACATAGCACCTAGGCTAACAGAAAATGTACAGCATTCTCAACTTTCCTTTAGACCAGTGTTTCCCAAACCGTTGGTCACCACACAGCAGTGGGTCGTGGGAAGACTCTAGATGGGTCCCCTACATCTAGGGCTGGATTAACCCATCACTGGGCCTTGCATAGGCAAATATACACTTCTCTTGGCTCAGTACAGGGGGAACACCCACTGGGGTGGGGCTTGGAAAGGTGTTGAAATCTGGTACATGGGGTCACTGCACCACTCACTCAAATTTGTCCCAACTGCCTCTGGCATGACTCCATGTGCCAGCTCACCACACCAGGAATGGGGAACTTGGCCCAGTGCCATGGGACAGAAACCACTGCTGTGGGGTAAATGTGGGACAGGATCACTCTCCAACCCCCCACAAGGCTTCCCCTCCTTACTGGGCTGGGGTTAGGGTTGCAGTGCCAGTGCATATATGTAATTGGGGACCACCACAAAAGACAAAATGCAACTGGTGACTCAACTTAGTAAAAAGTTTGGGAACCATGGGTCTCCTATGGATGGTCCCATCTTCAAAATTGTCCACACTGATATTTGTAACCCTTGTATTCAGTTAAATGCTCTGAATATAGATGCAGTTATTTTGGGTTGTTTTTTATTACTGTTTGATTTCCCCTGAAAGGGGAGGTGCATGCACTGTGTCGAACTGCTAGGAGAGTGAGCTGGTTTCATTCCATCTTCTCTAAGTATGTATCTCCGTGTCCTGTGTTGAATTCCCATTTGTCACATTCTACAGTAATGCTTCTCTGAATCTTTAGGTATGTTATTACTCCTTTGCCTAAAACAGCATGCTGACAGGACTGGTTTTCATTTTTATGTGGCATTAGGGTTATCAGGATTCTGCCTTTCCAATCAAATGCATTGTCCACTTTGAGCAGAAACCCACAATTCGAGCAGCAGGGGTGAAAGTAACTTACAGGACTTACTGGTACTGCCAGAGTCCTGAGGGGGACGTGGCCTCATCCGGAAGAGGCGTGACCTCTCAAGATTTAAAGGCCCTGGGGCACCAGCTGTGGCTGGGAGACCCAGGGCCTTTAAATCAACCAGGGGCTCCCAGCTGAAGAGGTGGCTGGAAGCTCCCCAGGGCTCAGGGGCAAATTAAAGGGCCCGGGGCTATGGCGGCCGGGGGGAACCCCGAGCTTTGCGGGGCTGGGGCTGGGATTTAAAGGGCCCAGAGCTCCTGCCACTGAGGGAAACCCGGAGCCCTTTAAATCCTGGCCCCAGCCCGGCTGCCAGAGCCGTGGCCGGGATTCAAAGGGCTCTGGGTTACCTGCAACCGCGGGGAGCTCTGAGCCCTTTAAATCCCAGCCGCAGCCGGGATTCAAAGGGCTCTAGGCTGCTCGCAGCGGCGGGGAGCTCTGAGCCCTTTAAATCTCAGCCGCGGTTGGGATTTAAAGGGCTCTGGGCTGCCCGCAGTGGCTGGCAGCCCAAAGCCCTTTCAATCCCCACCGTGGAAGCCGGTAAGCCGACCGGACCAGCTCACTTTCACCTCTGGCTACCAGTGGCCTATGGAGACTTGCTGAGTGTCTGAAGTTATGGAACTACGAAGGCTGCAACTTAAATGATGCTTCCCCTTTAACTAACGCTGGCATTACACAATTATGCCTCTTTCCCAGAGGCAATCACAGACTGTCTCCTAGGACAAGGGGGCTAGGCAATCCCATCAGAACAAATCCACAATGGGGATCATGAAAGAGGAAGTGAATTTCTTACACTGATTGGGAATGGCCACTTCATAACAACGCTGGTGGGTAGTGGGTCCTCTCCAGCAATTGGGGTGGGAGCTCCATTTCCTAGCTGAAAAGTAGCTTAGCTTATGACTAGGTTTTTTAAATGGGCAATCTGGTATTGGTCTCTCTGTTGTCACTTCACCAAGGGTTACAGTATAGGCCTAGGATTCAGTTATATCTACAGGGTGTGTTGCCATAATAGGTGTGTTATAAGCAGGGCAGGCTCCAGCCACCAGCTAAGGAAGCAGGTGCTTGGGAAGGCCAATGGAAAGGGGCAGCATGTCTGGGTCTTTGGCAGCAATTCGGTTGAGTCCTTCACTTCCTCTCAGAGCGAAGGACCTGCCTCTGAATTGCCACCAAAGAATGAAGCAGCGCGGTGGAGCTGCTGCTGAAGTGCTGCTGATCGCAGCTTTTTTTTTTTTCCCCACTGCGCCGCTTGGGTTGGCAAAAAAGCTGGAGCCGGCCCTGGTTATAAGCTGATCTGACCTCTTGAAAAGCTTTTGGGATCAGTCTCATCTGTGTCTGATTTATCTCCCAGAGCATGCGACTAAGAACCGGGCCTGCAGGAGAGTTAATAGGTCAGCCTGTGCTCAGTATGAGAAGAGACCTTCAGAAAATAGGAAACGTGGGGAAATTCTTTATTGATGGAGTTTTGAGCTAGAAGTTGAGGGAAGCCTCCTAGTAATCAGAAATTTTGTATAGGGAGTGAGTTGGGACAGATACTGAGGGGTTCTCTCCGAGGAGACAGTCTGCAGAGTAAATGTGCCAGGAAACAGTTCAAAGGGCCATGTAACTTGTAAGTGAAAGAAATATGTTGTGGCCTCGTTTTGAATATCTGGGCTGGAGTCTGGAGCTGAGAGAGGGAGTGGGCTCTCCTCCATTTTAACTGTGCCACCAGGAGGTGACATCCTGTCACATGAAGGGGGAAAGAACTTACTGAATTTGAGCCTGTGGGGAGGACTTGGAAGGGGGCTGCTAAAGGGGGGAGCCCTGTGTTAATAGAGTAGAAAAACTACCAAGGCTGGGAAGGACTGAAGTTTGGAAGAGGACGGACTCTTCTAGAGAGTTAAACCTCCAAAATCTCCCATCTAATGGGAGAACCTGTGACTCATCAGTTGGAAGAGGAGGAAACTGAGTGAGCAGCTGTCTCTCCACTCTCGGAACAGGTTTGCTGCTGTGACAGGGGGCAGGGAGGAGAGGAGTAGAGAGCAGTTCAGAACTGTGTTCCATGGGACCCTCTTTCCCATGAGCTGCTCTGTGCTTCTGAGCTTCCCCACCCAGTCTTGCTCAGTGGATCAGCCTGGATACAGTCCATTTTGTATTATCCCTTTGTGTGAGCTGTATCTATGACCCTTTTGGGACTTACGGGGGCTGCTCCAAAGTCCACAGATGGTTTGAACTGTCTTGGAGACTTTAGAAAGGTGCAGCAATATGTCAGAAAAAGATGGGCTGTGAAATGGAGTCTTTCTGTGGAAGCCCAAAGCTGCGGGCATCAATGAAGATCTCAAGACTGGTGATTTGGGGGCCCATGTTCAGATGCCAATTCTAAGCTGCTTTTAACATGTCTAAAGCAACCCAGAACCTCTCACTTGAAACAGGTGCTTTTTACTGTTAATAATGGCTTGGCCACTTTGGGACCTGTTGAGATGCTGGTGCAAGATGTAAATTTAGTTGAAATGTGCTTTAGAATGGCATTCCATTCTGAAAGAGAGTCATTTAGCTCTGTCCCACAAGGGGTGTTGAAATGAATGAATATGGGGAGAAAACTGCCTTGAAGGCTCTGTCTTGCGGTGCACCATGTGGTATTATAATATGCTCTATCTTCACATGGCACCTTTGACCTGAAAGTGCTTTATGCCCCATGTGTATGCAGAACCCCTGAAAGCTGCCATTCAGATGGTGGCAAGGGAGAGCTGAAATGGTGGCCAAGAAAACTGGAGCACATAGCATTGGTCATAAGAGTAGGCTACAGACTCAGCAAGAAGAACCAGTTTTAAATGTCTTATTTGCAAGGCCTGCCCCACTCTGCTGTATGGGATGCTCTTTATTTACTTTGGGAGGAATGAAGGGGAATAGTCAGCACCTGGTGGGACTTGCACGTGTGGTTCCAGGGAATCAAGGTATTTCAAACCTCCTGTTCGGGCCTTGGAGTTGCATCTTCTGGTATGGTGCAGGATACCCTTGTACCAGAGCAACCAGTAGTGCCTTGCTCTTTGGCTCTGTGAAACATAACTCATTACAGAGATGTACTTGAGCAAAGGGGGAGTTTCTCAAACAGGTGGTTGTTCACACATGCACTTTCTGGTAGATTCAGGGATTAGCATTGGTGTTGGCATTAGAGTGGAGGAACAGTTAAGGGCAATGCATCTGACGAAGTGGGTATTCACTCACGAAAGCTCATGCTCCAGTACGTCTGTTAGTCTATAAGGTGCCACAGGACTCTGCGTCTTTTACAGATCCAGACTAACACAGCTACCCTTCTGATAGTTAAGGGCAACTGCATCTGTATTTCCCCTCCCTGTTCCAACAATTACACCCCTTCTCAGCCTTCCAGCTCCCCAGCTGCTGCTTTTCTTAGGTGGAGATCCACATCTTGCTCCCTTCAGACTGAGATATTTCCAAGCTGCTGTTTTCTGCCCTCACTGTGTTGTTCCCAGCACAGACAGCACCCCCGCCCCCCAGCAGGCCTACTTGTTTTTCTCTTCAGAGATGGTTAATAAGGTGACTACCCACAATTATAGTTAACACACAACTTTTTCATGCAAGCCCATTTTGTTCTTAAGATGAAAACACTACAGACAAAAGATGTTTAAAACAAAAAAGAGCCTACATGCATGCTACTAAGCTTACCAGAGATCACCCCAACTCTAACATTGGACCTATGCCCCAAAGGTATTAAACCCAGAGGTGAAAGTAAACTGGTACAATCTGATATGGCATACCGGAAAGAGCCAGTACACAGCCGACCATACTGGCAGGGGGCAGCTTCCCCAGGTGGGCTATTTAAAAGGGCTCTGGGCTCCTGGCAGTGGCTGGGACCCTGGGCCCTTTAAATTGTTGCCAGAGCCTCGTGGCTTCCAGCTGCCACCACAGCTACCACTACCATGGGGTCCTGGCAGTAATTTAAAGGGCCCAGGGCTCCCAGACACCACTACCAAAGCTGGAGCCCTGGGCCCTTTAAATCACCACCGGAGCCCTGGGGTAGCGGCAGCGATTTTAAATGCCCAGGGATTTAAAGGCCCCACCCTTTCCACCTGAGGCCCCATCCCTTCTGCCCGAGGGGGGGACCCTCCCCGTCTGCGCAGGACCCCTGAGTACTGGTAAGTACCTTAAGTTACTTTCACCCCTGATTAAATCTAATTCAATAAGGTTTAACTCAATTCAGTCAAGTTCATTCAGGACATTATCAGTCTGGCATAAGCAGATTGCTTGCTCTCACACGTGTCTGTCAGATGAGAGAGTATTATATATGGGACCCCAATCGGGCACTGAGCTCTTCAGTAACTTGTATGGGCCAGTATAAGAACTCTCACATGGAGAACAGGACATGAAATCATTAGGGAACAAGGACAATGGCTTCCTGAAAGAATGATTCCTTATAACAAGAAACCAAGGCCAGTGGCCAAGTAAAAGCAAATAGTGGAAAAAGAAATAAAGGATCCTATAAAGAGGAACTGGGGAGAAATTGGAGCGTGAGGGGCAAGAGGAAATGCAGAGGCAGGAACGTGAGAGGAATGGAAAGCAGAAGCAGCAAAGTACAATCAGCAGGTGGCACATGCTGTTTCAGTATAAAACAAGCTCGGAGATGTTTCCCTGATCAGGTAGCCATTGCTGCTTTCTGTAAAACCTGGGACTGCTAACTTCTCTCCATACTTCCAGTGCCTAGGACAGTGGCAACCAAGTGACCAAGCAGCAGATGGATTTGCTGTTTGCTGTTTCTCCTGTGCCCTCATAGAAATGTAGGGCTAGAAGGGATCTCAAAATCATCAAGTCCAGCTGCCTGCACTGAGTGAGGACCAAGTAAATGTCATGCCAACCCCAGAGGTTATCAGATAAGCCTGTTTTCAGAGGTCAGCAGGGACAGGAGTCAGCCTGAGGGGACAGGTGCTATACTGGAAGCGGTTGCATTAACAAATATTACCAGGCAAAGATGGAGATTGAAATACCATGAACACTGGGCTGTGAAGAGAGGCAAATGTAGTTTAGACAACATCTAACAGTGTAAGAATTGCTGCCATTATAAAACTGTCAGTAACTCTTCAGAGCATTCATTTTACTGGACTTCTGCTGCACTACTTTGACTCTTCTGCAAGAACTGAGGCCTGATCCACACAACTTTGGCACGTGATTTTATCCAATTTTGATAGCTTTTGGAAACAGACCGTTTTGCATTTAGCCTTGAAGGATACTGTACTGTACTTGAGTCTGTATCAGTTACCTGGTTTGGGCAGTTTTGGCACAAGATCAACTCCTAGTTGTTTTGAGTCCTGCTCTGATTCATCAGTGAAGCTGGTGCTTCACCCACTTTGTCATACCAAGGCAGGCTGAGTGAGTCACTGGAGCAGGCTCTGAGTACCAGCACTGGAACTGAACACAGCAGTGGTGCCAAAATACCATGCAGGACCTTGATGAAATGAGTAAATGGATCATCCTGGGTGTGGCCCGTGCAAAGTCAGATGCTATGTTGGTAATGGGGAGTGTGTAGTATATTGGACCTGTTCCCTCACTGAACAGGGCAAGCTTATTGACTACACTTGACCTTGGACAGAGGCGGAAACTGCTATCCCTAAGGATTCTACTGGGATCATTCTGCACCTCCAGGTTATGCGTTCTGTTCTTTCTTATGCTAGTGGTTGCTTTTGGGTAGGGAACTGAAGCTGAATGCGAGCACCACAAAGGAAGCATTTCTTTTCAAATCTGGAATGTGAAAGGCCAGGGGAGGGGACAAAAGTTTTTTATAGGACTGAAAACTTAGCAGAGCTCTGCTAGGGCTTGGTTCTGCACTCCATACCTACCTGAAACTCCCTCCGAAGCTGTGATATTCTTGATGCAAAGAACGCCAGCTGAGCCAATCCAAACATTTTAGGATGGACCTGAAAAACAGTTCACACTCAACCCACTCTTCTTGTTCCCCTTGATTGCATCACTATGTACAACTTTAAATATAAATGTGCTCTACTGATATCATTAGTGAACCCTCCCGTAAAAACAACAAGGAGTCCGGTGGCACCTTAAAGACTAACAGATTTAAAGCTTTTGTGGGTAAAAAACCTCACTTACCCATGAAAGCTTTAAATCTGTCGGTCTTTAAGGTGCCACCAGACTCCTTGTTGTTTTTGTGGATACAGACTAACATAGCTACCCCCTGATACTTGACACCCTCCAGTAAACAACCCCAGGCTGGCACAGGCCCTCCACACAACTTAAGACTTGTCAGGGAGCTTTTCTGGGGAGACCACTGGCTGAGCAGGGATGTCTCCATACCCCTTACATGCCAGGGAAACTGTCTCTGTGCTGGGCCCCCATTGGCTAAGGCAGAGGACCACAATGGCAGTCGGTGGTGAGTAGCTGGGAAAGGAACTGCAGACCTGCACCTGTGGGGGTCCAGAGGATCCAACACCCCCCACTATAGCTGTCCTGGAAAATGGCATTTCTGTCCTGCAGAAAACTCTGATATTTCAACACTTGTTTTCATCCTTGAACAAGGCAAAATAGCAGGAACTTTGACCAAAAAAATAAAAAAGTTCCTACTTCAGTTTGGAATATTGGCATAAATAAAGTTGGTGGGTTTGATCAAAATGAAATGGGGTGTTTCAAAACATCAAATATTTTCTGACTGATGTAGTGAGGCAGGAAAACTTTCAGTGAAAAATCTCTACCCCCACACAGCTGGCCTGAAGGGGCTGCAGTCCCTGTGCCAGTCCAGAGGCTAGAACAGGAGAGGGTGGGGCAGACAAAGAGGCTGCACAGCATCCCTGCACCCTGAGGGGAGAAAGTGGCATTCACATCCCCAAGCTCCTCTCACTCGACTCATCTCAAACCCCAGTCTCAGGCTTTGAGAAGGTAGGGTGGGTATACCGAGAGTGACTGGAAACCAGAGGGACAGGCTCATTCCTTGTGATTGTTTATATGCTACTTTCTCTATCTGAGACCAGGAGAAACACATACAACGGACAACAGTGGAATTGTCTTTTGCCTCAGGCTCTGTATATCGCTGATTGTTGCAGATGTACCAGGCTATGAAGTGCAGAGGGGCTTTTAATTTGGTAGTGAACTCCACTGATTTTTCTGTCTGTGATAAGGTCAGCGAAGTCTGATAAGGCTTGCTTCACAGTTTCCAGCAGTAGAGAAGAACCTATTACCTATTCCCCTTGAGAAGGGCTCCAGCCTACAAGTGAGCCTGCTTCATTTTACTAGTGCAATGTCTTCTTTGGTTGTCTGTGCTGCGCTTACACCTTGTTAGTCTTAAGCTGAATGGAAATGCTCATTTTGATGGGGTGTAAAAAGATCAGATTAATCAATCATTAGGCCACACGCCCTAATGACTCAGCATCACAAATATTTTGACTGCTCTGATGGATGGATTAAGCCTGAATTTATTAAATTTGACGTAGGTCGGTTTGTTGGTGAACTGTTCACAGCTGGAATTAACACATGAGACTTGACAATTATATTGTGCACTTTAATCAAAGATTTCAAAGCAATATACAAACATTAATTAAGCTTCACAACTCCCTCATGAGGTAGCAATTACACCCCATTGATCTGATGGGTAATAGGAGGCAGAGAGAAGGCCAGTGATTTCTGCCCAAGCTGTCTATGCAAAGCCAAAAGCAGATGTCTTAACAAAGTACGCTGCGGTCATCACCACACTGCACAGCCTCTCCTCTGCCTGTGGTGTCCAGATAGTCTTCTCAGTATGAAAATGAATAAATCCCAATGGAGGTTATGGATCACTAGGGAAAAGAGATCCACACCCATATATGGACTTGGGGGGGACGGGGGAGGTTGTGGTGGGAAAGGGTTCTGCTGAAGGTTTTTTTTTTACAAAATCAGCAGTCTCATCTGTTTGAGAGGGAAACTGATAACATTTCTGTTCTATCTTTATCAAAACTGGTTAGGTAAGGGTAAGGTTGATCAAGTATTTAAAATACTGTACCATGTTCGTTGTTTTTAACATTAAGATGAAAAGTTGAACCTGATATAAAATAACTGGAAACAAACTCAAGTTACATAATTAATGAGTTAGCTTCCCTCAGTGATGAGGGGTAATTTCAAAAGGCACTGTGTATCTTTCACCTTGCTGAGGTGGTTGATGTTCCTCTGCCTTCCAGATAGGAGCCATTTCTTATGGTCCTTCTGACAAACTCTTTTGAGTTATCTAGAGCCAGATCCTGGCCCTTGTTCTGGCCACTCTGCACTTCCTCAGCAGTACAGAGGCCAGGAAACATTCCAAATCCCAAGAATGCCCCAGTGTAGAAGTCTCCTGCCATCCCATATAGCTCCATCAGCAGAAGCAGCAAAGAGTCCACCTTATAGACTAACAGACGTATTGGAGCATGAGCTTTTGTGTGTGAATACCCACTTCGTCGGATGCATTTAGTGGAAATTTCCAGAGGCAGGGTGTGTGTGTGTGTGTGTGTGTGTGTGTGTGTGTGTGTGTGT
>NC_133769.1:210426971-210429934 GCF_003597395.2 Chelonoidis abingdonii | reverse complement strand
TGTGGCTGATCTGGTTGGATCCTGTGATGGTGTTGCTGGTGTAGATATGTGGGCAGAGTTGGTATTGAGATTTGTTGCATGGATTGGTTCCTGAGTTAGAGTTACTATGGTGTGGTGTGCAGTTACTGGTGAGAATATGCTTCAGGTTGGCAGGTTGTCCGAGTGGAAATCCATCAGCAGAGTTAAAAGCAGCCCTCAGTCTGCTCTAAATTCCATCAAGGGCCAAAGGTGGTGAGGGAGCACAGAGGTGGTTTAAAATTACTTTCCTCCCACTACGCACACGGAGTGCAGGAACACTGAGGATCTAGCTCATAACACTTGGGAACCAGTGAGGAAGCATTCCTCATTTCTTCCCTCTAAGACAATTTAACCTTAAAACTAATTTACAGCTTTCTTTAGAACTTGGAATTTATGAAGCACTTTCAAGACTTAAAATTCTGTTTGCAACTCAATAAAAGTAATTGGCAAATCTCCCATAGACATTCATAAGAGCAGGATTGGGCCCTAATTTGCTAATCTTTCCTCCAAAAAAATCAACATCAATATTTACAATGTACAACACACAGCACTGTAGTGTTTTGCAAATACTCTTGTGCAAATGTTCTGAGTGCTCCAATTTGAATAATGTTTTTCCAGGAAAACGAAACACATCAAAGCACTCTTCTTTACAGGAAACTGGATTTTTGCAGTCAAATGTAGCTTCCCCCTCCCCAGGACTCTGATTTCAAAGCAGTTTAATAACCACCCACAAGTACTTAATATGCACACTATATTCTTCATTTTTAAAAAAAAGTGAACATTTTGCTTGTTTCCTTAATAGCTGTTTGTTCATGAATATTTTGACTTGTTTTGATTAAATGTCAGATGTAAGCACTTCACAATGTTAAAATGTAAGAATCTTGAAAGAATTTGAGAGAGTCATTTTAGGCTGCTAAATTGTGATCCACCTTGAATCTTGATCTGTGTTCCCCCACTACAGTTTGTGTGACACGCATTGTAGGATCAAGCCTGTGTTTATCAAATACAGTAATGAATATCTATGTTCATAATCTCATTAGCATATTAATCCAAATTCAACGGCTTCTCATGGACAAAAATGTCTGATCACGCTAATTAATTAAACCTAGGGTTAGAATCTCAGCTGGGGTAAATGGCTAGAGCTCTATTGAAGCCAAGGGAGTAATGCTGATTTACCCCCTTGAAAATCTGGTCCATTAACTTTATTATAATTAGAATGATTTCCACATTAATCACAATCAGTTTTCAACAAATATGACAAATGTTGTTTTTCTTTTAACCAACTTGGTAGTGGGTCCATTTTGCCTCACTAGGGCATATATATATATATCTATTTAACAACTATATAGGTGGAAATCCTGGCCCAATTGAGGCTGATGGAAGTTTTGTCACTGACTTCGATGGGGCCAGAATTTCACCCTCTAGACAAGAATTGTTTTCCTAAGGCTTCCCCACTGTTAATACCACTGCTTCAGAGCCAGGGCTAATAATAGTGGAGAGAGCAATAGTGTGGATGAGGCTCCAGGAGGCTGCTGGCATTTTAATTATTGTGTTCACTTACTTTGCCCTGAACAAGCCTAGATCACCCGCAGAGGTTAAAGAGCTGCAGCCAGCAGCACCTTGTCTGCACTTGCTCTTCTTCCACTGCTACCACTAGTAGAGATGCACGGATAGTAGGAAAAATTGGGAACTTCCAGAAAACAAGTCTAGATAGACAAGATCAAAGGGAACTAGCGAAGAGACTTCTTCCCTAAGATGATCAAAGCAAAGCATCTTTATATAGCATAGGTAAAACATTAATTGTGTCCATAAACTGTGCTAATGACACAGTTGCTACCAAGTGGAAGCTTGTTTTACCTGGGCCAGGGTTCAGCTGAGCTTTAAGCAGGTCTCCTGATCCAGTTGCACAGAAAGGTCTTCTGACACTGTCTTGGTTGGTCTTTCTCTGTATTTTCCTGCATTTCATTTTTCTAGCTGCTGCTTTTGTACACTTGTCTTTTTGTGTGGCTGCCACTCCTATCCCAAGTACTTCCTGCGCTAAAGTGATGGACTGGATGAAAGCAGGAACCGTGTCCAACTAGTGAGCAATGCTCTGTTGCTTGCTTCTCATGAGCTGAGACACCAGTTCCAAATCGTAGCTACTTAGAGCTCTGTGGAGGGAAACCTTTACTATGGCTGGCAGAGAGTTTGGCAGGGCAACTCTCAAAATGTGGAGGGGGCTTCTCACTGTGTAATGAGTTCTCTAGCGGGGATTGGGGAGAAACAAGTTGGATTATGAGTAAGGCTACAGTTTTGTCATGGAGGTGGCAGAAGTCACTGAATCCCTGACTTCCAAAGACCTCCGTGACTTCAGCCCTGGTGGCTGGGTGCTGCAGGCTCCCACCGCCTCCCACAGTGGCAGGCTGCTGTAAGGTACCCTGCCACCTGAGGCAGTGGCCCCCAAGCTCTCAGCTGCCATGGGCAGCAGAAGTATCCCGCAGCTCCCAGCCACTGCAGGCAGGGCGGTACCCCGCTGTTCACCACTGCTGCAGCAGTGGGGCAGGGGACCCCAGCAGCTCCCCAGCCACTACCATGGGGCAGGGGGATCTCCACAGCTCCCTGGCCACCTCCTGCTGACAGGAGGTGTACAGGGGACAGCTCTCACATCACCAGCCCTGGCAACTCTCCCCCTTTCCCCTCCAAAAATTTCTCCTCCCTTACTCTTCCCTGAATCATGGCTATTACTTTGAAGTTAAGATTATTTTGGCAAAACTCTTAATCCTTGCCTCTTCCTCCTCTCACCTTCCCTTTCCTTAGCTCGTCTCTAGGGCCTGGTCTACACTACGCGTTTAAACCGATTTTAGCAGCGTTAAACCAATTTAACGCCGCACCCGTCCACACTACGAGGCCCTGTATATCGATATAAAGGGCTCTTTACATCGGTTTCTGTACTCCTCCCCGAAGAG
>NC_133769.1:210404012-210424026 GCF_003597395.2 Chelonoidis abingdonii | reverse complement strand
CCAAGAGAGAATTATCGCTGAAATCGGCTATTCGCCATGTCGGTTTAGTTAAGTTATGTGGGCCAATCTGACGGTATTTGGCCTTCATGCAGTATCCCACAGTGCGACACTTGTGACTGCTCTGTACAGTCAATCGAACTCCCACTGCCAGGTATACCATGGAAAAGCCCGTCAAACTTTGAATTTCATTTCCAAAGTTTGGCTGCTGGAGCTTGATCAGCACTAGGTGACCACGCAGAGCTCTCCAGCACAGTGTTAGCAAGCGAGTTCTTCCTGTAGAATTCGAAAAATAGTCCACATTGACTGCACGGGAGTACTGATCTGATATCTTTATGGGTCGAGGATTCTGTGTAACACGAACTTCCGTTCCAAAAGACTTAATGAAAAAATATTTGAAAATTTTCGCAAGTCTTATATGGAAAAGCCCACCAAGGATCATGCAGTGCAGAGTAAGTTAGAGAGCTCAGACAAGCCTCCAGAATAACAAGAAGCAAACGAATGTCCGTCCAGGCCGAAAATCATGCCACTTCTACGTGAGCTGCATTGCAATTTAGGGGTGTGCCACCACTACCTCACCCTCTGTCGTGTATTTCCAAGTGTGGGGTTGTAATCTAACCTTAATGGCTGAGATTCTCCGGAGGAGATGATTGAGATGAGAGGAAAAGGAGGACGACCTTCAGGAGATACACTTCCATCCGTTAGCCGCCAACGCCATGAGCTTTTGACCCCTTGTTGGGGGTTCCTTCCTCTCCCAGCCCCAAGCACTTAGCCCATACTGATAGCCATTGGAAGCGAGCTTGGGAGTTTACCTTGTAATATAAACATGTTATAAGCAAGTTGTTTTTATATGATTTTTGATTGCTGAGGCTGGTATGCATTCGCTGGCCATTTAAGTTACTGGAATCAATTTGTCAACGTTGCTTGGGGGATGGAGCGGATAATCCTCCAGGAGATTCTCATTAAGCCTCCTGAGTTACTCTCAAACCCTTGCAGAAGTTTGCAAAGGAGCCTTGTCCGCCACCTATGTTAGTACACTTTTACCACCCATTGCATGTAGCAAGTAATTGGGTCTCATTTGCATCAAAGCATTAGCGCTGTTATTTGGTCCGTTTGATGGTGATGTTCAAAACATCCTGTCAGCTTACCCTTCTTTTATCATCGCAATGGTTGTCTGCTGCTTTCACGAAGGGAGGGGTGAGGCTGTACTCAGAACCACCCGCGACAATGATTTTGCCCCATCAGGCACTGGGCTCTCAACCCAGAATTCCAAGGGGCGGGGGAGACTGCGGAAACTATGGGATAGCTACAGGATAGCTACCCACAGTACAATGCTCCAGAAATCGATGCTAGCCTCGGACCATGGCTGCACACCATCGAATTAATGTGCTTAGTGTGGCCATGTGCACTCGACTTTATACAATCTGTTTTACAAAACCGGTTCATGTATAATCGGATTAATCCTGTAGTGTAGACGTACCTTGAGATAGAGATCTCCCTGCTTTACATCTTTAAATCCTCTGCTTAATCTGTTGCCCACACTTTCTATTTACCTTTTGTCCTCAACTGTTTCCTCTCTTATTCTTTGCTTCTTTCCTTTGGCTCCTTTCTCTCATCCTTGAAGCATGCTTTTGTCTTTTTGATCCTGAAAAAATCCTCTCTTGGCCCAACCAGCCTCTCCAATTACTGCTGTATCTCTCTCCAGTTTGCTACCAAGCTCCTTGAGTGAATTGTTTGTTCCCATCACTACAGCGTCCAGCATTCTCCTCATGGGACTTTGGTCTGTGTTTCACCTTCTTCTCATAAAGGTCACCCACCCTAAAACCACCTTCTACCCAGGCCAAAAAAGCTTACTCTTTCTGTATTAGTTGTCCTTGCTCCCTGTCTCCTTGAACGATACCACCTCCCTTATGCTTTTGGTCTTCTTCATGTGTTTCTTTGGCATCTCGCTTTCCTGGGTCCCCACCTACTCTCTTTTAGTGCTCCTCAGTGCTGTTCCTTCCTCTCTCTCTACATATATCCCTTAGGTGACCTCATCTACACCCACAAGTTCTGCTACCAGTATGTTGTATGTTGGTGATTCAGAAGTCCACTTCTCTAACCCTGAGCTGGGCCCAAACATCCATGGTCCTGCTTCTCCAATATCTCTTCCTGGATGTCCCACAGGTTTCTCAAAGCTACACGTCAAAAACTGAACTTGCCTTTCTTTCTCTCTGACTGATAACTGCTTCCTCTGTCCTGTCACTCAGGCTTATACTCTTGTGATCATCTTTGATTCCTCTGTCCTTCTCCCTCTGCAGCCAGTCATGTTGCTTCCACAACTTTTCCATAAGCCATGCCACGTTTTCTGTCCTATCTGCTAAAACTGTGAGTCATCACTTAGACTTGTAACCACATCCTTCCTGGCCTTCCATCTCCAGGTTATTGAAACTGGTTCAGCTGAAGTCATACTTCCCTCTTGCTGTTCCAGTCAACCCCATCCCCGCCACTGGCACCCTGCTCTGTTTCCTTCCACTTCTGCCTACATGCCCCTGCCTACATCTCAGCTCTGACTTTCCTCCTACTCATCCTCTCTCATCCAATCCTCTGCATACTCCTCTCTTCCTTACCTTCTCTCCATCACATTCTCACACTCATGCCTCCATGACACTTTTTTTCATGCTGCTCCCTGTGACTAGAACAGTCTTTTTACTTTTGTACACCAAGCAATCCTAGCATCTTCCAGATGCCTCCTCAAAACTCATTTTGTTTAACTTGTTTTTCATCAGTGACCTCTACTCCAGTGCTATCTGTTCCCCTCTCATGCCCAAACAAGACAAAAATAACTCCCCTGCCTAACAAAACTAATGATCAGACTTCCTTGTGAGCAGTCTGTTTATTTGCTGGGCAAATAAGTTTCCCCAAAGGAAAACAGAAAAAAGCCAAACGCTGATTCCTGTGAAAATTCTTGTGCTTGGTTCACATGTTGCTGCTTCTTTCCTTTTTTCCCTCTCTTTACATTCTCTTTAGTATACTCTTGATTGTTCCCTTTCCCCCGCCCACTCTCACATTGACATTAGAGGTTGCTATAATGTTGCAATTTAATCAATGAAAAGCACCCACTGTCACAAATAAGTGCCAAAAGCTTCAAAGTTCGAAGTCACACATATTGTTAATGTGTCTCTCCTGTTTGCTCTCTGGTGAGGTGTTCTTTGAGCCTGCAGCTTGTGTGCTCTTCCCTGGGCATTGACAGGTTTCCTCTGTTTCACCTGACAAATATTTGCTTCTAACAAGCTTTGGCCTGATGCGGTCTGGTCCTTATAGTGGAACACAATGGAGGGGAGAAAGGGTAAAGAGCCTTTCCCTGTTCCTGCTTGCCTCATGTAAGACTCAGGCAGAACTTTAGCCCCTGTGCTTGGGAGTTTCTAGTACAAAGGCAACATGTGTGCTCTTAAACCCCTTCATAGTGTGCAACCAGAAAGTGAGACTGACTCTACAGCCGAGTGGCCAGGCACTCACCTGGGAGGAATGGGAGAGACACCTGGGTTCTGGTCCCTGCTCCAATGAATACTTATACAAAGTGGAACAGCTCCACCGGGAAGGATAAACCACCCCAGAACATCCCATAGCTTGGTTCAGGCAGTCACATGAGGTATGGAAGACCTGACCTGGCTTCAATACCCTGCTCCAGAGTGGGGATATTTCCTACATCCGATGTCAGTATGCTAACCATTGGCAGTAAAGGGTGGAGCACCACTTCCACCTTCTGTTTGTGAATGGTGCCTAATCTCCTTGTGAATCTAGTCTGAAAGATCTACATGGTTTAGAAGTGTCAGACTATGGACATTTCCACAATATCTTTCTTTTTATCAAAACAATTTACTGAAATCAACACTGAAATGCAGCAAAATGTTTGTTGAACCAAATCTGCACTTTTAGGCCCCGAAAACCAAAGCAAAACAACCCCCTCCCCTCTACCCAAAAAGCAAGCTTTGGCTGAGAATTTTCACCTTGCTGTAGCAGTGGGTGTGTTGTGTTCCCAAGGAGCGCTGATGCTCCCTTTGAGACAGAGCGACTCCTTGTCACTGCCAATGCAGGCCAGTGTCCAAACATTGTGGGTTGGGCAAGACATTTCTAATCTGTTGTGACCTGCACCCCTTCATTTAAGAAAGAGCTGTAAGAGACAGCTAAGCAGTGCACCCTGAGATAAAGAGGGTATATGAGCTCACCCAGAAACGTTGACCATGTAGGCGGAGGGCTTCACAGTTATTGTCTTCAGATAAGGGTGTGTGGGAAGGGAGAAGTGAGAGAGAGCTTTTGGAGGGTGCTGACTGAATGAGGTTCAGTGCTAGGAGCAAGGATGCTGTTTGCTGCAGGGCTGCCTGGGGGGGTGGAGGGGCAAGTGGGGCAATTTGCCCCAGGCCCTGCAGGGGCCCCATGAGAATACAGTATTGCCACTTTTTTGTAATGGAAGGGGCCCCCAAAATTGCTTTGCCCCAGGCCCCCTGAATCCTCTCTGTGATCCTGGTTTGCTGGTTGGTTCCTCCTATGGTAACGGAACTTAATATGTTCTTTGCAAATAAATAAAATTGCATCAAAAGTACCAGACTCCATCTTTAAATATCTCCTCCCTACAGAGCTCCAAACTTTGATTAGATGCTTGAGTTAAAGGGGGTAATAACATAATCCACCCTTTGGGGTTCTGGATTCCCTCCCTCAGTTATCAACAACAAATAGCCAGTGGGGATATAGCAAGTTGGCACTCAGGAGCAGCCTTTCATTCAGTCTCAGGGCTACTTCTTCCATTCCTGGGGCTTATTCCTATTATGATTCCAACTCTGACACCACCACTCCACCCTCACACCTGGTGCATTTCACTTCCCTGACTCAAGACTTTGGTGTTCTAGACATTAAACATGCCAGTTGGTTAAATGGTATTATTTATTGTGCACCATTGGTGTGCTTGGCTCTGTACCTAAAAGACGTGGCTTCCGCCACAGGGAACTTCTTCTGTAACTGTGACACCGATAAAACATGTTACACATGGTTCTGGTATGTAATAGGAGATGGAAGGTACTGGGGTGATTAGGACTGGTCATTCCTGAAAGTGTCTGCAATTTTGATTATCAGAATGTCAGGTTAATGTAGCCTACCTCCCAGGTTCTCTGGGTTGTTGCATTATACCCTGCTCGGCTGTATTTTGGTGCCCAGTAGCATCTGAAGGTTATCAAACACATATCGGTCTCAATGTGTCTGGCATCTCTGGGTACGTTCAATTAACTGGATTTTTTACTGACTTATCACAAATGAATGGTACAGCTACAATGTAATAGCAAAGGGAAACAACCTCTGCAGAATGCTGCATGAAAGCAAAATACTGTGTGTTTGCTAAGAGTGAATCAGGAGCTTCAAGGAACCAAACCTAGGAATGTGAGTGATAAAATCAGAATGATATGGGGCCTGGTGCAGGAATGTTTTGGAAGGGAAGCAAAGGACGTTGTAATTCAAATGTGAGCATCACTCTGGGTCTGGGGCCAGCTTCTGGCAATCTGGTAGGTAGCTCAGCTACTGCACAAACCACTTCCCTTCCCATTCTTGATGATGTCATGACTACAGCAATTGGTTTCATGGAAAAGTAATAGGAAAATATTCAATGTGTTTTCAGTTTCTTTCTTTCTCTCTCTCTCCCTCATTATGGGCCTGATCTAAAGCTCCTTGAAAGTCATGGGACTCATCAGGTCCTAAGTGATTCAGTGATCCACACAGTGCACTCTGAGAACTAGTGTGCTTCTGGCAGAATTCTCAGTCCAGCTGAGTGCAAAGCTTTGAGCTTAGAGACTTGTTCCCACTGCAAAGACTGTGTTTCAGAGAAAGCCATGATCACATAGTCTCACATTCATAGGAGCAGAATGGGTTTTCCTTTCCTTAAAGAATAGTGTCACTCTCTTGACCCTGTCTGGGTCCTGGCTATTTTAGGGGACAGTAGGAGCTTTTTTTCTTACCTATTTGTCTGAATTCTCTATTTATTCAGCATGTTTTCAGGCTTTAAGTTTGTTGCTGTTTACTGAACTGGTAAATAAATGTTTTGTGGGCTCATGCTTAGTTGATTTAAGAGTTCTTTCAGGAGGAGTTGGGAGAGGGGAAAGGTAACTGCAGGATGGGATCACAGTGTTAAGAGAAGATCTCCATGATTCAAATACACTTCTGCATGAAATTAATTTCAGTTAGATCTCAATGCTGATCACTAAGCAGAAAATCTAACCTAGTGGGTGGGCAGTCCAGCCTGCCAGCCTCACTACATCCACTGCTAGAGAAACCTAGAGTACTACCAGGTCTTATCCAAATCCTCTGAACAAGGCTCTGCCAAATTTTGCAGACACTTCATGTTTATTTCAGGATCAGTAATGCAGCTGCATTGACCCCACTGACTATGTGGTGTTGCTTAAGCAGAAATACAGTACAGCCTTTGAAGCTAAAGTTCAAAACAACACAATTTATGACACTGTGTGCAGTTTCATATCACTTCTGCAGTTACCTCTGGTGAACTCCCTGTATGGCATACTGGAGCCAAAAGCTCATGAAGATTAAAGTATTAGGAGTACAGGGCCTCTGTTGCCCCTGTTTACCAAGTAATTATGCTGTAGTTTCTGTTGTCTTTGCTCTGTGTTCATATACCCTAAAAAAGGGTTCACACACCCTAATCGCAGGAGCAGCTAGAACGAGCATCCTAGTCACAGAAGAAATGCTAATAAACCTGTCTGCCCTAAAATCAGATCTTGATTATCCAAATGTAATGAAGGACACTGACTCTGGATTAGGGTGACCAGATAGCAAGTATGAAAAATCAGGACAGGGGGTGTGGGGTAATAGGCACCTATGTAAGACAAAGCCCTGAATATTGGGACTGTCCCTATAAAATTGGGATGTCGCTGGGTCACCTTACTCTGGATCACTAAGGGAATTTTCAGCACAATTAATATGCAGTGGGGGCATTTTTGAATAGTCAAGGTTTGACAATATGGCCTTTCATCCCAAAGGCCTCCAAACCAAGTTACAAGTTAGAGGAACTATGTTCCCCACCAGTGCAATGCAGCTGTTGTACAGTGTGCATAAACACGAGGCAGCTGTTTGGGTCAGAAAGACTATTATATCCACTAGACACTGAAGGGTAACTCTCGGGTAGACAGAATGCAGTTAATCAAAACTACTTCCTGGAGCTGATGTGCACCAATTCTCCTGGTTCCAGAGCTACTGAATGACTCAAGACCTGCTGTGAAGGTTTTCAAGGAGAATGTGCTGGATCAGAAAGGAAACCACAGGGGTCAACACACATCTCCATTACCTAGGAGTGGGGCGGGGGGAGAGGGGGAGGAAGACTCCTGCCCCTTAGGCTGTTCTGTGGCCTGGCCACTACTGCTGATGTATCTTGTGCTCTTGGTGGTGCTTCTCTCTTATAAGGGAGGCAAGAATTGCTGGTTGAGCCATGTCATTCTAGAATGACTGCCCTGTCTCTCTCCCCTGCCCCCTTTCCGACCCCCACCAGTAGTGCAGAATGACCTGCTGCACAGCTGGCTTCATTGGCACAGAGGGTGGGTGGGCTTCTGGCATTCTGCCTCTGACTCACACAGTGCAACTACATCAGTTCCACGGCTGTCAGGGACTTTGGCAGCTGAGGAGGAGGGGACAGGATTTGCCCATGCGGAACGATCTGGCATGGTCAGTAGTAAAGCTAGACCTTCCTGAGCTTGCCCATGGCTGGGGCTATGTTGGGAACCCAGACAGTAAAGAGTTCAGTCAAAGTTCCCAGAAGTGAGTCCCTAGGAAGCAGAAGCCTGTTCAACTGCATGTTTCTTTCAGTATGTCCTTGTCAAGCAGTGGAGCTGGCTTATGGGCAAACAGTAAAATACAATTTTAACAACTTCTGCCAGTGTCTCTGCCACCTGACAAATCTGAACAGTCACAATACCTTTCTGCTCATTTATACAGCAGGGGAATACGCTGTCACATGGCGGAATACCTTACATGTGTGCCAGGTTCTCAAAGTGCTATACAAATAGTAGCCCTGTGAGAAAGGTCAGAATGATTGTAAAATGTGCATAAACGGAAACCAAGGTAAAGAGAAGAGAAATGACATCATACAGCAGGTCGGTAGCAGAGCCAGGAACAGGCAAAAGGCATCTTGCACCTGCATTCAAGGGTGCTGGAACAATTTGTATAATAGGGGTGCTAAGCTCAATTGAATAAAACTGTAAACCCTGAATATAATGGAAACCACTTCAAGACAGGGGGTGCATTAGCACCCCCAGTTCCAGCACCTTTCCCTGCATTTTCAGTACAATACTAAAATGTGATCTACCCATTGTTCACCAAACACACACACATATATGGAGGAACCCCCACACCCCTCCAGTTTGTCAGTATTGATTTTCACTATCCTCCTAGTCTACGTACCATAGGTGTCAACAGGGCTTTTCTCCTTGCTGGAGAGACAACAGCAGTACTTCATGCATGCCCAGCAGCAGGAGCTGAAGAATTTTTTAGCAAATGGGTGACACCAGAGGCCACTAGAACTGGAAAAGCAAGGGGAAAACAATATATTTATATGTTTCTTTTGCACATTTGACCACATTGTATATCACCAGCTTCATTGCCTGCCCTGGTTAGTAAATTAGCATAGATGGTTTTATGATTCCGGAGACCTTTCCTGCAAGGTATGAGTTAAAAGCACCACCCAAGCTCTTCTGCCATCTGTATCTGGTCCCAGATATTGCTAGCCAATAAAAACATAGCTATCCAGTGGACTCCATTGTAGCATGTGTGTGTCACACTTCAGGACAAGTGCACCTGTATTTCCCTCTCATAGTCCAGCAAAGACACCCTCTCTTAGCTCCTGACTTCTCAGGCATAACGTTTCTTGGGTGGAGATTTGTGTCTCCCCCTCTCTCTCTCCTGTCTGGGATTTTTTCATGCTCCACAGTTCCCTGCCTATGCTGTGAGTTCGCTAGCAAGTCAAACTGCTTAAGCAGCCCTGTGTCTATACTTTGCTTTCTCTTCTGAGATTATAATTGCCCACAGGTGTAAATTACCACATAGCCCTTTCTAAGCAAGCACTTTTATTCTTAAGGTGAACACATTACAGAGAAAACATATTAAAACAATAAACGAACATTCATGCATGATAATAAGCTTACCAGAGATCACCCCAACTCCAGCAAAGGCTCTACCAAGTGACCCATTCATTTTTGTCTGATGCATTGCTTAAAATAGCCCTTGAACATCCAGGTCCACAATCATACATAAACTTTGCATTTTTAATACCATGGACTCCATAGCCACTTAAGTTAATTCAATAAGGTTCTTCAAAGATATTGCAGGAAATTGCTGTAGCTGTCACACTGAGCATATAAGATGAAATACTGGACCCTCTATTAGCTAATAAACTTAGTGTGCAAGCACATAATATCTGACACAGGTTTGCAGAACCTATCCTAACAGAGAATCTTTGAAAGAATACCCTCCTGTTGTTGCCCTTCCTATGACAGGCCTGAGGTGTGAACTGGCCTGTCAGATGATTTCTGGCTGCCTATCACACATCCTCTAGGCTGCTCTCCCCTGTTTCTGAACCATACAAACCTGCAGTAATAGGAGGTTGCCCCTCCTACCACCCAGCCTGCTCTCCTGAGCTACTGTACTTTATTTACAACACCAAATAGTTCTGCAGTTACATGTTTCACAGCCTGCTCTACATGACTTCATGTTCCAACACCTGCTAAAAAGCCCAAGAGGGAAAGCACCAATGAGCATACACAAATGTGGCACACATACCTTGTGGTGCGTCAGCTTGTTATCATAAGTAATTAATTGCTCAGTTGGCTGAAGAGATTATTTACCAGTACTGCTCAAGTGATAATGCCTTGTTTCCCAGGTTAAGTGTGACTTCGCATTACAAACAACCATAAACGTTAGTGCTGTCAAAGAATTCACCATAACATGTATTGATTTTCTTATCTGGAATCTCATAGTCATTAACAAAATAAGATTGTAGGAAGGTTTTGCCGTCAGGCTGCTCTTTAGCGGCAAACAGTGAAGCAAGAGGAATTTACTGTAAGGCCAAGCCTTCCAGATTACACGCTGCATTACAACCAGTTCTTTCAGTCTCAGTTCATTACCATCAAAGAGACTTTGGAGTGCCATCTGCAGTTACAGGCTAATGCACATCTGTACCCACACACAGTTTCACCAGAAGTGGTTCTGTGCTGGAGACTGAAGTGAATCAATATCTTTTTTTTTTTTCTTATGCTTCTCTCTTCCTTTCTGAAAGGCAGAACACAAAGTCTTTCAGAATACCAGAGCCTCACTGAAATGAATAGATTCTGAGGCCAGAAGGCACCATTTTGATCTTCTAGTCTGACCTCCTGCATAACACAGGACATAGGACTTCCCTGAATTAATTCTTGTTTGAACTAAAGCATCTCTTTCAGAATGCTATACAAGGGAGATTGCATCTGTTAAAAAACTACGAGCCAGATTTTCCTGAGTTCATCTTCCATTTAGGCCTCTGAAAAAGGGGCCAGAGTTTCGAAAGAGCTCAGCAGCCAACAACTCCTAATGTTCTCATCATTGTTCTCAACAGGAGCTGCTGTGTACTGAGCTCCTTTGAAAATCTGACCCAGGTGCATCAGAGAATGCCTTAAAATGAATACCTCTTAAGGAAATGACCTGGTTAAATTAATAACATCAAGGACACCAAGAGTGAAAATGCTACTGAAACAGATAACTTTCATGGATACCTGCTTTGTAACACACCTGAAGGAAATTTCACAATGGAAGGTAACCCTCTTAAGAGTATCTACCAGGCTAGTTAGGCCAACCCCGCCCCCCCAACCCAAACCAAAAATAGAGATCTGCCTTTAAATTGTCTTAATTTGAGAGGGAATATCCCTCAAAATACAAAACATTTGATTCCCCTCCCCCCATGAGAGATTTTTTTTTTTAAATCTCTCACTTTGCTGCTGCTAAATTGAAAAATAAAGCAGGGTCCACTATTTTTGTGTGGACCACAGTAGACAATCTTTGCTCCCCCTTCTGGCTCATATTTGCAGTTCTGAAGATTAACCAACACAATTTCTCAATGGATGATGCTGGCTCACAAACTGAGATGTCTCAGAATAAGACATCAGACAGGATGAAGCTGGGGTTTGTTAGACAAAAGCTGTGCTATATAATTTCAATTTCATTTCAACCATTGGTGGGGAGAGGAAAGAATCAGTGACTCAAATTCTGGTATCCTCGGCTTATATTTTCAAAAGTGACTACTGATTTTGGAGGGGCTCACTTGAGACTTGTTAAAGGGGTCTGTTTTTCAGAAGCATCGACACCTGCCCTCTGAAAGTTGTCTCAAACTTGGCCATCCAAAATCAGTAGTCGCTTTTGAAAATTGAGGCCCTTACTCATTTCTTTCTATGGGCCCAAGGAGGGACAGTAAGGTTAGTGACAATGGCCAAATGGAAAAGGGCAAAACTAGTAGAGAAATAAAACCATAATTTTGATCATCTAAACGGCTGTGACTATCAACAATGACAAAAACAAATTAGGAACCAACTTTGAACCTTCTTCTGACTTGTAGTGCTGTCAAGGTTTCTTTCCCCACTTTCAACTTTAGAGTACAAAAGTGGGGACCTGCATGAACACTTCTAAGCTTAATTACTAGCTTAGATCTGGTAACGCTGCCACCAGCCAGAATTTAGTGTCTGGCACACTTTCTGTTCCCCCAAAACCTTCCCTGGGGAACACAGGATCCAACTCTCTTGATTATATATTATCTATTATGTATATATATTTAACCATCCCCCTTCCTTTCCCCCCAGACTTTCCCTCCCTGGGTTGCCTTGAGAGGCTTCACACAGATCCAAACCCTTGGATCTAAAGCAAGAGAATTAACCATCCCCCCTCCTTTCCCCCGCCAGTCTCTGGTGATTCAGACCACAATCCCCCTGGATCTTAAAACAAAGGAAATCAATCAGATTCTTAAAAAGAAAGCTTTAATTTAAGAACGAAAGAAAAAGTAAAATTATCATCATGTAGAAATCAGAGGAAAAAATGCTTTACAGGGTAACTCAGATTCATAAGACGCAGAGGGACCCCCATAGCACTTAGATTCAAGTTACAGCAAACAGGAGGTAAAAATTCTCCAGCAAAAAGAAACATTCAAAGTTGAGAAAAACAAACATAAGACTAATCTGCCTTGCCTGGCTATTATTACAATTTTGACACATGAAAGACGATTAGAAAGATTTGGAGAGCCTGGATTACGTCTGGTCATCTTAGTCGCCAAGAGCGACAACGAACAAAACAAAAAGCAACACACAAAGACTTCCCTCCACCAAGATTTGAAAGTATCTTGTCCCCCTATTGGTCCTCTGGTCAGGTGTCAGCCAGGTTTACTGAGCTTCTTAACCCTTTACAGGTAAAAGAGACATTAACCCTTAACCATCTGTTTATGACAAGTTCCCTGAAAAATTAAGACCCCATGAAAGAAATAAGGCCTGTCTGATGTTTGCACAGGCTGTGTGATCCATGGATATGTCCATTGTGGAACAGTGGTATGGGCATTGCTAAATGGAGCACAAAAGGCTGGTCTCTCACTTCAGAAGTAAAATGCAATTTTTCAGTTAAGCTCTGTTTAAGCTTGGAAGCTTGTCTTTCCCCAACAGAAATTGGTCCAAAACAAGGTATTACCTCATCTCCCTTTTCTCTCTAATATCCTGGGACTGACACAGTTACAACAACACTGCATACACCCTCCTCCACCTCACCCAAAGTAACACCTGTTTTAAAAAAATCACTGCCTGTTTTGTATCCTTTTCAGTGTGTAGCGGTACTGCAGTCTCAGACATGTTACCACATCGCCAGAGCAAGCAGCTTTATATTTCTTGGATTACCCATTGGTGTATAACTTTATTTAGTTGCTTGCGTGATGAGGAAGGGGGGTCCCCTAATGGTCAGAGCACTAGCTCACTATAACCCCTTGTGCTCAAGTCTCTGGGTTGGTGGTAGTATCTTGCGGCTCAAATCCGCAATCAGCAGATGCACCACGTGCAGTAGTTCCCAAATGGTGGGTCACAATCCCATGCCATCAGCAGATGGGGTCGCAGCCATACCCTAGCGTGCAGAGGATGTCATTTTGCTTAGCATAGCATCACTTTGCATGTATTGCATGTGAGAGGTCACGATGCACAGAAGACACTATTTTGCTCTACAAAATAGCATCCTTCACACAATGTGACCTCTTGCGCACCATACGTATGTATACCCCATCACAATACCACAATGAATGTATTCTTTGCTTTCTCAGAAAGTTGGAGTCTGATCATACTAACATTTATACCCATGAATAGTTTTACTCCTCTGTGTAACTGTGGGCAGGATTAAGCCTTTGAATTGTAATGCAATGCACATATACGTATTCAAAAAAAATTATTATTAAAGTCCTGCAGTCACAAATTATGGGCCTGATCTTGCAATGCCTTACTTACATGAGTAGTGCCATTGACACCAATGGGATTGCAGGATTGGGTCCTAGGTGAGCGAGACTGTAAAGCCTTGTTTTTTAAAGAGTTATTTTCTCCTCCTGAGATCACAGGCTATGTGCTGAAAATGTGTGTAATTATGCGTGATGCAGGACTCAATGCCATGAGGAAATTATGCTGAGCTCCTCATGTTCTGCAGATGCAGTGAATCAATTCAACCAACCCGTGAATGAACAGAGCTGACCGCTGACAAGGTAAAGTACATCTGACCTTTTTTTCATTAGTTATCTTAAAAATACAAAATGAAAAAAATAAAACCACCCCCCCAACCAATTCCATACAATCTCTGTCTTGAAATTAGTACTCACTCTTCGTGTATGCCTTTGTCTCTCTTTGACTTAGGGTGAATGCATTTGAAAATGTCAGAGATGCAGCTCATATCTAACGTAAGAGGACAATTACAGTTTTCCTGACATAGGAGGAGGGGGATTACAACAATGCAGCTGACGTAGGAGAGGACAGATTACAGTGTATCTGAAATAGTAGCAGTTATAGGAAAATTATTTACAGGGATGGATGGAAAATGAATTTATGATGTTCTGCCAGAGAAGGACAATAAGACATGCTGTACCAGTACTTCCACTTTCTGTAAAAATGTCTTATTTCTCACTTGTCCATCAGCAAAAACAATCTGTATTATGCTACAGGAAACATCAGATGCAAATATCCTATTACTCTCCAAGGAAGGATACCTGTTTTCATAACTTGTTCACTTGCTAAGGTCTCTTATTAGCGGCTCAGACAATAAGAGGATATTTCTGGTTTTCCCATGGGCTACCAGTACTACAGGCATCTTGCTGCACTTGTGACTTTTATTTTGTTTCTGTTTTCTTCCAAACTAGCAATTCAATATACAGTATACAATAGTGCTGTTAATACCCTGTTCAAAACAGGCTGTACATACCAACCTGCCAGGCAGAGGTACAGACAGGCACAAGCAGATTAAGTGATTACTTGGGACACCAAGAAAATAATAACCATTGAGTTTCAAACAACAGGAAAGGAAAACAAATCTCAAAGCCAAACACATTAAAAGCAGGGGTTTCACATTCATTTTTACTAGGGAGGGATGAAAAGTGACCTACCATAATTATAGGAAAGGGGATGGCTCAGATAGTGGGACAAAAAACCTGTCACCTGTAGGTCACAAATTCAGATCCAGATCAAAAGGGACCCAAAATTGTTATCATCTAAAGGCTCTTTGGGGGCTTATAGATAATAAATAGCTGCAATTAACTATGTAGCCTCAGTTCATTTCCCATCCATGTGCCATGTCACTGAGAACTCCACCACAAGGGCACCAAGTGTGTAATCCAACTCCCGCTGAAGTCGATGGGAGCCTTTTCAGGCTCATGTCATAAGTGGCAGTCGCAGCAGAAGGCCAATGTCTGAATGAAGATGTAGCCTGAATTATTCTCCCGTCCTTCCGCCTCAGGGTTGAGGCATATTTATGGCTGGGAGTGGGGAAAATGGGCTCTGGTTCCGTATGTGCTGTCACTGGTCTGGGGCTAAATGGAGGCCCACAGTCTCCAGGGAGGCCAGGACAAAGCCTCCCATGGGCATGAAAATCACATGAAAATGTTAAACATTACTAAACAAAAAATTGCAGTGGCTCAGATTCTCTTCTACCTTCTGGCCTGCTCTGGGGAGGTTTCCCCTCTGATTTGCTGTGTGTTGCTGAAATTTGTTGAATGTTGACTGGATTCCCTGTATGCCTGGTTTTGACCAGCTGCAGAGCCTGCAGTTGCAGGGGTCCTACACAGAAAGGAGCAGGCACAGGAAGGTACAGAGGGCTGAGCCAGTGCTTGCAGAGCAGTTCAGCATGCCTCCCTCGCTGCGCCTCCCTGAGTTGCCCTTTTAACAGTTTGTCCTGCACAACAAATTCATTTCATTGTACCAGCACATCCCAATTAATGACCTCACGTGTTGATGAAACATCATTAAGCAACAGGAACAAAAGATCTTTGTCGTGATGATAATTATGCAACTGCGATGCAGCATTGTGATTGAATGACATACCACTTGTCTGATCTGTGTTTCAGTACACCCGTGCTGTGCACCAGTATGCAGCTGACTTCCTCTGAAATCAGGAATCTTTTTCAAACATTGGGATTGTGACCATAACTTTTACAGTGTGATGTCAAATCTACCCTTGCATTGTGTTACCAATACTTATTCAGCGATCTAATCAAAAGTAGGTTTTGGTCTTTAAAGCTGACGTCTTCATTTGACTTTACTTTTAACGTGACTAAGTTGTCTACATGGCTAGGGACAAAATACATATCATTTGTACACTGCCCTGGCAGTTTCAGACTTGATGTTCACAAACGCAACTCTGTTGACTTAAACAAGGTTGTACCCGCTTGCACCGCTTCTGAAACTGGTCCAACAAACGAATTTATTTCCAACACAAACACACTGGTGCGTCTTTTCTTTCTTTTTTTTTTTAAAAGGAATGCAGTTATGAATACCAATGGTGACTGAGTAATCCTACAATAACAAACTAGGCTTCTACCAAGCAGGGAGGGCAAAATGGCAATAAGGAAATAGATTTCAGTTTTTTCCTTTTTCTGTGCGGGAATGGTTAGTACCATTGCTATTGTCTTGGAACCATTTAAATAAATAATTAGGGACTGAATCTTTCCTTCCTGTGGAAATACTTGCAGGGTGACCTCTGGAAGGAATACTACTCTATGAGCATTCCCCAAACCTCTCTCCATCCAAGGAGAGGGAGAGTGTGTGTGCCCCCAAATGAGGAAGAGCTAATTGTTCTGCCCTCAAGGAACTCAGAAGGAGCATCCTTGTGAAGAGCCTGTGCCTCAGCACTGATTCTTGGACTCTCTGCCCTGTCCCCCAAATCTCTGATAGCAAGCCTGCCCTGGAACCATGCTTCACAGGGCCAGTGCTGTTTCTTGGGATTCCTCCTCTTGGAGGCTTCCTCAACACTCAGGGAGGGTCACATAAGAGTTAAAGCAGCAGTTAAAACACTAAATGCACAGGAATAAGCTAGTTTAAGCATCTTAATGTCAGTATAGCTGCATCCACACTAGGGCATTGTACCACTTTAACTCTATCTGTCCGTAAACTGGTACAAAAACTGTGTGTAGGCCAGCTCTAAGTGGCTGTGCTGGGAACAATCACGACCCACAGGTTTGCAAACAGAACAGAATTTTCAAAGGGATGCTGCAAGTGACAGGCACAGTATGGACTCACTTATTTAATCTACCATACAATTAAAAACTACAACCTGACCCTTACAAACCCCATGCCTTCATTGCAGGAGCTCAGCATGCTTGGCTGGCTGTGCTAAGGATGGCAGATGCAGATGTGCACCTCTCCATCACTTTCTCATTCTCCTTGCCTCCTCCAATGCAGTCAGTTTCCTGATATGTAGGACCTGACTCTCCCCTGCCTTGCACTTGGTGCAGCATTTCACACTCACTTGCCATGGATGTAAACATCTGCACAAGATGCAAGGCAGAAATGAATCAGACCCTTGCACCAAGAGCACGAAATCCTTGTAAATTCCAGCTCTCTGCTTCTGTTTGGAAATCATAACTCACAAGTACTTTTAAAAAAAATTATTTTTGTGGTATGTTACACTTTGGGCTTATCAGTCTAAAGCGTTCCTTGGAAATATCAGTTCTGTTTGCTGTCTGGAAACTTCAGAATATTGAAAGAAAACAGCAACTACAATAACTATATAGATAAAGAAGGGAAAGATCCACTCTAGCAAAGGACCAGTTGTTAATGTAATGTTTTCTTTCTAATATCTGGGGCACTGTTCACATATAGCTGCTTTTGTAAATGCAGTTTATGCTTCATCTCATCCTCATGAGCTCCACTGAGAAAAGAGAGTTAGCTTAATAATAATAAGAATAATTAATAAAAATAGAATGTCATGTGAAGTTCTCAGAGCACTTTGCAAGCATTAGCTGATCCTCACACCACTCTGTGAGCTTTATCATCTCCATCTTGATGGTGGGGATGGTACAGAGATCAAAGTCACACAGCAAGTCAGTGTTATACCCTTGTATTGAATCTGACTCCAGACTCTCCATTCCCAGCGCTACAAGACTATGTTCTCTCACCTATTTCATCCTCATATATCTCTGCACCATGCCTGCTCACAGTAACTGAGTGGAAGGGCCAGTGTGATATGCATGTCCGAACTGCCTGCATTCGTAAAGCAAAATGACGCTTGAGAGCTTCATTTTAAATCTGAAGGTTTGAACAGTGACGCATCCACTATTACTGGGGGGAAGATATCTGAAATGTAATTATTCTTTTAATGGGACAGTGTCAAAGTTATTTAAACATACAAAAAGACATATGCCTTGAAAGGTCTCCTGTGTTGTACATAAGTCTCAGCTCTGATCCCAGTAATGTATTTTTTAATTATAAGAATGATTTTGCTGTAGCCAGAAATTAGAAAAATCCCATCCAATTTATTGAACATCGCAATGGAACAAACAGGTATATATGGCATAGAATTATGTAGACAACGTGCAGCTTGTGAACTGTGTAATTGACTGAGTTATACAGAGTAAACCTCAAAGGCTAAAAGCTCCTGCATCCAAGGCATCATCTTAATCCGAACAGTCAGGCTGAATATAGCATGCTAGGACCTGTCTTCTAATAAAGCTCTGTATTAAAGATGAGGGTTGCTGCATTGTTCCGTTTTATGCAAATTAGGTTAAGCCTCTGGGATCCTGGCATGTGGCCAAAGTGCCAGCTATTCATCTGAGCAAAGTCTGTGTATGACCCTGGCGGCAGCAGATCAATTTAAATAGCAGACATGGCAGGAGTCATGGTAGGGTGACACGGAATTTGGGACAAATGTTCAAGGTTAAATCAGATTTTTAGACCTAGACACTAGTGGATTATTGGTTCACATACTGTGTTAAAGCTGAATATATATACTTGTCCCAATGCACCTTTCAATGTCTATTTGAAAATATGCCCTAAGAACAACCTTTTGAATGCTTCCAGCATGCTGGAGTTTAACCCAAATAATAGACATAGAGTATCAGGGGACCTCAGAAGGTCAGCTAGTCCAACCCCCTGCTCAAAGCAGGACCAATCCTCTGACAGATTTTTGCCCCAGATCCCTAAATGGCCCCCTCAAGGGTTGAATTCACAACCCTGGGTTTAGCAGGCCAATGCTCAAACCACTGAGCTATCTTTTCCTCTAACATATAAGGGGTTAATCTCTTATACCTCATCTCTTGCATGCATAGGGTTAACAGTCTCACCAACTCCAAGTATTCAAAAATCATGAGCCAGGCCCTAACATATCATAAGATAGACTTAAAAACCATCAGACTTTCAAAAATAATAGTTTTTGGTTCTTATTTGTTTTATGGGTTTTTGAGACTGTGGGGTTCATGGTTTCCCATTCCCCTCCTCCCCCATGGCTATGCAACCTAAAAACGTACTTTTCTTTTAAATGAAAGCTAAGATCCTCCTCTAATAAAAATGGCTCAGGCGGCTAGGGCTTTAAGAAAAACACCAAATACTGCATAACATGCAATATAATATAGCTGGCAACAAGTGCCATACCCTCTTCACTCCCTGTATGCAGGGTTTAATCCCCATGTCATCATCGTTCTTTTCCAAACATCCAGTTTCTAATCTGTGCCACTGCTGCGCCAACAAACAAAGAGTTAATCCATCCGGGCCATGTTGGCTCCAGTTTGCAGTGAGTTGGTGCACACGAAGGACGGCAGCTACACTACACCAGAGCTTACTGTCTAGCTAGGGTCCCTCACACGGTGCTCCCGGGCTAGGAAACACCACGGGAAAATACATTGGTCCCCAGTGCAGACAGGCTGTCCGGGGGTTAACGTCCCTGGCTGGGCCCCGGCACCGCAGGGGTTAACGGCTCAGGGGGGTCCTAGCAGTCAGGGGCTAATCGGTCCGGGGCGGCTTCCGTAGTCACTTCGGCTCTGGCGCGCTGGGGGTTAATTCATGGCCCGGCTCCAGCCCGCTGGGGGTTAATCTGGGCCGCGGCGGCTCCGGCAGGGGGCGACCCCGCAATGATAACAAACGGGTCACGTGACGCCGGGACTGGTGCCCCGTTGCCCCCCCCTTTTGCCCTGACGTCACCTCTCATTGGTCTCCGGGACGACGGCTCCATCAGCCCGCGCGTCAGAACCGCTCGTCTCTTGGCAACGGCCCGCTGTCTCGCTCTTATTCAGCCTCGCGCTTGGCTGCGTGTCTCTCTGGCGTCAAAGTGACGTCAATGGGTCTGTCTCAGTTTTCGGGGGGGGGAGGCCAGTGGGCGGGGGAAGGGGGATCCCGCGTGCTCCTGTGCCCTCAGCAGCACGCCCAGAGCAGCAGAGCGGCGAGAGCCGGGGACTGGGGAGCCCGGCGCGTAGGTACCCGGAGCCTCGGCGGTGCTGCCCGAGGGGCGCGCGGGGCAGGAGAGCGGCGGGCGGGCAGCGCGG
>NC_133769.1:210385684-210403936 GCF_003597395.2 Chelonoidis abingdonii | reverse complement strand
GGGCGGGCAGCGCGGCGGGGGGCGCAGCCCGATCTCCCCTTTCCCTCCGTCTTCGGGCGCTGGGCTCCTCTCCGCAGGCGGGGAGCCGCAGCCCAGTGCGCGCCCGGCGGGGAAGCCTCTCGCTGCGTCGCGGAGGCTCGGCGGGGAGAGCGCTGCGGTCTCTGCCGGGCGCTCGGGGCTGCGGCGCGGGGTGGCTGCTATTACCGATGCCTCTTTGGGCCGGGGGACCAGGTTGGTAGCGGCTTGGTGACTAGATAGTAAGTGTGAAAAATCAGGATGTGGATTGATAGGCGCCCATATAAGACAAAGCCCCAATATTAGGAGTGTTCCTATATTAGGGCATCTGGTCGCTATAATTAGGAACAACAGCGAGGAGTCCTTGTGGCAGCTTAGAAACTAACACGTTTATTTGGGCATAAGCTCTTGTGGGCTAAAACCGCTTCATCAGATACATACAAGTGGGTTTTAGCCTAGGAAAGCTTATGCCCAAATAAATGTTAGTCTCCAAGGTGCCACAAGGACTCCTCCTTGTTTTTGCTGATACAGACTAACGCGGCTGCCATTCTCATAAGTGGGAGCTCTTCCAAATGGAACCAGGGATAGGGCTGGATCCCAGGGATCTGAAAAGTGTATGGCTATGAATGGGAGTGGGATGTCTTTATTAGCTGCTCTTTGTAGCCTGTCGCTAATATTGGGCTTTTGCTAGGAGGAGACTCCCAGGCTGTTTCATAACTAACCTCCAGCTCTGAGCAAAGCACAGGAGAAAGTTGCTCTATGTCTCCCAGAAGCTGGGTTGTGCAGTCTGCTTGGCTAGTTCAAAGCTTTTCACCCTGCACAATTTAAAGATTTGGTGAAACTTTTAAAATCTGATTAGTGTTACCTGAGTGTTTTCACCTGGAGGAGAAAGCAAAAGCTCCCTTTGATTTATCAGTGTCTGTCTTATCTTCACACAGGTGCAAGGCTTACAGAGGAGCGCTTATGCATACCTTCTAAATATTGCTTGTTGCCCACCAAAATCTAAGCCATGGTGATCATGTCAGATTATACCTCTGTTCCCACTCCAAATCAAGCCCAGCGAAGGCCTCTCCGGGTTGGATTTTATGATATTGAGAGGACCTTGGGAAAAGGAAATTTTGCAGTGGTGAAGCTGGCCAGGCACAGAGTAACCAAAACACAGGTGGGTGTGAAATCTACTCTATAGTTTCATATAGAAAACCAAATTTTACAGGGCATGAAACTTTCTGGGTAAATTCCACCTCCCCCACCTCTACAAATGTGGTGAAATAAACTAACATACAGTAAGACTGTGGTACAGTACAAAATATAATCAAAGCTATAGATTGTGTGGTAGTAATAATTCATAAAACAATAGGTGAGGTTTTTTTGTTTCTTAGTGGTATGATAAACACAGCTGATGTAAAACAAAAACACAAAAATAGATTTAAGAAAATATTATCAACTGTTTTTACACTTCAATTTAATTATTTAGCCCTATGTAAATTCTTAGAGAGTAGCTAGGGTTGTGCAAATTTAAAGTAATTTGTGTAGAAAGAGAGTATAAAATCTTATTATTTAGACTTGAGTTCCTTAATTTCATTTTCATTAAATGAGGAAGTTATTCAGAAAAGACCCTAAGAATTTTGCATTTTTAAATCTATATGAGTAAAGAGTTTTTTCTTATTAGTTGGTTTATAAATTAAACTAAATTTTGTAATCTGCGTGTTAAAACCAGACTATGCAATGCAATAGAAAATAGTTTATCGAGGATGATCCTGCATTAAGGGGGCATGAACTGGGTGACTTACTAGTTCATTTGCAGAAATCAGAACTATAGTTCAGTTCATTATTTTATATGTAACCTTTTTATGTGAAATAGAGAAATGTAAAATATATTGTACAGCCTGCATTTAATAATGGAAACAAGAATCAGTTTGGCAGAACTCATACATTTTAAAGTTGTTTTGTTTGAACAATTCAGAATTTTAGCAGCATAAGTACATATTTTATAAATGTCTGGGTTTGTGTTTTAAATGTATAGGTTGCAATAAAGATTATAGACAAAACAAGATTAGATCCAAGCAACCTGGAGAAAATTTATAGAGAGGTCCAGATAATGAAGCTTTTGAACCACCCCCACATTATCAAGCTGTATCAGGTAAGATCTGTTCTAATGATTGCATTCCTGTTAGGTGAACTTACATCCCATGGGTTTGGTTGCTAATGATCTTATCTTGCACATGGTTTTAAATCACACGTGCAGGGAGAGAACTCACATTGTACTTTTTGAAGTATTTAAACAAATACAATAAGCATTGTATTTTAAGATTTTTTTTTCATTTGTTCTCTTTAAGCAGGTTTATCATATGATTAACCTGAGTGTGGTGGGGTTTTGTTGTGTGTGTGTTGTTTTTTTTTTTTGTTTTTTTTTCTTTTTCATTTTAGTGGAAAGAGTCAAAATTGACTCAAGTTAGTTTTGGATCGAGTGGAATTGATCTTGGAATTGACTATTTGTATTTCTAAGGAACTCCTCTTCCCCCTGATTCTTCTGCTTTTTCAGTTTTTAAGAGCTATAGAAATATCCTACTTGCAAGTTATACTAGCAAAATTTAAGCTCTTGTAAAATAAAACAGAACCAAACTTGAAGGTCATTTTTTGTTGAAAACTCTGAAATAATGAATCAATGGTCAAAATGAGCTGTTCTAAAATGTATAAAATTAAAGAAAAATGCAAAATGGCCGTAGCTGTAAAGTCTTTAAATAAAGTAAAAATGCATTTGTTTGCTCCTTACTCTAATCCCGTTTTAGTTTCCAAAACTGACCAAAAAAAAAAAACCAACAAAAAACACCCCAACATCTTCCATATTTTGTTTTGTGTGTGGGTATTTTAATTTAGTTCAGTTCTTGTTCCAATAAGTAGTGTAAGGACAAACTAGCGTGCTGTGCAGAAAATAGGATCACTACTGCCTGATGAGCAAGGGCTGCTTTTCAAATGCGAAATATTTGATCTAATTGGCATTTGGTGTAAGTTCCCCCTAATCGTCTTAAACAGTACCATAAGGATTTTAGAAGATGTGCTATCACATTGTGTCTGTGAGAGGGGGAAGGGTAAAAGATGGATTTAGAAATCTAGCAGCAGGTCTGAAATGCAGTGTGAAGTAGTAAATACTATCATCAGTTTGGATCTTTACCTGTTTGTTTTTATGTTGTGGTGGTCAATTAACACAAAGTAGAATAGCAGAGCCAGTAAGGCAGGTGCTTAAGCACTTTAATAACCAATGTCTTCACTTAACGTCCATTGAGTACTTGATATTTATATTATTAATCATGAAAAAAATATTTGGCATTAATGTTTGATTGACATCACTCTTGCCTGTGGAGCTACATAGGATACATAAAGATCTGGTAACAGTTCTGTTGATTGCACTTCAGTGGAATGATGCAGGTGAAAATTGTATTTCAGGGGTCTAAAAAAAGTAGTTTAAATCCCACCTTGTTGAACCAGATTATTTAACTGAACAAATGACACAGGTAATAGATCACAATTTAACTTTCCAAGTGAATTTTCTCCTCTTTGGTGTTGTAACTGATACTGTACCTATTTGTTGGCCACTGAGAAGTAGGAGTGGAATTAGATGACATACTAGTGTTGATGTTGAGTTTTTTGTGTTTTAGTTTCAACACCAGCATCTAACTTTCATCTAGCTGGCACTTTTCCCAGGACACTTAAACCCCTTCCCTTCAGTTTTTTTTAAATTGGAAACCTCTCTTCCTTTTCTCCCTTCTTTATTTGTTTTCACTTGTGCATGGCATGGCAGGGAGAGGGCAGGGGACATGAGAGCGCTCCCTTCCCTCTCTTTGACATATATCCTTTTTCAAAGAAAGTGGAAAATTATGGCCTCTGAAGTAGCGTTGACACCTGTTTGTTTGTTTTAACCTTTTGTAAGCCTCTGCCTAAGGAGCAAAAAATACACTTCTCATTGAAGAGCGATTCTTGATAAATGGCTTATGTTAACATTTGAAACAAAAAGGAAGAATATCTCCCAGTGACTAAAAATAAATGTGAAATGCTGTACAGGGTTGTTTTTGGTTTTGGGTGGTGGGGTTTTTTTCTTCCAAAAAAAGGAAGTATATTGGCTAGTCTGTAACCTGTTTTATAGAAGTCAGTAATCAATGTTTAAAAGTAAATTAGTAATAGCTCAATAAATGAACTTTTGGCTAAGATTGACACTTGCTGTTGATGGACATGGAGCAATAGAGTTTGCTCAAACAGCAAGCTTTTGTTGCTTGCCCAGCAGAGCTGTCACCTTGCAGACTAATGTATCATATCTGATACCAAGTCGGACTAGGTATATGGTATCACTTCTTCACTGTGTTCTTGCTGTAAATATCTGCTGTAATGATCTCAGTATCTGTTAGCCTTTTTAGCAGAAAGTCCTTGAATTCTGGCAACCTGTTTTTTTTAATTTAAAATGTCCTTGAGTGATCAAAACTGATTACTGAACTCTATTTTCATTAAAAAATGTATTGCAATTGAAGTAAAGCTTGCTGATATACTCCATAAGCCTATTTCTTTGACATTTGAGGGCATGTGGGGAGGAAGGGGGAAGAGTATGGAGGAAGCAAGTAATTGTGTATTTTAGATATGCAAGCATTAATTCATTACATTTCTGAATAGCTCTGTATGTGAAAGGAATACTGCGGTGCAGGAATGAAGGCCTTTGCTGCCTACAGTTGCTGTAAATAATTGCACTAAGAGGTTCTAGATTTAGGACATGCATTTTTTTCATAAAAATAATTTCAGAGATCTACATTTGTAATGTATCCTAACTTTTGTTTTGACAGGTTATGGAGACAAAGGATATGCTTTACATTGTTACTGAGTTTGCAAAAAATGGAGAAATGTTTGGTAAGTTCTCACTAAAATAACTAACACTTACCTAGATTTAGAAAACCCTACTTTATTGTTAGTACTCATGTAGGGTAAGAAGATACATTTTTGACATAGTGTTAAACGTTTCCCAAAAGTTAGTCAGGTATCACAAAAAGTGGTGAATGCAGCTTTGTCAGGGTAATGAAAACATACTGCCAAGTGTTAATTCTTGTTCATATTTATTTTTGTGTGCTACAGATCATTTGACATCCAATGGACACTTGAGCGAGAGTGAAGCTCGAAAGAAATTCTGGCAGATCCTTTCTGCAGTGGAATACTGTCACAGCCATCACATAGTGCACAGGGATCTCAAAACTGAGAACCTTCTGTTAGATGCTAGCATGAATATCAAGTTAGCAGGTGAGAATATTTACATGCTTGCTTTTGCTAAAATATAAAGCAGGAAATGAAATCCTATTTCCACAGTCTTAGAACTCGGAGCTCCTGTAAAATATGTAGAATAAAATAAAACTTTTAAAAACGGCTGTATAGGACATAATGATTGTACTATTTTTCCGAATATATCCTCTTGTTGAAAAAGCGTAGGGTAAATGAATAAGTTTAGAACTTCTGTGCAATAAGGGCTTGTGTATGTGGTGGGATAAGGCATACTACAGCGGTGTGATTTCTTAAGTGCCCTAATGTATTGCACATTTTGGTCCATGTAGACCCTGCTGATGCATGGTAAAATTCCCATAAGTGCACTAGGGAACTGTACTGTGCATTACCCCACCATGTAGACAAGCCCCAAGTCTGCTTTTCCTTTGTTTTCTCTGATTTTAAAATGTTAACCTGGTATTTAGTGAAGTCTCACTCCAGACTCTTCTCTTGATTTCAGACTTTGGATTTGGAAATTTCTACAAATCAGGGGAGCCCCTCTCCACTTGGTGCGGAAGCCCACCTTATGCAGCCCCTGAGGTTTTTGAAGGCAAGGAATACGAAGGACCTCACCTTGATATATGGGTAAGCTTTATGTTCTGTAGTGTTCACATTTTATGCATCATCAAACTCTTTCTGGGCTTTCACGATTGCTAACTCTACTGCAGTCCCTTACGTGCTGTGCTATTTTCTGTTGACAGAGCCTTGGTGTGGTGCTCTATGTCCTCGTTTGTGGCTCTCTGCCTTTTGATGGACCCAATTTACCAACTCTGAGACAAAGAGTGCTGGAGGGACGATTCCGCATCCCCTACTTCATGTCCCAAGGTGCGTTTCCTGGAACCTTAACACCAGAAAATGGGCTACCTACAGGGGGCTGATTGATAATCTGGGTCTTTTTGTGAAGGAATCAGTTTTCTGCCTCTCTATCTGTTAGGTTCTGCCTTTGTATCTTTTCAGGTCAATGACAGATGGGAATATTTTGCAATCACACATTGCACTTTCCCTTTCCTAGGTTTTCAGCAGAGTTTCTTTAGTGTTGTACCTGCAGCATAAACTAGCACATTTTCTTTTCTGCGATCTGTTACACATCTGAATACATCTGAAGGGTTTACACGTTTTCTTTCTTAGATTCTGTATAGATTTTTTTTTTTAATGGCCAATTCATACCCTTGCTAGAGAAACATGGTGGTTTGGTTTTGTGTTTTGTTTTTAAATAACATTTTAATGATATTAGGTTGTAATTCTTAGGTGGGTGTAGTTATCTTAAAATATTTTAACTATACACAAGTGGTATATTTTTAAAATTCAGAATATGCTGTCAAGGACAGTGCTAAACCTTGTTGTTTTTAATCTAGCTCATTCTTGAACAACCTTGTGAAAAGGGGAATTAAAGGATATTGTTACTACTGTGATCATTTGGGTTTAAAAATAGGTAAACTTGATTTCTCCATGGCATTAAGGGCTAGGCCTTAATAGAATCCCTTACCTAATTTAATCTTAACAAAATAAAGCTGTTTACATACAAGTAAGTGCGAGCATGCAGAACAGAAGGGTGTGTCGATAACGGACTATGTGCCAAATTCAGATTTACTGTAAGTGGATGAAACATCTGTAGAATTCCACCCAACTAAAACTGGTCTGATACAATGTTGCTGAAGAGACTTCCTAGTGTTGTCTAAATGCAGCAGTAAAATAACAAATAGCCTCTTGTATGTGGCTGGCTTTTATTTTTACCACTCATTAAAGGCATTATCTGTTTTTTGTCTAGACTGTGAAACACTAATCCGACGGATGCTAGTTGTGGACCCAACTAAACGAATAACCATTGCCCAGATAAAGCAGCACAAGTGGATGCAAGCAGACCCTTCTCTCCAACAGCAGCAATCTTTGTCCTTCTCCATGCAGAACTACAACTCTAACCTGGGTGACTATAATGAGCAAGTCCTTGGGATCATGCAGACTCTTGGCATTGATAGGCGGAGAACAGTTGAGGTGAGCTCTGACTTGCCCTGCTGGTATGAGTGGTGCTTACTTCTTAGCTACTTCCTCGGTGACTAATAAAGTGCCAATGGTTAGGCAGCACTTGCATGCAAATCAGTTATTTAGGAAAGAAAAAGAGGTTAGCTACTCTGTTTTATTTTTATATATATGTGTGTCTGATCAAAAACTAACTTTGATTCAGTGTAACTGTATAATGTTCAGTAAAACTTATTCACAAAATATTGGAACAGTGCTGTTCAAATCTGATCCCCTGTTGCTGCTTTTTTAGTTCTTTGTTGATTCATCTGTGTCTTAATCCTTTTCATATCTTTTAGTCACTACAAAACAGCAGCTACAACCATTTTGCTGCAATTTATTACCTTCTCCTGGAGCGCCTCAAGGAGTGCAGAAACAACCAGTTGTCCAATCGTCCAGTGACCGGCCGTCAGCAAAGACCAAGGAGCTCTGAGCTCAGCAACATTGAGGTAAGAAGGTGAATTATCTAATATAAAGTCACATCTGCTGGTATTCTTATTTTGTTCCTTTGCTGTATCATTTACTTTATTTAGCTGACATTGCTGCCCATAATGTTATGGGATAGCCATAGAGAGGTCCTCTGAGTCAAACTTAATCTCTGTCCTCAAGCTAGAGGATACAATATTCCATTCTTCAGCAGGCTGCTGATTGAATTTGGTGCTTGATTGAATACTAATGGACCATTTCTTAATAACTGGCGCTAGTTTGTGGTCCAAAGAAGTCTCTCTCCAGTGCTGGTCAGTAATTCACCAAGTGATCAGGCTTCTCTTTGAAATATACCCTTTCAGAAGCACAGCAATGAAACTTCCTCTGATTCCTTGTTAAAGCCGCTTCAAAGAGATTCCATGAGTCAGTTGGATTTTCTTTTTTCATTCTTTTTAAACAAAAAGAGAGGGATGGTCAGGGTGGTGATTAAGACACCACTAATATCAGGAGATCTAGTTACATTGTCTGCTCTCCGCAGACTTCTTATGTCACCTCAGGCAGTTGTCTTCACCTCTCTGTACTTCAGCTTTTCCATCTGTGAAAGGGAGTTTCATGGGTTCCTACTTACGTGTGTGCTGGGAGGGTAAATTTGTTAATTCTTGCCAAATGCTTTGAGAAGCTTGGATGGAAGATGATTTAGAAACTCAGTATGCAAAAAACTTTTGAGGTTTTGAACTGCAGTTTATAGGATGCCTTCTCTAAATCTATTTTTGCTTTCAGATGCCTCAAGACAGCCTTGCAAGTGAATCCCTGAGATCATCTCTGCTTTACCATCAACCTCAGAACTTGATTCAGTCATCTTTGCAAGCAGAAATGGATTGTGACATGAACAGTCCGTTACAGGTTGGTGCTCTCAGCTAAATGTCACCCATGGGTTTTTATTGTTCTATCAATTTGACATGGTAAAGGTTAAAAGTATATTTAGTGCTTGCCTGCTTCTGGCTCTCCACCCCTCCCTCCCCAAATTTAAACATTAAGATATAAATACAGTGTCGCAGTGTCTTTCATCACAATGTGCATAATAAAGGCACAGTGAAGGGCTTTGCAAAGCTCTAACAAATGTGAATATTTTTGCAAAAATAAATAGCTTTTCACTTATTTCCTGTACTCTAATGTCTTTGCAGCCAGTATTCTTTCCTGTGGATCCCAACTTCAATGGTCTCTTCAGGAATCGCTCCATTTCTCCCAACAGTTTGCTAGAAACCACCATTAGCGAGGAGGTGAGGCAGGAGAAAGACCTGGAGGAGGAAATCAAGGCCTTCAACCCTCTTCACCTCCCCAGCAACACCAGCAGGAGGCACACGCTGGCTGAAGTCACTACTCATTTCTATCCTTGTACCCCTCCATGTAAGTCCTGCAGAGTGGAAGGTCTCTGAAATACGGGCTGTGAGGGGTGGACTACGGTCAGTAATAAATGGTCTGCAATGTTTACTCATTGGGTATTTTTTTAAATTTAAATAACATGGTTTCTGAAAACTCTCCTAGAAATTACATAATATTGCCCAGTTGTATTACTCGGAAGAGACCCCAGTTATCAGTAGTTTGGGAGCTTTTTTAGTAGTTACCTACATATTTTTAAAGAGAAATGTTCTTTCTTTAGATCAGTGGTTCCCAAACTTGTTCCGCCGCTTGTGCAGGGAAAGCACCTGGCGGGCCAGACCAGTTTGTTTACCTGCCGCATCCGCAGGTTTGGCTGATCGTGGCTCCCAATGGTTCGCTGCTCCAGGCCAATGGGAGCTGCTGGAAGTGGTGCGGGTCGAGGGACGTACTGGCCGCCACTTCCAACAGCTCCCATTGGTCTGGAGCAGCTAACGCGGCCAGTGGGAGCCGCAATCGGCCGACCCAGCGGATGCGGCAGGTAAATAAACTGACTCGGCCCGCCAGGGGCTTTCCCCGCACAAGCAGCGGAACAAGTTTGGGAACCACTGCTTTAGATCATACCCTCCAAACTCCTGCCTGCATCCCTCCACCCCAGTAAAACCTGGTAAAGTGAGTTGGGGTCCCTTGTCTATTGGAATCAATAGCAATGTTGCCATTGACTTAGCTGGAGCAGGAAAGAGCCTTGTGCAATTAAAAAAAAAAATCCAAAAATCTATGTTAGGGCTCTAGTGCCAAATAGCACATAGTAACTGCTGATCGCAGGCAACCAAATTCTACACTGGGTGTGAACACTCAAGTTTGCAGGTGTACACTGAATTCAGATTATGACCTCAGCAACCCTTGATGAAATCATGTCCTAGTACAATATGAGTTGCTGTTCTGTTGTTGTCTGAGACTTTTTTGATGCTGGCAGGTTATGTTTAGTCGCAGTGTAGGTGAACAGACTAATCTGACAGCAACTTTTTCTTTCTGTACTCCATTTTGGAAATGTTCTCTCTTCACCTTCCCCTTCATCTGTAGGCATAGTCATTTCCTCTTCGACAAGCCCCACAGAAGGAACTAGTTCAGACAGCTGCCTCACCTCATCTTCAAACAGCTCAGTGGCTCTGAGCAGCTGTTTGGCAGATCAAGTAATGACTGGTAACCCAGCCACAGCCAGGATGACATCACCATTTCTGACTTTCCAATCTGACACTCCAGGGCTGCAAGCCCAGGACTGCATGGGAGGTGCTTCTCTGCTGCCTGTCAGCTTTCAGGAAGGAAGACGTGCATCTGATACCTCATTAACTCAAGGTAATTCCTTTCTTGCTGTGTAGTTGGTTGTATGCTTTTTTCTAATTAGCAACACAGGGTAATATTTTGGGAAGCTTATTCTGACTTATCGATCTTAGGGCTTTCTGTGTTGTCCATCATGTTAGTGCCATACAACATGAAGGATAACTTGACTTCATGTAAGTCACCTACACCAGAGGTTCCCAAATGCTGGCTCCATGTACCAATATAGAATTTCCCATTTCTGTGACTGCTATCCTAGGTGTTTCACTCTTTTACATTTAGTCGAGTACACCAATACTGCCCACTTCCAATTTAGTTGTACATACCCCAATCTACAGTCGCGCTTGAGCTGCCCCAAACCACAGTCTTGCACGTGCATAAGCTTCATTGCTGACCATAGGGCATGCAGATGAATGTGAAGTGTCTGGTTCACCTGAAGTCTCACTCTGGTAAACTAGTGCAGTTGCCTAGAGAGGTTGTGAATTGCTGATCAATGAAGAAGTGAAGCACCCAGATGGGCATCCAGGCAAAACGGTAGTGGTGAATAAAAAAAAAATTTTTTTCTTGCCTCTAGGCTTGAAGGCATTTAGACAACAGTTACGAAAGAATGCTAGAGCCAAAGGTTTCCTTGGGCTGAACAAAATCAAGGGCTTTGCTCGCCAGGTGTGCCAGTCTTCATCCGCTCGGGCAGCACGCAGTGGCATGAGCCCTTTCCAGCACTCTAAGCAGAACACGTGCATGTACAGCAACGGAGGAAGCAGCAGAGAGGGCCGAAGCCTGCTCGAGGAGGTGCTGCAACAGCAGAGGTGAGAAAGCGTGCTTAGTATAGAGACTCGAACAAGGCATGGACATACCGTTTGTTTGTAAGGACATTATACTCCGTGTTGAGCTTCCTTTGCAAAGAGATGTTCATTTTTTCATAATACCTCATTTTTGGTTAGGGAGCAAGGTTGAGGGTTAGGACTACTGGGTTCTCTTCCTGGCTCTTACCATGTGACACCGGACAAGCCTTTTATATAAGCCGAGTTACAGAGAAGTTATTTGTGAAATGAGTATGATGCTGACCTACAGGAGCCCTTAGGTTTTAAGATCATCACGTAGATTTCACAGGAGCCCTTAGGTTTTAAGATATTTACATCAAAAGCCATATGTATCGGAAGGGCAAAACATACTACTTCTGCCTGTCAAAGCTTTATTTTTGTTTAATTTGGGGGAAGATTCTTTCCCCTCTCTTCAGCTTTCCTGTGGCATAGATATAGAGCCTTGTAATTTGGTAGAGTTACAGCTCACAAGTGAAGCACAGTCCTTAATCGCTTAAATGTATATTCATAGCAGACCAAATTGTAATCTAACTATGCTGTTGTAATGTCCAAAGACTACCATATTTGTGTATAGCTTTGCTACACTGTTGCTTTAAATGCACCAGTAAGGTCAGTAACGGTTGGGGAAGTGCTACAGGGAAGAACAGCGTGATCAAGAAGTATTAATTTCCTTCACTCTTGAATCCTATTCAGAATGCTCCAGTTACAGCATCACCAGTTGATCCAGCCAACATGTCACCAGCCCTCTCGGGTGTCTGCAACACACTGCATCCTCTTTCCTGACAGTACAGACACTTACAAAACATCTAACTCTCTTCTGCTGTCAGAGCTACGAAGGGAGAACTCATTTGAGCTGGCATTTGGTGGCAACACCCAGCTGCTCCAACCTCACCTCTTTGGAGTCAGTGTCTCACCAGTGTCTTCAGCTGCTCATCTTCTAGACACCCAGCTGTATATCAGCAACAATGTCTCTCCGATCACCACCACCAACTTCTCTCAGCAACAGAATTTCTCTGTGCAGTCTCCGAGCTACGATGCTGTCACTTTGCAGAATGGGGACTGTGAAATGGAGGACCTCACTTCCAGCCAGCTAGGGAAGTTTGTCCTGGTCAAATGAGAGCTCCTCCTGTTGTAGCTCACAAACCTCTTTTATTTTTGCAAAGGACTTCCACCATCGTTCCACAGCATTAGTTCCATGGATGGCTGGTGGCGTGTGGATGAGTGACTCTCAGAAGCAATAAATTTTGAAGTATGTGTAGAGGCTGTCTGGTTCAGAAAGCTAACAACTTTATAGAACTGAAACAAGCAATATGTATGTCTTTTGGCTTCTATTATTCTTGCACTGAACAAATAGGAATAGAAACTGAAAAAAGTTTTTGAAGAAAATGAAGTGTGAAATGAGGGGTGGGTAGGGAGTGGGAGCAGGGATGGATGGGGCCGGGTAGAACACTTTTTGGTACTGTACTCAAGTCAGACCAATACAGCTCTGCTGTTATGCAAGACTTTAACAGCTGTCAGTAGTGGTGACGCAACAGGGAGAGGCTTTTCAAAGAAGGGACCAGAGCCTCCCTTTTTCACAATATTCATTTATGGGCTTGTGAAGCTGATTACCTCTTTTAAAAAAAACCAGTGGCATGCAACATTATGCATTGATAAAATTAAAAATGGAAGCATTGCCATTTGTTTTTGTTTAGTTGATACTCACTTTAAAGGAACCAACACCTCCTCCCTAAAAACACTTATGCTTTAAATGAAAACTGTGAACTTCTTGCTTGATCTATCAGCTAGAACAGCTAAAAAAGAGTTCTAATTGTTAGCACAGAAGCAATTAATGTCTCTTCGAATTTTATCCCCTGATATCATGATCCAAATTGTGTAATGTCTTTTTTGGTTTTGTTTTAAATCTCTAGGAATCTTTTCATAAATGTTGTCTAAGTTGTTTTCCCTGTATTCCTGCAGAGGCACTGGGATTGAAATTAGTAAAATTGGGCTGTAGGGTGGAACTATTTCTTTCAAAAAGCCCCCCAGATGTTGCCTTTGAAGTTGCCTGAGGGATATTTCTTAGTGCTGCACATTTTATTTCTGCTGCTAATTACATTTTTACGCATTTCATTATCAGGGTCCAGCTAGAACTGACTCTTGGGAAACGTGCAATATCTAGGTTATAATTGTACAAAGACAAAAGGAATAGGTTAGGACAGAATTCTACTCTAAAGGAGTACAGCTATTTCTGAACAAAACTATTAAAACTGAGTGAAACAGCACAATCCTTGAGTGTTCGTTTTTGGTTTTTTGGTTTGTCTGGGTTTTTTGGCATATTATCGATGAGGTTTTTGATTAGGTGTTTTTATGTATGGTTTTTAATACTGTATATGTGTATAAATAGGAAGCAGAAAACAATATATACACTACTTATTTTTTTATACTTTGTAATATGCTTTTATTGTGTTTCTGGTGTAAACTCCCTCTCTGATCGTGTAACTTATGTAGGTGTCAATGGAAGTTTGTATGTATAAAGGGGATAATAGACCACAACTTCCTACAAGAATTGGTGGGGTGAGGGTTCAGCTTTGATAGCAGGTGAGCAAGCAGTGAGCCAGCTTAGCCAAAAGTTACCATCTGAATGTCAGAAAAAAAAGTTTTCATTCTGTCTAAATGCTTAAAGGACCCAGCTCTTTAGTGTGACACAGGATGCCTTCAAGTTACCTTGGCTTCTTGCAACCTGCAGTATTACATGTTTTTAAAAAAAAAACAAATCCTACTTTAAAACAGAAAAAGCCAAAGATCAACCAGGTTAATTGGTTTGAGGGGGAAGGGGTAAAGGTGTTATGTGGCTCAGTGTCTGTGGCTTTTCATAAATTACCTTTTTTTTATCTGTGTACAGTATCTGCGTGTCTGTATTGATATATCTCTAGCTTGCTGGTGCTGCTGCTATGTGGTCTGGAAGCTTCAGGGTGTAGGGAAATTACTGATTGAATCTTCGACTGGTGCCTTGCAGCGGAGAAAACACCAAAGTCTCATGCTAATTTGCAAAGATTTTGTTTTTTGTTTTTTTAAAGGGGGAGTGGGAGGAGGGAGAGAAGAAACCAGCTCATCACAGAGCAGCAACTTTGCCATCGTCTCATGAGATAGCACACGTACTTAATACACAGAATTGTTTTCTTTTTTTACATTTGTTTTAATGCCATAGATCAAAGGCCACAGAGAGTCTTTTGTTTCCTGTTCTAAGCAATGACAAGCACTTTACTTTCATAGGTTTTTCTGTTTGTTTTTTCCTTTTCCGATTGCTGTAGAACCTCTTTGGAATTTATTCCTGGAGCAGAAAGAGGTCACTTTTAATGTTTGGTTTTTGTAGATATCTTGACAGTGCTGTTCTGCAGACTGCAATGCAATAGGCTATTTAAAGACACTATGTGATTGGTTTAATTAAGATGTATAGTTTATTTTTTACCATGACTGAACAGATCATTTTATTTCTTATGTTAAAATGAGAAATGTACACCAAAATGATTGATGTGTTATTTAATATTTAAATAAAAATGTTTTAAAATATTTTTATCTTGTGTATTGTAACTTGATTCTGCAGGGCTTTTTCTTCTGAGAAGCTCTGACATATCAACTTCACTTATTTCTGTGTGATTTTGTGGATTTTAGGGTTCAGTTAAAACTTAAGTCCATAGGATATTACTAATTTTTATTTCATTACTAAATAAGAGGAATAGTTGTATTAGAGGGCTGGTAATCGAGCCTTTCACTTGTAGGTAACGTCAGACTCCGTCCCACGTCTGTGGTAATCAAGTGATGGTATCTGACAGTACAATGATCTATGCAATGCAAATGGTTTAAGCTTGGTTCTGTTCCTAGTAGACAAGCATTTCACCTGCCTCCCCTTGAGCCGGGAGAGGCCCTAGGCCGAGTAAGTCACTATGGTGAGCACAGAGGATTCTGGCATTTTGTTGAGGTTCCATTTTTTCCTTCAATATTAACCTTTTTATATTTTAATTTGAGAAATAAATTTAGGAATGTAAATCATAATCTTCAAAAAGATTTGGGCTTAACTAGAGCACCAACGGTTATAAGAGAATTTAACAGCTGCCTCTGAATTTTAGGTCAGTGATTTAAATACAGTAAGTCATAAATAAGACTAGTTGAGGGTTATTTATTTAAAGATGTTCAGGAGAAAGCTGGCCTTTGCTTGTAACTAGTCATTTCTTAGCAAAGGCAACTACCATCTTTAGTTCGTAGTGGGGTTGAAGCCAGGCTCCTGTCTACTGAGATGGCTGCCCTCTTCCGACAGCATTTGGAGGTGGAAATGAGACTGCCCCTGCTAAATAGTGCTACCATCCACCATTGTTTCCAATGGGATTGAAGCTAATGCAGATGGCTTTCCCTACTTGCTATGTGTGACCCAGGCAGGAGACATGGGAAATGGGATGGAGTAGAGACTAGATGCAGAAGAATGTGAGGGCGTCTGTTGGCACAGCTTCATACAAGTCCGTCCTTATCTCTAACCACCTTCATTGTACTAACAAGCGTCACTCACTGAGCTGAGACTGCCAATGAAGAAGAATTGAATTGGTTTGGGGACCAAACTATCCTTCATCCATGTGGGGAATCCATCCAAAATGTGGCTAACATGTTGGCAGTGAAGGGCAGAGCTTAACTTAAGCTGTTCTCTGTGCTGTATCTAGTCCGTGCAAAGAGAAATTCACTACTTCTCATTGCCATCAATCTAGCATTGATTTGATAGAGTAACGCCAATTTACACCAATTGACGATCTGGTCCAATGGTCCTAAGCTTGGTATCCATCTAATGGTAGTGAAGAGGAAAAGCCTATTTCATCACTTGAACTGGTCCTGAGAATTTATAATCAATGGAATGACACTGCTTTATGACACTTGAGGATCTTGCAATTTATGTGCAGTATTTATGGTGCATTGAGACCCTTCTTTGAAATGATTCCCAAAGGTGGATTGTTTCTTCAGCCATTGAGGCAATGAATTTTGATACATTCATGGAATCTTTTCTATTATCATGCACTGGGCTCTTTATTTTTTTTACATTTATCTTATGTCCCTTTCCATGGATCTCTTGCGATTTGTTTTTGCCACTTCTGTGTTTATTTTGTGTTCAGGAGAACATTTTTCACAGTCAGAAGCTGGCAGGGATTTTACAAATTCCAGCCAAGAGCTTATTGTCTATCCTGCTGATGACTTCTTTCAAATTCCCCTTTATAATAGTTACAAATAACCTAGCTGATTGTGTAAGATCATTTACTTACTCCAGGGGAGGAAGGGAGCTAAGATCTACAGTCTTTGTTATTGTAAAACACCTGCAATATTTGCAAAAAAGCCCCCTAGTTGTAAGCAACATCTTGCAAAAATTAGAATATCAAGCACCAGGTAGAGCTAAAAGTATAAATTGCAATAAACAGTTTAATCTTAGCTTCCCTTTTCTGCCTGCAGAATGCCTGCAAACAACATTATTCTTGTATTTATTGGAATTTATTTGATCTTTTTGAATGTTTTACTCTGGATTGAGAGGTAATATTCCAAATTTGAGCCCTGTTGCCTAGTTGTGATTGATCGGTTAGGTCTCATGGTATTTCTCCTATTCTGGTGAATGAATGTGCAAGCACCTCTACTGAAAATTTATAATTTGATTTCCAGCAATACTTGCATACATGGCTTTAAAATTCATTTTCCATGAACATTTTTGGCCTCAGCTGTTCATGTAAAGTGAACACCACAAGAACATGGGTGAGCCAAATTAATTAAAGTCAGAATGACCATTCAGATAATTATTTGCATAATCCACCTTACTCTACCTTTTGAGAAAGTGTCTGTGATGCAGTAGGGTACTTTCCTACAACTCTTTCTTTAGTTCCCATTATAACCATTTTAAAAACTAAACAGAATTAATTCAATTAAATCTGGAAGTGAACAGGTAAATCTTTAACTGTCCCAGAGAAGAAAAAGTTGCCAACTCACTTGTTTGGACTTGATGCTCAAGTGTTTTTAAAGGGTTTCAGCAACACCTTCCTAATGGCTTTGATACAGGGAGGTGTAGTCTGTAGTTGTAGTTCTTAATATACCCAATCTTTATTGTGAATGATTTGGATATGTTCTTGATGTTCATGATGCATCCAAGGTATGTGGACTAATGAGTAATGCTCATGTGAGAACAGAGGGTGAGAAACAACCTGCTTGGTGGGATTAGGTGCCAGTTTACATGAGTGAGTACAGTGGCTTGAGAAATGTCATCTAATCCCATCAGGTAGGTTGTTTCTCACCCTCTGCTCTCAGTGAGCTTTACAGATTAGTCCACATTTGCAAACCAGATACAATCAATTTAGGCTTAAATAGAGACTGGGAATGGCTGAGCCATTACACACATCGAATTTATTTCCCCATGTTAAATATCCTCACAGCTTGTCAAACCATTTTAAATGGGCCATCTTGATTATCACTACAAAAGTTTTTTTTTTCTCCTGCTGACAACAGTTCCTCTTAATTAATTAGCCTCTTAGAGTTGGTTGGGAACTCCCACCTTTTCATGTTCTCTGTGTGTGTATATGTCTTTCCTCACTATATGTTCCATTCTATGCATCCGATGAAGTGGGCTGTAGCCCACGAAAGCTTATGCTGAAATAAATGTTAGTCTCTAAGATGCCACAAGTACTCCTGTTCTTTTTTTGATAAAGTAATTTACAGTTTCTTAGACACTGAATGGGACTCCTGCAAGCTGGCTAGCATTTCTGGACTTTAACTCTATTTTCAGGGCTGGTGCAAGGAAGTTTCACGCCCTACGCGAAACTTCCACCTTGCACCCCCCAGCCCTGCAGCAGCTCCTCGCCCTGAAGTGTGCCCCCTGCCCCCGCGGCAGCTCCCCACCCTCTGGCCCGAGGAGCTCTGCGGTACCTCCCCACCCCAGCTCACCTCTGCTCCGCATCCTCCCCCAGCACGC
>NC_133769.1:210260815-210384717 GCF_003597395.2 Chelonoidis abingdonii | reverse complement strand
TTGGAGCTCGTCTTCCCCGGCCCTGCCTGGATCGGGCCCGACCCGCGGGTCTCCCCCCTGCACACCCCGCGGGTCCCTGCCTGGCAGAAAGCAGCGCAGCGTCTCTCCCTCCCTGCTTCTGTTGCTGGAGTAGGCGGCTCCCGCAGAACTGCTGTCTGCTGCCCCAGCGTCCTAGTGCCAAATATTGCTGGAGCAGGGCCCCCCGCCCTGAATATTGCTGGTGCTCGAGCACCGCAAACATATAGAACCTGCCGCCTAAGCCCTGCGCTGCTGCGTGCCGCGGCGGCGCCCTGACCCAGGGGACACCCTGGGCTGCCCGCTGCTGCAGGCAGCTCAGACTCCCTCTCTGTCCCAGCAGCAGCGGCTGCTCAACCATTTAAAAAAAAATTGGGGGGGTGCTTTTTGGCGCCCCCAAATCTCATCGCCCTAGGCAACCACCTAGTCCACCTAAATGGTTGCACCGGCCCTGTCTATTTTGATTTCAGCTTTGCAGTTCATCTTCAGAAGGAAGATACTTATTTTGCTCAGCAGAGGAATTGTGAGCCAATCTGACTAGGGCTGTTATTGGACCAATCCCACATCCACAGGCTACCACCAACTTATGTATTGCAGCATCAGGTCCATTGTATGTGACAGAATGTCCTAAAGCTTTTAATTAAAATTAATATTTCCTAACTTACAAACTTCTTGGTGAAATGGTAGATCCATTTGTGATACCAGAAATACAGAGATCCAGCAGCTGAATTCTCTGTTCTGATTCAATGCCAGTTCAATACTAGAATGATAAAGTAATTGGCCAAATTCAGCCAATTTGGAATAAGCAGGTGCAATGGGAATGGCAACTGATTACACAGCCTAGAATGTGGCACTAAATCTTGGTAATCCTAGTATCACAGCAACCAGGTAATAAGAGTCAGATGATCAGAGTATATTGCTGGCTTGGAGCTGCTTTATTGAAACAGTGATTTGAGTTTTTCAGCAGCTGGTGTTGGGCTGTGTGAGCGTGGTAATAGCTACAGGGTTGAGCCTTCTGAGCAGGTGATATGGGCATCACAGTTAACTTGTTTCCCTTTGTCAAAAGGCAATCCTGGCTTCTCTCAAGCTTTCCTGATGTATGTCCCATTGTGAACTTTTCCAGTAGAGGAATTTCTGAAGCCTGCAGCACTTCTGTGGCAAAATAGCTAGTCTCCAAACAGTAAACACAAACAAAAAAGTCTTTTCACTAGTTTTTGCTGGCTCACACATTTCAGGCTCTGCTTGAGTTAACCTGTTTCATGCAACTAAATCCTTGATACGCCAATGTGGTCGCTATGGGGGGTAACTACATGTGGACAGTATAGGGCAGTTACATTATTTTCAATTAGTGTTCAGTGCTTTCAAAACTTTTTACAATGTCCTGAGTTCTTGCCCAAGATAAATTTTACCTGTAAGTTGTACTTAGCAGAGAGCTGTGGAGAAAGTAACTAACAAGTCTATGAACAAATGAATCTCTTAACTTTAACATTGCCCCAAATCATCTCATGGAAACAAAGGTTGCTATGAAATGAAGCAACTTTCATCTGTGTGTGGTCTGTGATCTTGAAGTCAACAGCATCTCTCTTAGCTTTCTTAGTTGAATAAAAATTTCAGTTCTTTAATAAAAAACATTCAATTTCATCTGGTTTTCCCTTTGGCATATGGACCTTTAGATGAGCAAATGAGAACACATTTTTTATAGCATTCCACAGTATTGTCTGTATGTAAAAACCCTTAGTCATTCCCAATATACTAAAACTCTCTGTAGCATCATCAAAATGTAATCCTGTTTAATTTCTAAAGCAGGAAGTTTTATTTTTCTTCAGGCACTTGCTGTGTTCTCTTTTCCTTTCTAAAGTGCCATCAATCCTATCCTTATCACCAAGTGGTTGAGTGTTTGGACTAATAGGTATTAAGAACTCATTGCCAAATTGTTGTTTCTCTAACTTGCCTCTGGAGTCTTCATCCAAGACAGGAGGCGCCACAGTTGAGATGACTAGACAAATTAATCTGTGGGTCATGGTGGCCAGAGCTGAACAATGCAGCAGCCAGGGGAGAGCTGTCATATCAGGCTGTTCTAAATGTCATGGGCTCATATCCTCAAAGGTATTAGGCACCATTTCTTTCAGTGGGTCATGGTCTGAGCCAGTGGTGACTAGTGTTGTCTTTACTGTCAGCTTCTGGCAGTGAGACAACAAGAGCTCATATATTATAGCACCTGCAGCTAAAGAGGGGAGGCTAGTCTGGTCAAAACAGAATAATGCATGTTGGGTCAAGTAGTCTTCATAGACTGTTTCTTCATGTTAAGGAGGGCTGCAAGCATTGAACTCCACGTGTGCATTTAGAGCCTAAATTAGAGAGATTTCACAGTACTACGTGTAATTATTTTTCCAGAAATAATAATTACAAAACCCCTGAACTTTCTTTGTCTTAAGCACTCCGTGATTATTGCCTCTTGTCAGTGTTAGCTGGGGGCATGGCTACACTTGCAGATGTACAGCCCTCGGAGAGCACAGTAGGGAAAGTGTTGCAGTCTGTCCACACTGACAGTTGCAAGCATAGTGGCCTGGCCACATTTGTGGCACTTGCAGTGGCATTGGGAGCAGTGCACTATGGGCACTATCCCACAGAGCACCTCTTCCCATTCTGGTGCTGTGGCTTGTGGGAAGGAAGAGGAGAGTGTAGGGCATTCTGGGTCCTATCCCAATGCCCCGTGATGCATTGGTTTGCATCCCAGCAATCCCTGTGCTTCCGTCCACATTTGACGCCATTTTTCAACATTTTTTGTACTGTGTGCGCTGTCTTCCCTTTTGGTCTGCGAGAATAGAACCTGAACTGCTGTGGTACATGGTGACGGGTCTCGCCAGCATGTCACATTTTGGCAGTCGAGTTACTCCTTAAGATCCAAACTGACAGTGAAGATTCCGATTGATGATTTCTACTTGAGTAATGCATATGACACGAGATTGCTTGTGACATTCATGGACATGCTTACCACTGTGGAACTTTGCTTTTGGGCTCAGGAAACAAGCACTGAGTGGTGGGATCATATCGTCCTGCAAGTCTGGGATGATGAGCAGTGGCTGAAGAACTTTCGGATGAGAAAAGCCACTTTCTTGGGACTGTGTGAGGAGCTCACACCCATCTTGCTGTGCAAGACCATGAGATTCAGAACTGCCCTGATGGTGAAGAAGCAGGTGGCTATTGCAATCTGAAAGCTAGCAACTCCAGACAGCTATTGATTGATCACTAATGAGTTTGGAGTGGGAAAGTCAACCGTTGGAATCATGTTGATGCAAGTTTTTAGGGCCATTAATCGCATCCTGCTCCAAAAGATTGTGACTCTGGGCAACGGGCATGACATTGTGGCTGGCTTTGCACAAATGGGTTTCCCTAACTGCAGAGGGGCGATAGATGGGACGCATACTCCAATTCTGGCACCAGCCCACCTAGCCTCCGAGTATATTAATTGTAAGGGGTATTTCTCAGTGGTTCTCCAGGCGTTTGTGGATCACTGTGGGCATTTCATTGACATTAACCCAAGCTGGCCCAGAAAGGTGCATGACGCACGCATCTTTCGGAACACTGGCCTGTTCAGGAAGCTGCAAGCCAGGACTTTTTTCCCAGACAAGAAGATCACCATAGGGGAAGCTGAAATGCCCACTGTGATCCTTGGAGACCCCGCTTACCCTTTAATGCCATGGCTCATGAAACTCTACACAGGGAGCCTTGACAGCAGCAAGGAGCGGTTCAACAACAGGCTGAGCTGGTGCCGAATGACTGTGGAGTGTGCTTTTGTTCGTTTAAAGGACTGCTGGCACTCTCTGTATGGGAAGCTGGACCTGGCCAATGACAACATCCCAGTGGTTATATCTGTGAGCTGTACCCTCCATAACATTTGTGAAAGGAAGAGTGAAAGCTTCACTCAGGCATGGAACTCGGAGGTTCAACACCTGGAGGCTAAATTTGAACAGCCAGAGAGCAGGGCTATTAGAGGGGCCCAGCGCAGGGCTGCAAGGATTAGGGATGCCTTGAGGAAGCAATCTGAGGCTGAAAGCCACCAGTAATGTCTTGTGCCTTGCATGGGAGTGAAGTGCAGTGGTTCCAATGTTAGTAGGAATCCGTGTTTGCTAAGCTGACTTGCAGTGCTTGTTGCTTTCCTGGGCTAAGGTATCTTTTACTTGATGCAATAATAAAGAATGTTTTCAAAGCCAAAAAATGCATTTATTGAAAAGAAAATTCATTTAGTGAAAAGAAACACAACTGCTTGGGAAACAGAAAGGGCAAGGGGGTGGGGCTGGGGAATGGTACAATCAGATTTGCGTGTGTCCTGTTATCATACTCAATCTTCCTGGCTGGAGTGCTGTGCAATGAGTGCTGCACTTAAGCATGGCTATAATGCATGGTGATGGGGGTTGAGTGCAGTGGGTAAGGGTCATATTTTTCAGGGCTGGGTGGTGAAGCTACAGTTGTTGGAGGCAGCTGATGGTGATAAGAACCCAATGTTGGGGAAAGTAAGTTGGAGGTGACATGCGGGCACAAGAGAAAGAGTTTTGGGACAAGGGCTACGGGAGGGAGGCATGGTAGTGCTCCGCTTGCATGGCTACGAGTGCTTGGATTGAGTCCGCTTGGCTTTCCATGATGCTTATCAGCCGTGCTTTGCTGCCGGAGCTCCATGCTTTTGTGCTAGCAATCGACATTCTGCTGGTGGATCCTCCTTTCACTCTCCCTCCACTCCTGCGCTTTTAGATTCTCATCAAGGGACTGCTGCATTACTTCATGCAGCATGTCTTCTTTGCTTCTACATGGCCTCTTCCTAATTCTTTGGAGTCTTTTGGTCGGTGATAACACGGATGGCTGAGATCTCGAGGTTGCGTCTGTAAAGGCAAAATGCAACACTTAGCAGAGGCAGCATTGTTCACACCAGACAGAGCAATGATTCCCCTGTGCGTAAGGGCAAGCACAGTCAACACAATAGCAGAATTTGCCCATCCCAAATGAGTGCACATAACTTGCTGATTCTAGTCACTTCAGTGCAGAACCTCAGAGGTCAGTCAGGACAAGGTGAGTTTATCCCCTTTGAGACTCCTCGCTTCCTTGAATGGATAGAGCGGGGCTGAGATCAGAACCTGCTCAGAGCCTCTCTTCCCAGTCCTCTTTGAGGCTGAAGATTTGCTTCAGAGTGTTTGAGTTCAGATGCCACCCCTATCTCAGGGCCAACACCAGGGGCCCAAATAGGAGCAAGCAGAGGGAAAGGGAGCAAGGAGCTAATCAGCTTATGTTTACAAGGAAGTGGCAGGTAAGAGTCTGTGACTGGGGAATAGAGGGGCCCATGACCTGGTAAGGAGGTGGGGAGCAGAGAAAGAAGGGGAGGGGCTAGCTGCTCATAACCCACGGGAGCCCTAGAATGGTGAGTAAGCACAGGGTCAAGGGGGACTGATTGTTTCAGGGCTGTACTGTCCTCTGGGTTTCTGTGCCTGGGGGAGAGCCAACAGCTGCAGGGGGCCCCTATACTGAACACTGTCCCCACATTTTCCACAGGAGTTCGTCCTGGAAGATATCTCACTGCTGAGGGTGACTTGGGAAGCAAGGGAGGATCTTCTACTGCAATGCGGCTTCCGCCCTGGCCCATATGCGGCTTGCCTGTGTGCAGCAATAGTCCCCCTGCCCCTCATAGCACAGTGGAATGGACATATTAGCCTGACTGGCCTCTCTAGCCTCAGCCACACTAATTATTTTGGCCACCAGCAACTGCTGCCTCTTGCTGGCATCACACGTAGGGAGGAGCAGGAGCTGTGTCATTTGGGTTAGGCCACCTGCCACTGAGAATTTCAAATGGAGATCAGTTCTACTCTGAGGGGAAGAAGCACATAAGCTTAGCTTCCTTTTAAAAATACAAAAACACCAGGTGGGTGAGGTAATATCTTTTAGGAAGGCAACTTTTGCTGGCGAGAGAGAGGAGCTTTTGAGCTAGACTGAGCTCTGCTTCAGGTCTAGGAGAGGCAACCGGAGTGTCCCAGCTACACACAAATACTGAAAATGATTTTAGAATTAAAGTTCAAAAGATATGGGGCTGGTTCTAAGGGGGCTGCAGTTTATGCGACTGTCTGGTTATGAGGTCCCAGTAGAAGGTATCTGATCTGTTGGTAGTTTTGTTTGGTTGTTTTTTGAAGGCAAGTTTATCGCTGCTTTTTGACAGCTGTGAGCATTGTCAGCTGGTGGAGAGAGAGGTTTATATTATATAGTTTCTAAAGGTTTAAATTATATAGTTTCTCATTCCTCTATTTAATCACAGCCACCTAGGAGGCACTTTACCTCACTAACACTCCCAGCTGGAGTCCAGATGAAGCCAATTATTCAGACAAACAAGGAAAACCAGAAAAGCCCCAAAGCTGGTGCCCTGGCTCTAAATAAACGATTATTAACTTTAAAAACCAGCCAACAAGCACAAATATTCCAGCCCTGCTTCCTCATCCTGTGAATACAGTGGAAGGAGGGGATGAGATATGTATAAATCAAAGCCAAAATCTATGGACTGTGGGAGGCATAGCGTGCACTCAGATGTTCCAAAATAGGAGTTGTCATTCTCTCACACCATAGGTCACTATGATCCCACAAAGCTCCAATGTTTTGTACGCAACAGAGAAGTGGACACACCCTGAATTTCCCACAACACTCTGCTGCCTAAGAGTCATATCAGAGAAATTATGGACGGAAAGTGCCTATTAGGTCATCAGGACCATTCCTTATTCCCACCAGTCCAGTCCATTTTCCAGTACTTGGTGCAGTCCATTGTTCGAGTGACTCAAGCTTCTGCTGCTTTCCTATCACAGTTTAGTAGACCCCACTGTTAGGATTTTTTCCTCCTAATATACATTCTAAAGATTCTTTTGCTTAACTTGTTAGTTAATCTTTGTACAGCACATTGAAGTTGAACTGCAGAAGTGTGACATTTATTCATTCAGTTGCTCCTTATACTCTTTTGCACTACCCTAACCATCGCCTTTCTCCTTGTTTATCATATCCTATTCCTCTCCAGAGGCCTGATCAAGCTCCCACTAAGATCTATTGATGGACTCCCATGGACTTCAGTGGTGGCTGTATCAGGGCCCTTAGCTACAAGAATATATTTCCATCCAAGATGCTGATCAGTTGAATAAACCACTTGAGCTTTGATATTATTCCAATGCACATATGAGAATACGAAATAAAAAGTGATAGTAAGAAACCAGTGTGAGCTGGGTAGTAGGACAAATCCCATAGTTAACTGCCCAAGATGAATAGCTGTGGATGAGGAATTTAAACTCTTTGTTGAAATTTTCTTTTAAAATGATCTTTCCCCTTCCTTCCCTGCCTTAAAACACTCAGATATTAAACAAACAAAAAATAGCATTAATGAAAAATTCAGATTGCAAATTTGCCACTAATGAGACAGGAAATTAAAAAAAAACACATTAAATTTCCTCTGGAAACATTAACTTGGCCCTATTCCACATCTTGTGCATTTTATGTTATAATTATAACAAATTATCCTGATTCTTATTTACAGTTCTGGCATTGGTATTGGTGCAATTCATGTGCACTTCGGGGGACTCTTTATTCTGGTTAGATCGCTAACATGCTGAAGTTTACATTTAATAAGTAAAAGGGGAAACAGAAAATACTGTAGCTGAACAAGGTGTCTGGGTTCACATTATCAGAGCTATCTTCATTTTGGAGAATTTTGAGACTTAATAGTAGTTGATCTTGAATCTTAACAGTACAATAGGACTATGTACATTTAGAAACTAAAAAAGAAGATATTTTTGCATCTGCTAATGATGTTTTCTAAGCTGGAACATCAATGTTTGAAGGCTGCTTTTGCAGAGACTTCAGGAGACTTGGCTGAAAGTGGTGATGAGATTATAATGAGCCGGGACTGGCATGATTGACTGAACAGGCATAATGACATGTTCTTGATTACATTAATGGCACTGTGTACATTAATTTAGGATGATGCTCATGTGAAGAACATTAGTTACTGGCTTAATTAAGAAATCTTCAATCATTTTTTTAAATGCACTGCAAACTTCTCTTGTTTCTATCAGATGATGTAAACACCTGCTGCACCTATACCTGTTATTTTAGGAAAGGCTTCAACGCCTCTTCAAAGTCTTAATCAACTGAAGCTGCCCGAGCACATCCAGATTCTTCCCACCGACTTCAGAGAATCTGGTGAACTGTAGAACAGCCTTTGTTGCCTATTCTATTTAGTTTTATCTGTCCTGCAGCTTTGAAGTGTGGCCTGCTAGGAGCCTCCTCAGCAGTGCTATATTGTAAGAATGCAGGGCTGCATGCACAAACTTCAGAATTGGTCAAACAGTCATGATTATTTTTCACTAAGTAAAGAAAGAAAATTGCAAAATATTTTTCAGCAGATTTTTAAAAAGAATGAGTTTTTTTATATGAACATTTCCACAATTCTTTTTTGAGGTTTGTTTGGTTTTCATTATCACTCCTTTTTCTTTTTTTCCTGCTTCTGTATCCCTCCTCCTCTGGCCACTGAAAAAGAGGCTTTGAGGAAGAGGGAAGCAAAAACTGAAAAATCAAAATTTGTCTTTGTTTTGGGGTTTCATATTAAATAAAGATTTAAAATAAATGGATGGGGGTTTTGTGTGTTACATTTTTTGTTTAAGAAGGCCTTTTTTTGACAAAAGAATGACCACCCCAAACAAAGAAACAGTACCAAAGTCATCAGTGAACACTCATCAGTACAGTGTAGGAAACCCTGTCAGCCTCTGACACACACTTGAGTGAAAGGAAACTAGCCATTAATTCTCTCATATTGGACTTGTACCATCTTTGCTACCGTCCAATCAGATCCGATTCAACCTACCAGTGAACAGAGGTGTACGCTCACTAGTTCTGTTCTTTGCACTACTCACAGTTCTGAGCTTTCCTCTTTTGTTGTTGGAAGCCATTGAAAGATTAAACGCACTAAGTTTTCATTGGGCTCCATGGAGATTTTTAATAAAATACAAATGCTACTAGCTTCCTTATCAATTTCTCAAGGTCACCTGCACAATCTGTCCCTGCAGCTTTTGCATTGCCTTCTCTTTAGATCCTCTCCAGGATTATAATTTACTGCTATACACTTCCTACTACAGAACAAAATTACAAACTCACTGACAGAGGCACAACACTGGCAGTCACAGTTGACTCAGCGCCAATGAAGTCAATATGCCTATCCTGATTTACACTAGCTGAGGATCTAGCCCAGACATTTTAACATAAGATTGTGAGCTATAAGGGAAATGGCCACATGTCTCTCATCATTAGACAGAGGCTGAGGTTGGGGCCTTTCATTGTCAATAGAGCAATCTATCTAGGGTTTTATGCTGCTGCCCATCACCATGGTATCTTCGTGCCTTCAGTGTAAAATCAATTAGCAACCGTGAAATCTAGCACACTTCATGGAGCCTCTGGCATTGTTCCGTCCTGTCACACCACATACAAAGGTCTACACCAGCGGTAGGCAACCTATGACACGAGTGCCAAAGGCAGCACGTGAGCTGATTTTCAGCGGCACCTACACTGCCTGGGTCCTGGCCACCGGTCCAAGGAGTTCTGCATTTTAATTTAATTTTAAATGAAGCTTCTTAAACATCTTAAAAACCTTATTTACTTTACATACAACAGTAGTTTAGTTATATAGTATAGACTTATAGAAAGAGACCTTCTAAAAACATTAAAATGTATTACTGGCACGTGAAACCGTAAATTAGAGTGAATAAATGAAGAGTCGGCACAGCACTTCTGAAAGGTTGCCGACCCCTGATCTACACAGTGTCTGACTTCAGTCACTTTTTCTTTCCTGAGCACTAAATTCACTAACAAAGTAGAATGTTGATACTTTTCCAGTAAAAAACGAGCACGAGTCTGTTATCAGCCTAATTGATGAGCAAGGAAGCAAAGAGGACTTTATTGTGACAACTAGCAGATGAGAGACATAACTTATAGCTGATGGGTATTGTAAACATTAGATCTGCAAATCAGCCTAGATTATGTTTTCTACCAGAATGTCTTGGGAAAGTTATATTCTCATTTATGTTAAATGGATTTCAATGGCTAGGAGCTCCTAAAGCCGTCGGTAATAACTAATGAGCAAAGTGTGGGCCAGGTCCTGAAGTTTAACATAGCTGGGGATGTAAAACATACAAAATATCCAGTGCTGCTATTCCTATGTAGACACAGGACTAGATCCTTGGCCTCCTTCCATCAGCTTTGTACTGGTCTAGCTATGCAACACAGCAGGAAATCTGGCTGATCTGGCCAGCGGAGGACTTTGCCAATGTGGAGGAATCCCTGAGTGCCATTAAGCCCCACCCCCGCACCTGTGCTGTTCCCTGGTGGTCCCAGGGGAAAGGAGGCATAGCTAGAGTGCCCTGGCATTTTGGCAGATCCCAGCTACAGGAAGAGCCCTTTGAGGCTGTGGGCAGCCCAATGTAACTCAGAGCATGGCTAACTCATTGGAAAGCTGCCCACAGTGCCTCTCCTTCTCTTCCTCTTATGCCAGTGCAGATGTGAACTCCTCTAATAGGGAAGGAGTCTGGAGACAGGGCTTATGAAGTATTACTTATTTCATAAAAGAAGAGACCATATGGGTTTAGATATATTCAGGAATCACTTTGCCCACCATTGAATTGTAGTAAGAATTTAAACAGTCCCCAGCAGTCCTGCACACTGGGTTGGGGCAAGAAGTAAAAAAGAATATCGTATCCTGCTTAATCTTCAGGGATGTATGCATGGGACATTTCCTGAAAAGAAGGTTCCCGCTGAAGAATCAGTCCTCAGGAAGGGGAGAGAATCTATTCAGATTTAAAAAAAAACAAACCTCATTCGATTAGAGTCCTCTTTGAGTATGGTCACTGCCATGGTATAATTCACCACTCTGAACCTTAGCGTCCAAAAGATGGGGTACCAGCATGAATTCCTCTAAGCTCAATTACCAGCTTAGACCTGTAGCGCTGCCACCAACCAGGAATTCCAGTGCCTGGTATACTCTGGTCCCCCCAAATTGCCAGGGGCCCCCAGACGCCTTGGATCTTAAACAAGGAGTAAACCTTTCCCACGTTTGGCCTTCCCGGCTTCCCTCCCTGGTTCCCTGGAAGATCACTTGATTCAAATCTTGATTCTAAAAAGAGGGAAAATCTCCTCGCTCCCCTTTTCTTTCCCTTCAGATCTCCTGAAGAGAGTATCTAACAGAGGAAATTGCTTTCTATCCTTCTCCCTTTCTCCACAATTCTGTGGATCAACCCAGTCCCTTGGTTCAGAATAAAAGAACAATAGGTTCTTAACAAGAAAGTTTTAATTAAGAGGAGAACCCAGTAAAAATTATCTTTGTAAAATTTAAGATGGTTGTCAGGTTGTTCTAGGACATGGGGAATACCATCAGCTAGTATCAGTAAATTTAAAATCCTTTCAGCAAAATACAAATTTGAACTCCTTCCAGGCAAATACACAATTAAACTCCTTCCAGCCAAATGCACATTTGCAAATAAAGAAAACAAACATAAGCCAAACTCACCTTATCTACCTAGTACTCACTATTTTAATCTTATAAGAGCCTGTATCGGAGAGATTGGAAAGAAACCTGGTTGCACGTCTGGTCCCTCTCAGAACCCAGAGAGAACAACCACCAAATTCTAACAGCACACACAGAAACTTCCCTCCCTCAAGATCTGAAAGTATCCTATCCCCTGATTGGTCCTCTGGTCAGGTGACAGCCAGGCTCACTGAACTTGTTAACCCTTTATAATCAAAAGAGATATAAAGTACTTCTGTTCTATTAACTCCTACTATCTGTTTATGACAGTCACGGTATCTTTTGGTCCTTTTTGAAAAGCATCTGCTAGTCATGAGCATTCTCCCTGAAGAAATACACTGGGTCTGGAAAAGGTGAACTGGATGAAGCCAGTTCCCTTTAAAACACCAATAAGTTTAAACACCAAGCATTAAGCATTGTATAATTGGAAATGAAAAGTACATTATTCTTATTATTTAGAGGACAGCCATATAAAGGTTGCTCACATTTATATAGTGCCTTTCATCTGGAGGATAAAAGTCCTGCTACTCATAATTCAGCACTCCTTTCTCAAGCAGAACTCCTCCTGCGATGGCAAAGATGATTACTAGGGCTCAGTGTTAATAATCCTTTAAAGGAATAGAATTGTTTTCTGTTTGTCACATAGATATACATACAGGAGTTAACTAAATAAATCAGGAGTTAAATAAATAACCTAGCCATAGTATCCAAATATGTTTTTTAAATAGTATACTGACCTGCTCAAATAATGGCTCTGTTTAAAAGACACTGACATCCCATGGGAAATTATAAAACATTCATTTTATTAAGAGATATTTCTGGAACATAGGAAATCATACCGGATCATCTATCCAATATCCTGTTTCAGATAATGGCCAGTACTGGCTGTTCAGCAAAAGGTGTGAGAACCCAAGAAAAGACAGATGTAATCTGCCCTGCATGAAAATCTCATCCTAATAATTGGAGATTTGCTTAAACCAAGAAACATGAAGTTTTATCTCTTTTCAAATACTCCTTTTGTCAGCATTAACAACAACAACTCTGGATATTCTGGATATGCATTTAAATGTCTAATCCCCCTTGGAATTTTGCTGAATTTTTGGCCTCAATGTCATCATGAGACAATAGGTTCTATAGTCTAAGTACAAGTTGTGTGAAAAAGTATTTCCTTCTATCTGTTTTGAATTTGTCACCTTTCAATTTAATTGAATAGCCTCTTGTTCTTGTGTTTGCGAAAGGGTGAACAGACTCTCACAATCTGCCTTCTCTCTGCCATTCATTATATTTTATACTTTTATGTTCCCTCTTACTCATTTCCTTTCTCACGTAAACAGTCAGTCTTTTCATCTGAGAGTTTTTGTATGCCATTAATTATTCTCAACACCTTTGTCTGCACCCCCTCTATCTAACTGAAATATACTTCTGAGATGTGGTGACCAATGCTGCGCATAGTGTTCTGGGTGAGGCCATGCTATTGATTTATATAATGGCATTATAATATTTTCTGTTTTATTCTCCGTCCTGTTTCTTATACACCCTAACATCTTGTGGGTTTTTTGCCCTCAGCTCCACATTGAGCAGAAATGGTCGTTGAGATGTCGACAGTGGTGCCCTGGCTCCTTTCCTGAGCTGATGTAGTTCATATAGAACCCTGTTCTTCTTCTAGGGCCTGATCCAAAGCCCATGCAAATAAGTGGGAGTCTTTCCATTGACTTCAGTGGGCTTTGGATCAGGCCCACATGGGGTGTATTGTCTATATTTCTTTTCCTCTGTTTTTTTGTATTCCTAGGGAAATGTGCATGAAAATTAATTGCTTGAATCTCAATCTATGCTAGAAGTTATATAATAAAACAAGAGCCATAAATGCTTGTTTCTCTGAGCAGGGGCCCTTATCAGCCACTCGGGGCAGATTAGCCCCTGGGCCGATGGGGCCTGTGGCCAGGGGCCCCAGCCAATTGTGGGGGCCCTGGATAAATGATACCCCCATGTCCCGACCCACTCCCCCTGCTTGGCCAGTACACCTGCCAGGGAACAGGGGAAGCTCCCCTGCCCTGACCCAGCTCCCTGGCAGGAATAATTGATGGGGGCAGGGACAGGTGTGTGTGGGGAAGCCCCTGGGCCCTGACCCCATTTCCCCAGCAGGTGTGCCTGGGTGGGGGGACTGCAGGTGGAAGGAGTGGGGAAGAGCCCCCACTTGCTCTGGCCCAGGGCCCCACAGGCCCCTAATCCGCCTCTGCAGCCGCTACTGACTAGGACACAGTTGAAACTGAGGCTGGTGTGGACAAAGAGGACTACACCCTGAACGACAGCACTTTATGGTGCTACTACCTGCTATTTCTTACAATCTACTCGGTAGAATGCAGCTGTTTCTGTACAGAAATTATCATCCACAACAATTAGGTTTCACTGTTGGGCAGTCGAGAAGGGACACTGTCCATATCCTCTCGCTTCTGGCTGAGCTGCACCAGGAATGTAATCAATTACTTTATGTGGCATCAAAGAGGTTTTTGATTCAGTCAACAGGTCAGCGGTTTAGCTTGCACTGAAAGGAGTTGCCATTCTGGATATTCTGCTAAATCTGGTGTGTGTTCTACACACTGGTACTGGTGCAACAATGAACATTGGTTCATGGATTTTGTTGTGTTTCTACACAACCTCTGGTGTGCATTCTCACCCCAGCACTATTCTGTTAAGCTATCAACTGGATACTAGGACCTGCCACTCCACCTGTCAGAATCAAGATTAGTCAAGAAGTGTTCACCTACCAAGACTAGGAATAATTCTGCCTGCCCTATGGGGTTGAACATCTCATAGATTCATAGATCCCAAGGCCAGAAGGAACTGTTGTGATCATCTAGTCTGACTTGTATAACACAGGCCATAGAACTTCCCCAAAATAAGTCCCAGCACATACCTTTTAGACAAACAACCACTTTTGGTTTAAAAAAATGTCAGTGACGGAGAATTCACTATGACCTTTGGTAAATTGTTCCAGTGGTTAATTACTTACACTGTTAAAAATGTATAGTTTATTTCCAGTCTGATTTTATCCAGCCATTGGATCATGTTATACCTTTCTCTGCAAGACTGAAGAGCCCACTATTAAATATTTATTCCCCATGTAGATATTTATAGGCTGTAATCAGATCACTCTTTAACCTTCTCCTTGTTAAACTAAATAAATTGAGCTCCTTGAGTCTATCACTATACAGCACATTTTCTAACCCTTTAGTCATTCTTGTGCCTCTTCACTGAACTCTCTCCAGTTTAGTGACATCCTTCTTGAGTTGTGAGTACCAGAGCTGGACACAGTAATGCAGCAGTAGTCACACCAGTGCCAAATAGAGAGGTAAAATAATCTCCCTACTCCTATTTGAGATTGTCCTCTTATTGCATCCTAGGATTGCACTAGCTCTTTTGGCCACAGCGTCACACTGGGAGCTCATGTTTAGCTGATTATCCATCACAGCCCCCAAATCTTTTTCAGAGACACTGCTTCTCAGGATATAGTCCCCATCCTGTAAGTATGGTCTACATTCTTTGCACCTATGTATGTACATTTACATTTAGCCATATTAAAACACATATTGTTTACTTGTGTCCAGTTTAGAGACCCAGATCACTTTGAATCAATGACCGGTTCTCATCTTTATTTATCACTCCCTCAATTTTTGTGTCATCTGCAAACTTGATCAATGACGATTTTATGTTTTCTTCCAGATCATTGATAAATGTGTTAAATAGGCCCAAGAAACAATCCCTGAAGGACAGCTGCTGGAAACACACCTGCCCAATGACCATTTCCCATTTACAGCCACTTTTTAATTCATGTAATGTGTGCCATATTTATTTTACATTGTTCTAGTTTTTTAATTAAAATATCATATGGTATTAAGTCACACACTTCCCAGAAGTCTCAGTATATTCATAGATTCATAGATTCGTAGACTCTAGGACTGGAAGGGACCTCAAGAGGTCATCGAGTCCAGTCCCCTGCCCTCATGGCAGAACCAAATACTGTCTAGACCATCCCTGATAGACATTTATCTAACCTACTCTTAAATATCTCCAGAGATGGAGATTCCACAACCTCCCTAGGCAATTTTATTCCAATGTTTAACATTCCTGACAATTAAGAACTTTTCCTAATGTCCAACCTAAATCTCCCTTGCTGCAGTTTAAGCCCATTGCTTTTGTTCTATCATTAGAGGCTAAGGTGAACAAGTTTTCTCCCTCCTCCTGTTGACAGCCTTTTAGATACCTGAAAACGGCTATCATGTCCCTCTCAGTCTTCTCTTTTCAAAACTAAATACCACCCAATTCTTTCATCCTTCCTTCATAGGTCATGTTCTCAGACCTTTAATCATTCTTTGTTGCTCTTCTCTGGACCCTCTCCAATTTCTCCACATCTTTCTTGAAATGCGGTGCCCAGAACTGGACACATACTCCAGCTGAGGCCTAACCAGCGCCAGAGGTTAGAGCGGAAGAATGACTTCTCGTGTCTTGTTTACAACACACCTGTTAATGCATCCCAGAATCACGTTTTGCTTTTGCAACAGTATCACACTGTTGACTCATATTTAGCTTGTGGTCCACTATGACCCCTAGATCTCTTTCTGCCATACTCCTTCCTAGACAGTCTCTTCCCATTCTGTAATGTGTGAAACTGATTGTTCCTTCCTAAGTGGAGTACTTTGAATTGTCTTTATGAAATTCATTCGGTTTACCTCAGACCATTTCTCCAATTTGTCCTAATCATTTTGAATTTTTGACGCTGTCCTCCAAAGCAGTTGCAATCCTCCCAGTTGATATCATCTGCAAACTTAATAAGCATACTTCTATGCCAACATCTAAGTTGTTGATGAAGATATATGAACAGAGCTGGTCCCAGAACCAGACCCCTGCAGAACCCCACTTGTTTATACCTTTCCAGGCAGGATTGGGGAGCCATTAATAACTACTCTCTATGTACGGTTATCCAGCCAGTTATGCACCCACCTTAACAGCCCCATCTAAATTGTATTTGTGTAGTTTATCGATAAGGATATCATGTGAGACTGTATCAAATGCCTTACTAAAGTCTAGGTATACCACATCCACAGCTTCTCCCTTATCCACAAGACTCGTTATCCTATCAAAGAAAGCTATCAGATTGGTTTGACATGCTTTGTTCTTTACAAATCCATGCTGGCTATTCCCTATCACCTTTCCACCTTCCACGTGTTTGCAGATGATTTCTTTAATTACTTGCTCCATTATCTTCCCTGGCACAGAAGTTAAACTAATATTAAATCAGCACTATTACATTTATCAACCAAACTCGTAATCTCTTTTAAAAAAAGATATCAAGTTAGTATGACAAGAGCGATTTTCCATAAACCCACATTGATTTGCATTAATTACATCACCCTCCTTTAGTTCCTTATTAATTGAATCCCATATAAGCTGCTCCATTATGTTGCCTGGGATTGATGTCAGGCTGACAGGCCTCTAAATACCTTGGTCATCTCCCTTACTCTTTTTTAAATTGGTATATTAGCTTTCTTCCAGTCTTCTGGAAATGTCCCAGTCCTCGAAGACTCAACTGAAATTCAACATTAATGAGCCAATGAGCTCCTCAGACCGCTCTTGTAAAACTCTTAGATGCAAGCTATATGAACCTGCTGATTTTAAAATGTCTAACTTTTCTAGCTTCTTTTTAACATCCTCCAGAGATACTAATTCACCTTATGGTGAAACTATATCATCTTTTTTTCACAAAATACAGAACAGAAATATTATTGAATATTTCTGCCTTTTCTGCATTATTATTAATAGTTCTACCATTGCCCTTTAGTAATGTACCAATTGTCAGGGTCATATATTATTTTTTAATTTTATAGCTGCCTTTACTTCCTCAGGTAGCTTTTTTAACCAATACAGCCTTATTCCTCAGTTGTGGGATTGTGGTTTTTTTGGGTGTCTACTAAGTGATTCCCAATTATCATTCATACTTTTCTGATTAAATTATTCTCATGCCAGAAGACCAAGGTCCAAAATCTCGAGGTGGGCCACCTGAACTCTGGGGTCAGGTGGAGTCGAGTAGTGGTGAAAGCATTGATGGGTTCATCTGCCAAGGCTGCAAGCAGAGTTCAAAATGTTGCAGAAAACTGGACATTCTTTGATGAATAGGTCTTGCTGCCTCCTGCATGAAATCTACATCTTGCTTATGGAAGTAAAAATATCTTTGCACTGAGACAAAGTCCAGGAGCTAGCAAACGTGTATACTGCCTGTATTGCTATAGCGGTCAGAAATCTGGACCCTTTTAATAGGCACGCTTGGAATGGCTAGAGGCATTCCATATATGCTGTCAGTGCCAAACCCTGCACATAAGGTGGTTTGACTTTGTGCAAAATGTCACAATCCCACAGAGATCTGGCCTTCCTTCATTATAGTCAAAAGTGCCATTGCTGGCTCTGTGGGCATGTTGCCAGGATGGACAAAAACACACCAGCAAACCATATTGAAATACATTGACATGTGAAGGGGTGCATGCCCTGACTCTACCTGGTACCACTCATGGGGCCATCCTGGAGACGTGTGAATTTGAAGGACTGAGCCAGATCTGGGAATTTCACTATACAATGCCCGATCATCATGCCATGGTCACTCTGCCACAATGATCTTCAGTAGACTATGCATGTTTGATTATGACAGGGTCTGGCTTGAGGTTTGGGTGAAAGTTAAGATGTTCTTTATTTTATGTAAACTTGTTCAGTCATCCTAGTGAAAACAGGAGCAGAGTGTTTTGAACAAATTCATTTTCTCCCACTGCTACTTATCCCCTGTCTGAAACTATAATCCTCAGAGTCACCACAATTGGTTGCTATTGTAATGACTGAAAACACAAATGGAGGATTATGGTTTCAGGTGAGAAAAAGGTAGCAGGAGCAGAGTAGGTCCTAAAATCCAGTTCTACTCTGAAGAGCAATACTACAAAGTTGGCATTGTAGGGCTCATTCATTATCATGTTCATTGTCTTTAGATTAGAGCTTTTAAGTTTACAAGTAATTCATGGGTTTTTTTTTCTTTCCAGCTGCACAAATGCAATCTGGAAGTCTAGCTGTATTCTCTCCCCACCCCCATATCATCAACACCCGAAACAGTTAAAAATTCTGTTGATAAGTGAGCCAGAATAGAACCTGACTGATCCTCCAAAAGCCCTATTGGTCCAGCAGTGCTAAAATGAATGGGAAAACTGTACTGGAAGCTTGTTTTGTCACTAAAGTAAGAAGGCGAGGCTGTAAAAACTGACTTAAGCTAAATCGAAATAACACATTTTGATCCAAGATAAGAATTTTCCCACACACACCTACACTGATATAACAGAAAGTTTTGTTATTTTGACTGTACTTTCTCTGTAGACCAGCTCTTACTCACAATCAGAAATTACCTCATTCTGGTAGTCCTCCCTTCATTACAATGGTACTACTCAGAGAGTAAATTACTACCTAGAGTGAGTAAGGGTGACAGAATCTGTGCCAAAATGTCTTAAGCCCTGTGTACCCTATAGTGCCCTATAGTGACATGTGGATGAGTACAGGTCAGGTGATAGTCTCTCAGATGAGATGGTGATGGATGCATTATAAAAACCTAGATAGTTATTATTATTCATGCTTACTTAGACAATGGTCTTGCAAAATGTTATACTAAAAAGCATGTGGAGATTATAGCACAGTTTGGTTAGCTAGGGTCTAGAAATAAACCTTTCTGCCCACACTGCTCAGGGAAACTATGCTAGAAATAATTATGCTTATATATAGTTGTTCAAAACTGGCTATTGCTAGCACAGTTTTAATGGTAGTGCAGACAGGACTTTCTTGCCCAGTGGGAGGAATGGGTCATGTAGGAGGTTTGCTTCTGTCTCTAGATTGATGATATTTAGATCAAAGTTCTGCAGGCGGATTTGCTCTGGATGATGGAATTTCCCTGCTCTGTGTACCAGGTGAATCACTTTATCACTTGTTTTCTTCTCAGCCCCAAGATAGTCATCAAAAGTCCTGCTTTCTTTAATCGCCACAAAATCTGTAACCCCTGGTGTGCTCCGTTTAGAGGGTGTGGATGCTAAACAGCAACAACAACAAAGAAGAAGAAAAGAAGAGGGAGGGAACAGAGCAGCCACCACATCATAAACATTTCTAACACTGAAGTGGGTTCTTAACATAAGACAAACTGCTCTGGATTAGGTTGTTTAGTTTTGACAACTCTTGAAGTTTGGCTTTTGGAGGTGGCTAGAGAAACACCCGAGAAGAAATAAGCAGCTACTTTCTCAAAAAGCAAGTGATGTGTGTTCAGTTTTTTAAAAAAGTCAATCTTGTAGGTAATTACTAAGGGTGTCTCTGCACAGCAAGTGAATGTGTGACTGCAGCACAGGTGGCGTACCCATGCTAGCCTTAATCTCACTAGTACAGGTAACAATAGTAGGGTAGATGTGGTAGAATGGACTAGCCTCCTCAGTACAAACACAGGTTCTCTGGCAGGCTTGTACTTGTTTTACTAGCCTGGGCTGAAGCCCACGCCATTACATCTGTACTGCTATTGTTACCCACGCTAACTACATTAAAGCTAGTTAGGTTATGCCTACAGCTGCTACAATCACACCTTGCCTTGCAGTGTAGGCAGAAGTTATGTGGAACTGGTAAAAAAATAAAAAGTTACTTCAAGTAATAGGTTTAAAAGAGATAATTATGTAAATAAGTAAGTGTGAAATCAGAGCAATTGCAGCAGGAGGCAAGTTAAAGTTGCTGGAAGTTAGTAGTTCAGAGAAGCAGTTTCAAACTGGAATAAAGATTTTAAATCTGTAAATCCATTCACTAAAAGCTTTCCTCCTCCCCAAAGATGACTGCCATTGCATCCCAGGAGAGTGGGAGCTTCTTATCACAAAACCTCGACATTACTGTATTAAAACTACATATTTTATTGATCAAGTCTGCTCTACACAACAATTTTTAAATAATTGTTCTTAACTTATAGTAGCACCCAAAAGGTGCTGGGCACAATCCTTGTTTCAGATTGCTTACAATCTAAAGACACAGAGGGTAAGGGTAGGGGAAAAGCAAAGTGATCAGGATAATGCTGGACATTGCCTCTTCTTAGTGTTTTGATTTTGCTTTTTAAATTCAATTGTCCTCATTTTCTGTAGGCAATGCTGCAGAAATGAATTTTTAATAGTGATTTGAAACTCCTGCTTCAATATTGTAAAACCAGGAATGAATTGTGGGGCAATCTCCTCTTTGGTTGTTCCCAAATCCTGCTCAGGAGATGTTCTTTCTAGTGCTGTCATCCTTGTACCTCTCTAGAAAAAAATTGGTTTTTTTTTTAAAGGCCACCAACAATGCTCTGGGCTCTGAGTCACACTAGGTTTTTTCCATCATGCTCATCAACAGTAATAAAGGTTTTGCTGTCTAGATTAGGATCTCACTGACACTTGGGTAAGCCATTGTCTCCAAATTATACCCTAGTGACACCTGTGCACACCCATTGCCACCAGGACTTTTACAGATGTCATCAGTTGGAACTTGGGAAACAATCCAGTTGATGCTCAAGGGGAAAAAGAATCCACACTCACTCTGTCTTAGTGGTGCTGGCTTTGTGGGGCTAACTGAAGTAAAAAAGCAAAACATACCCCTCACTTCATTTTGATCATTAAAGTCAGCTGATATAATTATACACTTAGGGAGCAGATCCTGCAAGTGGCATTTTTATATAGCCAATCTTCACAGTAAAATCAAACTTTAGTGACCCTGGAATGGAATAATATCATCAGAGGAATAGCTGGCAACTCTATGAGACGAGGGTCATTCCTACTATGTGTGTTTCTTTCACAAGGTCAGTATAGGTATACAGGACGTGTGGTATAGCTGGGTAGAATTTTTGTGAACATTCTAAACCTTTTGTTAACACCTCAGTATTGTCAATGGAAAGTTCAAATTTCTCCTGGAGAGCAGAAAGTTTTCAGAAACATGTCTTTAATTTAAAACCCAATTTTCTGTTGAAAAATATTTTAGATGGAACATTTTCAACTAGTCCTACCCATGGACTTGATTTGCCAAAGGAACAATGGGGAACAATTGTTAAGTCCCTAACTCTAGAATAAAGCACTTCATTGGTATCAGCTGAATTTGCATGTGTCTAGAAAAATAATATTTTTTAACTAGGGAACTCTGTTGTAGTTGGGTGGATACTTGGAATGCTTGGGAAAAGCTGGCAGGTTGCTGGAATGTTGTTTCGTGGAAAATATGCTTTATTTTTACAGCTATAAAATAAATAGAAACCAAAGCCAAATTACATGTGTTTTAACACCAGAAAAACAACAGAGCTCTGTAAACACTGGTGCAAACTTGGCACACTGATGTCACCACAGCTCACTGCAAGGTCTATCCCTCACCATAAGATTCAGAGTAGGGCTCCCTGAACCCATATTCACCGTGAGGGGAATGGGAAACTCTAAAAAGTGCTGTTGACAAGAGAAGCAGGCTACTGGAGATAACTGCTTGTATACAGGATGTTGAAATTGCCATTCTATTCCTAGGGTAGGCCTTACCCTACATTTGCAGGCTCACTCTGAAGCTTTCTCTGGCCCTGTTATGGAATATTTGCTTTAATCATCTAAACAAGACTCTGTATTCAGTCCTAGGGTTAACGGACTTTGCTTATTTCCTGATTCCTATTTTTTTTTCCAGATAGGACTGTGCTGAAATTCTGTTCTTCTTCCTTGACGAATTTCTAGCAGCTTATTTGTTCACGCAAAAGAAATGATCCATTAACATGAAAAATTCTCTGGCAAGAAAATAGAAGAATGAAGGATTACCGGTTAGCAGAAAGAGAAGATAAACTGGAGTTTACACAAAGGCCCTCACACAAGTCTGCTCTCATTTGCCAACCCTATAAATTCACCTCCCAGGGCTTTTCAGATAGGTCTTTTCTTTAGTTTGCTTTTTAGATTTGTTAGAAATGTGGTGGGTTTTAATCTTTTACCTATATCTCTGTGAAGGGCCTTGGCTACTACAGTTCCCAATTAGCATATAGGAAGCCAGGGAACCCACTACCCTCAGTATCTACCCTTACATATAAAAATCCTGCATTTACACCACATACCCGTCACTCTGCTGAAAGCCTCACAAGATGGGACAGAATGTGAGCTCACTCTTTTTTAACTCTGTGAGGTCTGCAGTGAGAACAGGACTAAAAAAATAGGTGGGGAAGTATTTTTGTCATAAAAAATAAATAGTTATGATTCTGAATACACCCAGGGAGCAGATCAGGACTGCAAGAAGTGATATTTTGCAGAGTAATTTTTCAGAGTACAGTTTTTATGAAATGTAACATGAAATCTGATGAGGTTTCTTTTCTGTCCATTGAGTAAAATAAAGTTGCTGTCAGATACTACATTACAGTAGTGCTGGATCAATTTTGATAGTGGGGGTGCAGAAGGCAAAAACCATGTATTTGGGTTGTTATTACAATTTCAAGACAAGGGGTGCGACACCACCCCCAGTTCCAGCACCTATGCTACATTGTGAGATTTTGCTGCATATTTCACCATAATTCCTATAATTGTGTAGCTACTGCATGTCACCACTCTAGCCAATTTCAGGACTATTTTTATCACGTGGATTTATTTTTGTGGATTTATTTAGCGTCTTCTATTTTGAGCAATAACCCCCTCCCAACCATCATAACCACCTTAAACATAACTTACATTGCTCGTCCAGTAATCAGTGGGACTGCTTGTGCAATAAGGTTCAAATCAGTGTGAGTCAGGGTAGCAGAATCTGGAGAAAAGTAAATTAGTTACATCACACTTTGTAATTGGCAACAAAGGGGAATAAAGAAACCATAGCTGTTGTCAGGGTCTTTTCTCTTGGTTTATTCACACTAGACTCCCCACATAACAACAAACATCAGCAAAAAAAATCTGCATAGCAGCTGGAATATACGGTAGTCGCCAAAATTTGTTTAGGGTGTGTCATGGAATGAGGCAATGGGAACAGCGGAAAAAGTACTAAGGAAACACTGAGCGTATCACAGATACAAACTGAATCAGCTGGTAGTTTTATGTACATTTCTATAGCTACTACGATAGCCAGGTCATTAAACAAATACCAAGTGATTATTAAAAAAACATTTATTGAGTAACAGCCAAGGAATATTTATTTTTTAGGGGGTTGATAATCCCTAATAAAGTCTCCTAATAATCCATAAGTATTGAATTATCTGCCTTAAATTAAATCTTAATTAAATGCATATATAACACGCTTAATTTAGTGTTCCATGTAATTGCTGGATACTTTCACCTTTGTGGCAAGTGGAGAGAATTTGATCAGCATCTGCTGCTTCTCTAAGGCTGTTCCTCTAATTAATTTAATGTCTGGAAGAGTGGGGAACTTTTTCTTGTAGAAATTAAAGCTGTGGTAGCACCACAAATATTTGTTCATATTGCCTATACTTTGGGCCCTTTTGTTCATTGTAAAAGTAGTGCTCTTTAGTGCTTTTCATCTTCATGATGCTTTAAAGACATTGAAAGCTGGGTGTCTGGGTGCTGGAGACAAGAGTACTTGCTGAGATGTTTTCAGTTAAGTCTGCAGCTTTGGGGTTGTGGTTCAGACTGTGGGTCTGTGTTGCAGCAGGCTAGCATGTCTGGCTCAACAAGACAGGGTTCTGGAGTCCCAAACCATCAAGGAAAATGGGCTTAGAGGCAATTTCAGCACATCAGGTGACAGTCCCAAGAAATAAGCACAAGAAAGCAGAAAAATGCCTACCAGTGAGGCAGCTGTGAAATGAGAGCTGGCCAGACTGGAAGTGGAAGAAAAGGCAAAAGACCATGAGTTTCAAATGTGGCAGGCAGAAATGAGGCTCAAAGAAGCAACTGTGGCCAGGGAAACCATGGAGGCAGAAGCAGCCAGATAAAGGGTTGCACACTAGCAAGCCTTCGACTTGAAAGATAAAGAAATTGAAGCACAAAAAGCTGCCCAATAGCAAATCCTTAAAAGACTTAAAAGACAAAGAAATTGAGGCCCAAATTGAGACCCAGAAACATGAACTGGCTGTAATGGAGTGGAAAAGACAAAACCCTTCAGCAACTGTCTCTGCTTCCCCAAAAAGCCACAAAAGGGAATGATTACATCTGCAGTATGATGAATCCAGTGATATTGCCGAATATTTCATTACCTTTGAGAGGCTGAGCACTCTTCATGCGATTCCTGAATATCAAAAGATGACCACTTTGCAGGGGCGGCTCCAGGCACCAGCACGCCAAACACGTGCCTGGGGTGGCAAGACACGGGTGGGGGGGCGCTCTGCTGGTTGCCACGAGGGGAGCAGGCAGGTTGCCTTCGGCGGCATGCCTGCGGAGGGTCTGCTGGTCCTGTGGCTTCAGCGGACCTCCCATAGGCGTGCTGCCAAATTCGTGGGACTGGGGACCTCCCACAGGTAAGCCGCCGGAGGCAGCCTGCTTGCCGTGCTTTGGGCGGCAAAATACTTAGAGCCGCCCCTGCCACTTCGGTTGCAAAATTGACTTGGAGATCTCAGGACATATTCAATAAGATACCTATTGATGATGATTCAGACTATGGTAAATTTAAAGATCTGGTTTTGAAAGAGTTCCAGATTATACCTGAAACCTATAGCGTAAAGTTCAGGATCTTAAAAAGGGATCTGCATTGCGTAATGTGGCTTATATAAATGGAATGAGGGATTTATTAGACAAGTGGGTGAGGGGAAAAGGCATTACAAGCTTTGAAGAAATGTGTAATGTGGTGGTTCAGGAACAGTTCCTGGATATGTGCAGTAATGATGTAAAACAATATTTGTGGGACAAAAAGGTGGATGCAGTGGGTGAACTAGCAGGATTTGCAGACTGTTATGAGCAGTCACAAGCTGCAATTAAACATAAACCACTGGCAGAGGGGTACAGGGTTGGTGGAAAGCAGAATCACCATTTTACCTCTGGGAAAAAGGAGCCTGGGCGTTTACCTCTCCATTCCCTTGTTACTTGCCACAGGTCTCCTGGACAACCAGGGGATCCCAGAAGGTGCAATTCCCCAGGGAACCTGAAGAGCAGCTGTCCCAAAAGGAGAGTAAACCTCCCTTGTCCCATGTTAGCTCAGTTGCCCTCAGCCCTGAGGCGCCAGAGGGCACTCCCATCTCTTACCACACCAGCTTGGTGGACATGGAACCTAGTGAAGCTGACAGGGAAGACATCAAGATTGAAGGCACAGAGTCTCTCGGGTGGAGGGATACCGCTGCTCAGTTCTCTCTGGTTTGACCAAATGTGGTTCCAGATGCTAGTGTTTTGATGGGGCAGACAACTCACATTATGGGGGTAGGGCCGCAAAGGTTCCCTGTACCCCTGGCAAAGGTTCAGGTGGAGTGGGAAGGTGATTTACTGGTGGGGATGCTCGAGGACATCCCCGTGGACATGTTGCTGGGAAATGATCTTTTCATCAAAACTAGGACTGTTAGGGTGGTAACTCATAGCATGAAGAAAGGCTGTGAGGGGATCCCAGAGAGGGAGGAGGGAGAACTGCCTGTCAGTGAGGAGACTGTTCCAGCTGATAACTGTTGGTCTGATGCAACTGAACAGCTAACACATCTTGCCACAGGGAACATGGGGTGGGTGACTTGGAGGGAATCCCCAGAAATGGGGTGGGGACCTTGGAACCCACAGAGGAGGTGCGGGAGGGTCCCATTGATAGGACAGTGCAGGAAGGCGGGGTGCTTCCAAGTATGGGAAAAGCAGAGCCAGGCCTCTGCCCGGCTGAAGACAACAGGCTCGCAGGGGCAGGGGAGATTCAGTCAGTCCCTAGAGACAGGGACACTATCTCAAGGGTTATCTGTCACGAATTTGCAGCTAAACAAAGGACTGGTCCCTCCCTTGAGGGCATAAGAAAGTGTGTCTGAGAGGGAACTCCAGGAAGGGGATGGAGGAGGAAGAAGTTTTCTGAAGAGGACAGGAAACTGTATAGGAAGGCCCCTGTAGGAAAGAACCGAGGCCCCAGCCAACACCAGGGGGAATTAGTGCTGCTAGTGCATGATAGTCCCTTTGCTTGTCACTTGGGGGTACAGAGGACTTATGACAGGCTGAGGAGGAAGTTCTACTGGCCAGGGATACAGAATGATGTGAGGGATCATTGTAGGACTTTTGCGGTGTGTCAGGAGAGGAAGAAATCAGTGTGACCTCAGAAGGCTCGGCTGAGTCCCTTGTCTGAAATACAGGAGGCGTTCCAAAGGGTGGCAATGGACATAGTGGGTCCTATGCCGCACCCCACTCAGAGGGGGAACAAGCATATCTTAGTGGTGGTAGACTTCGCCACTCGGTATCCTGAGGCAATCACGCTATCTAACATAGAAGCTGAAACAGTGGCAAGAGCCCTGCTCACCATATTCTGCAGAGTGGACTTCCCTAGGGAGATTTTGTCTGATCGGGGCGCAAACTTTATGTCGCAGTTGTTCAGTGAGCTATGGAAGGTGTGTGGAGTGAAACAGCTTAAGACGGCCCCCTACCACCTCTAGGACAATGGGCTGGTGGAAAGGTTCAATGGGACCTTAAGATCCATGCTGCAGATGTATGCTAAGAAAAGGGGCCAGAGCTGGGATGAGTTATTGCCATTCCTGTTGTACACCTACAGAGAGGTACCACAAGAGTCCACAGGATTCTCCCCATTTGACCTGCTGTATGGAAGGAAAGTGAGGGGACCTTTTGATCTCATCAGGGATACCTGGGAAGGATGCAGCACGGTGAGGGAAGAACCCATGACTGAGTGTGTTCAGAGGTTCAGGAGGGAGTTGAAGGACATGATGGAAATTGTCCAAAACAACCTCCAGCGCAGTCATGCCAAGCAAAAAGCATGGTATAATAAAAATACTTGTAAATGCACTTTTGACATAGATGATTTGATCATGGTGCTCAGCCCTGCAAAAAAAGTTCAGAATGAAAAACTCCTGGGAGGGGCCCTTTGACGTGGTGAAGTGGAGAATGAAGACACCTCAAAAGTTAAAAAGCCTCTTCATGATACTGTGCCCCAATTGGTACATGTAAACAGACTCAAGGCCTATCACTGTAGAGTGGCTTGGGTAAATATGATCTGTTGGGTCAAAGGGAAAACTGAGGCACACTAACGTACTAATTTGATGGCTGAATGCCAAGATGGGTCATCTCTGGAAAGTATGAAAATCTGTAGTGAGCTGACACCAGTCGAAAAGGGGGAAGAATTATCAATGCTGCAAAGGTACAGTGAGGTGTTTTCCAACGAACCAGGGAGGACACACTTGCTGTCCCATAGAGTCCTCATGAAAGGGGCTCAGCTTCCCTCCTATGCTCCACTTAATTCCACTTACGATTGACCGCTATAGGCCTTGGGCTGACCTTCTGCACAGGGTGAATTTCATCCTTCATTTGTAGAGGCAGCGTGGAAGAAAGTATGAAGATGAGAATGGGAGAAGGAAACAATTGGGTGGTGAAGCTAGCATTGCTGATGGGAGTAAGGTGTGATGCGTGTGCTAAGAAACAAGTAGGTGCTATACAGGTTCACAGAATGTATGTCTGACTGGAATTATATCTTGATACAGTGAGAGTATAAAAATGTTTCTTAAGTGAGAGCTAACAGTTTCCTTTCGTATAGTGAGTGGGTTAATGTTACAAGCCTTTCTAGTGAGACAGTGATATTAGATAACAATAAGCCCACAGAAAAAATGTCCTAACATTTCTGAACATATAACCACTGCAGTTTCGGTATGATCTGTTACACTTCAGTGAACAAACCACTACCTATCCACAAACATGAGTGCACACAGTAAAATAAGACTCCCTGTAAGATTTTCTTTTTAAAATAACCATGTCTCTCTTTTCTGAGAAAACTCTGTCAAGGGTGATTTGAAAACTGTCCGTAGGCTTTCCATGTTTCATTGAAAAAACTTACCAGAGTCCCCATAGGCCTTTCTATCACTGTCACCAGTGAAAACCAGAAGCTCACTCCTGGAAGTAAAAGCATTTATTCTAGCCACAGGGGCACTAGCATACCCCCTTCCTGCCAACTCAGCACAATATGCCACAAGTGAGCTTAAAAGTGCTGATGTATAGGCTTCGGCCAATATACACATTACTTGAGAGAACCTGGACTGAAGAGAGAAACTGGTCCATTTCAGATTTCCCTTGTTGCTTCCTTTGCCCAATTCAAATGTAAAGGAGAAGATGCGAGTGATGTAGCATGTGGATCCACTAAAGCTATAGTTCGGTCTGGAGTCATTTTAAACAAGATTCATAGACTTATTGATGACTCTGTTTTGGCTACCAGTGCACTTCCCAAGCTGAGCCAAGTACTGTAAGAAAACTAAGTTTCTGAGATTTATCGTGCAGGTGTCAAAGCATGTTAGCAGTTTAATTCAGACTGATAAAAACAATCAGTGCTGTCAGCTCTCATTATTTTATCAGATGTCTCATGATATTTTTTGCTTTTCTTGAACCTCATCTGCTAGAATCATGTGATTACTTGAGAATATCAGAATTAAAAAAAGGTTTCTAGACTTCATGCTTGTGGAGAAAAAAACTGAAAGCATGACCTGAGTGTATCCTAAAGGCACAGAGGTCAGAAGGCAAGGAAAAAGAATGCAACTTTTATTATTATTTTTAATTTTTCATGGTTTTTAAGCTAATCTTGTGACTTTTGGGAAGCCTGTTTGTTATTTCACAATACTGGAATTTTGAAAATGTAAATTTAATATTTTAAATTAGCTCTAGAAAATAATGAAAGCCATTAATAAATTGCAAGATTCATATGCCTAGATGGTGCTAAATTGACTGGGGTAATAAAATAGATTGATAGTGGAGTTTTAATGGGCACATTTTTTAAAACATGCATTTTTAATTTATGCAAAAATGTACAAATAAATGCCAGAATTGGGGGAAAATAAACAATCATTGAAAACTGGAAAACCTAACTACAATGCCATTTCTGTACAGGGAAGCTTTGGTACTGCACTCAGGGAATTCATATATGCAGCAGCGCCCTGCAAAACCTTGCCATTCATTTCACATATCCAGCATACTTTGTAAATAGTGGCACAATGAAGTACATCTCTTTTCAAGGCTAATGCTCTTGACTTAAAACAAGGTAATGGCGGGGCTGCCCAGAAGATTCAGGGGTCCTGGGGCAAAGCAATTTTGGGGGCCCCTTCCATAAAAAAAGTTGCAATACTATAGAATTCTATATTCTCGTGGGGGCCCCTGTGGGGCCTGGAGTAAATTTCCCCACTTGCCCCGCCCCTCTGGGCAGCCCTGGGTAATGGTGAAAAAGAAAGTGGAGGAAAGACAAGTGGCTGTTGGCTCTCTACAAGAAGGGATAAGAAACACAAATATTGGTTACTAAGTATAACTCAGTATTTATTATTACAAAAACACTCAAAGAATGGTTTATTGAAAACTTCTCCAAAATTCAGCTATTTATCCAAACCTCTGGTCTAATAAGCCTAGAGAGAGAGATGGTGTAAAGGTCTGTGTACTGGCCTATATTCTAATTGTCTCACTGTCTTCAGTGGAATTTACTCATGCTCAAAGTTAGAACATGCGTGTTTGCACACTGAAGGCTTAAAGATGAACTGAAAGGGAGTGAGTTTTCCCTCTGTATGAAATATGAGGAAGTCCTGAAAGTTTCCCTCCCCCACTTGTTTTATGTCTTGGGTGACATTTTCAAAAGCACCTAAATAACATAGGAGCCTAAGTCCCACATATTTTCAGTTTTGAAAATGGAATTTAGTCCCATTGGCACTTTTGACAATTTTATTCCGGTGTGGTATATTTTTCTTGGAAGACTATGGATGACCAAAGAATAGGAAGTTGAGAACATCATAGATACCATGGCAGTGACACCTAATAAGTCGGGAAAAAGGATTTTATTCAGACTATTTAAACTTCGCTTTTGATTTGCTTTGGTTAAAATCTATCTCCAGTAACTCAAATGCCTGATCAACAACTGGAAGAACAGTTCTTTTGGGAAAGATTCAGCATCTCCATCACGTCCATTAAATGCTCTGAGAGAGCTCTCAAATCATAGCTTTGGATCCTCCCAGAGAGGCCACCAACAAAACAAGGAAGAGAAGACTGGGTATACCTGATATTTCTAATGGCAAAAGAAAACAGTTAAAAAAAATCTTTCAGGCCTTGTTTTACATACCATAAAGGAGCCAAAAAGGGTATACGCTATTTTTTTTCCCTCTTCAGGCACATTTAATTTCTCTCAGTTTCTTTCCCCACTGTAACATGGGGATAATATTTACTTGCCTACTGTGCCACCAGCAATCCAGATGCCAGCTTTTGTCAAGACTGTAGGCATTAATTAAGAACTGACAGACTCATAGCTGGAGACCAGATCAGTTCACCTGTATGTTTGTTTTGCTTAAAATAGGTATTAGTCTTATAAGAATGTATATAGCGTTTAGACTCTATGAAATGCTTGCAAGTTGTTGCATGAATTAATCTCACTTGTAAAGCCTGTATGCCATGCTATAAGGAAATAATGTAAGTTTTGCTTTATAACTTTGAAAATGTTTGCTCTGAACTTGTGAACCCAGGTACGGGAATTATCCCGCTACCCATCCAGAAGGACTATCAAAATTTAAGTGGGCCGTTATAAGACAAAAGCATTGTTAATTCCTCATCCACCCATGGAGAAGTACATGCAGAAGGCCTCATCCCATCACTTTGGACGCTGGAAGAGGGAAATAAAAATAGCTGATGTGAAGATTTTTCCTCTCTTTGCTATTTGAACTCTTACAGGGCCAGAGAAACCAAACTGAAGCCAGAAAACCCCAGGGGTTACCTCCTGGGGCCTGCCCTGAAAGACATTTTAAATTGACAGATCTCTACAGCTCTGTCACTCTTAGGATTTAGATGGTAACTCATTTGTGCGTATATGTTTGCTTGCTTTAACCTTTAATTAATTCTCATTTCTTTTTCTTAGTTAATAAACCTTTATATAATTTATTACAAGGTTGGCTACAGATGTTGTCTTTGGAGAAAGCTCTAGTGTACCAATTGAACTGGGGTAAGTGACTGCTCTCTTGGGACTGGGACCAACCTGATGTGGTGTGATTTTTTATTTAAATGACCATTATCACTAACTTCAGTTTGTCTGGGTGGCAAGACAGACTGGAGAGTCTCTAAGGGTACTGTCTGTGACTCCATGGTAAGACTGGGATAGTGATCCAGGAGTTCACATCTGTTATTGGCTTGGTGAAATCTAATCATAGAACATGCCACCAGCTTGGGGTCTCTGCCCTGTTTTTGACAGTCTGCCCTGAGGTAGGCAGTCATGGTCATGAGCCACTCCAGAGAGTGTGACACCTACCACATAGGAGTTTTTTAAGGAATAGTTACTTTTTGTGAAGTGCTTTGAAGGTTAAAATTGTTTGGGTCTGAAAATTTAATGAGAACAAGCTTTCTCATGAGATTTCTACCACAGCCTAGTTCTGATCTTAGAAATGACGAGGTTCTAGTGTGTGGTATATCAGTATTTGTGCTTTCTATCCCAGCCCAAAACTGGAAGGGAAAATTTATGGGGGGGAAAGATTAAAAGTGAAGCCACTTTAAACAGTCTGAGAAAGGCTGACTTCAGGTTTTGGGTGTAGTTTCAGGTTGTTCTGTATTTTATCTGAACCAGTTCTCCAGTCCCTATTTACAATTGTATTAAGACATTCCTGGGTGTGGTCACTTGTCCTTCAATACACTCTGTAAGTGGGCAAAAGCTGTCAGCTACATACTGCTCTTGAGGTGTATTTTAAACATTGCTGTCATACATACCCTCGCAGAAATACTCTGTGTTACACTGTCACTGGCTTCTTCCTTTATCTGTTACCTGTCACTGTGTTTTCTGTAGTTTAATATAAAGTGTCTAGTGCAACTCCATTTACAGACATGAATCCATGACAATTATACAGTGCAGTGTAGTCTTTGGCACAACAGCATGTTGCTCAGAAGAGGTGGTAGGTGGGTCTAAAGAGTAAGACAATTAACCCTTATCACAGGGTAGATGTTGTAGCTTATACTACTCTGACTGGGTACTTCTGATTTTGTGTGGGGGTTTCCCCCAAATCTATTCAGACTGCTTTTCTGGCAATGAATCTTACTTTCATCCATGGACTTTTTTTTTTTTTTTTTTAATGCCAGGCGACAATTTCAAGTCACATACCATATGAGTGTAGGTAGGTGTTTGGCTTTGACCCAGTTGCTTTGATCTGGTTTCTCAAGATCTTTTGCTAATCATGGTGTGTAAGAGATGGCAATTTTCCAGGCATGTCTATGTCTAAATCTGATAATTTAGTAGCTTGTTAGTAACAGGCAGACTAGCTTGGCTTCAAAATATACAGCTTCTGCCTCTTTAACTCCACGAAGGTTTGTAACATGTAGAAAACATTCCCAATAAACTGAGATAACTCTCTGCTGTCTCTCACAGTATAAACTGAAAATGAAAAATAGTTTCAAAGCAGTTAAACAAATGTGGTTGTTGCTCATTTTTGAGCATCAAATTTGGTCTAACCTCCTGCCAAGATGCAGGATTTGTTGTGTCTAAACCAGTGATGGGCAACCTGTGGCCTGCGGGCTGCCCGCAGCGTGTCAGGGTAATCTGCCAGCGGGCTGTGAGACAGTTTGTTTACATTGACCGGGAACGGCGAACTGCAGCCACTGGGAACTGTGGGCAGCCATGCCTGCGGACGGTCAATGTAAACAAACTGTCTCGTAGCCCTCTGGCGGATCACCCTGACAAGCTGCAGGTTGCCCACCATTGGTCTAAACAATCCAAGACAGATGGCTATCCAGTCTTCTTTTGAAAACCTCCAGTGAAGAAGCTTCCACCCCTCCTGAGATAGTCTGTTCCATTGTCACACTATTCTTACAGTTAGGAAGTTTTTACTGAGATTTAATCTAAATCTGCTGTGCTTTAGTTTGAACCCACTGCCTCATGTCCTGCCCTTTGTGGCAAAAGACAACAACTTTTCTCCAGCTTTTTTATGGCAGCCTTTCAAGAATCTGAAGACAGCTATCATGTCCCCCCTTAATCTCCTCTTCTCCAAGCTAAACATACCAGTTCCTTCAGCCTTTGCTCACATAGCTTGTGTTCCATCCCTTTGATCATCTTTGTCACTCGCCTCTGGATCCTTTCCAGTTTCTCTAATCTTTTCTATGTATTGGTGACCAAAACTGGACACAGCACTCCAGCTGAGGCCTAACCAGTGCCGAATAGAATGGTACTATCACCTCCCATGACTTGCATGCTATGCCTCTGTTAATGCAACCTAAAATTGCATTTGCTTTTTTTTTTTGCAACAGCATCGCATTGCTGACTCAAGTGGAGGTTGTGATCTGCCACAACTCCCAGATACCTCTTAGCAGTGCGGCTGCCACGCCAGTTTCCCCCACTGTATATTTGGGTTTTCATCCCTAAGTGTAGCACCTTACATTTGTCTTTTCTGAATTTCATTTTGTTGTCTATAGCCCAGTTCTCCAGTTTATCAAGATCCCTCTGAATTTTAGTTCTATTCTCCAAAGTATTGGTAACCACCCACCCCCAGCTTTGTGTGATTTGCAAATTTGATCAGTAAGCTCTCTGTACCTACATCCAGGTCATTAATAAAGATGTTAAACAACACTGGACCCAGAATAGATCCCTGTGGAACCCCATGTAAGACCTCCTACTAAGCAGGAGACAAACTTGGGATCAGAACCACAAGTCAGTAACAAGAGTTGGGCCAGGTCAGGATACCAGGGGGTCACAGGCAGGAGACATCTGGAAATCAGAACCACACGTCAAACATCAGGAGCCAGGCTAGGTCGGGATGCCAGGAAATCATGGGTGGAATGTGAATGGGTGGCACATGGTATGCAGTGCAGAGCAGCATGAGCTTCCTGTTCATATTGCTGGCTTAAGTAGGGCCAGTGGACCAATCAGCTGCTCTGGGACTCCACCAATAAGACATTAGGGGCAGAGACTCAAACTGGGGCTGGCCTTCAGGGGTCCTGGGTCAGCAGTTATCAGTAGGCTGCCCAATGGAGGATTGAAGCATGGTTGCTCCTGTGGACCCAGGCTTGAGTCAAGGCCCATGGGTCACGACAGAAAATTGGGCAAGTTCTTATTTGTTCAGATTGGCTGATTCTGGGAAACCAGATCTGAACCTCCTTGTCTCTTAGTCTTGGGAAGTTTTGATATGGATCCAAATGTCTTGATTCCCACTTGTCTCCCTAATGGGCAGAACTGGAACCTCAAACCCAAACACCCATGAACTTTGTGGAACTTTGGATTCAAATTCAAATTCAGGTTTGTTTGTTTGAGATCTATGTGAGCATTCAAATTTTATTTTCAGGACACATAATTTGAATATTCTATGCCCAGTGCCTTATAATTTATGTCTGTAATCCATATTTAGCATCATTAGCATAGATGGTCTATTCACAGCTGCACTACACAGGCTTACATTAAAGTAATATCAGAGTGACAAGCTGGGTGAGGTAATACCTTGTATTGGATCAACTTCTGTTGATGAGAGAGACAAGCTTGCAAGCTTACATGGAGCTCTTCTGAGCTCAAAAGCTTGTCTCTTTCACAAACAGAAGTTGGTCCAATACAAGGTATTACCTCACCCACCTTGTCACTCTAATATCCTGGGACTGACATGGCTACAACAACAGTGCATACAACTAAAGCAATACAACAGATTAGAAGTTTTTAAGTTATCTAGAGGTGCTACTGAAATGCTAGATGTTGAATCTTTTTTATTTTTTAAATCTAATATAGAACTTGCAAACATCCCTTACATTAAAGGATGGGCACAAGAACACTAGAGAGACGTCAGAAGTATGAGCAGCTAATTATGGTACGCTCCTCACTACTAAAAATAAGATGCAGGAAGAGTTCTCAGTGATTCACAGTGCACAGGAACATTCTGACAAAAGTGTCATAACAGCAGAATGGTATAGAGGAAACCAAGAACACTTTTAGTTATGGTCAAAAAAAAAATCAATAAAACCCTAGCTAAACTTGAAAAGTTATCATTCTTTAAAAACTATGCTTATAGCATAACCCACAAATGCTCTTAGAACACACACACACAATATTTATGTTGTGCATACAAAACTGATAGGTAAACATATTTGCAAATAAAAATGGCAGTTATCTCCATGTCTGTCATAAATCAATGTAATTGTGTCCATTAACTAAAGAGTGGTCCAAAACACTGCAGCAACCTTGCTGTAAGATGCAGTGCTTTGACCATTACTATAGAATACTAGATTGCATTTTATAATACATTTTTTGTAAAAGTGCCCCCACCCTATATGCACATGGCATGTAGATAAATGCAGTACATGCTGTTAACTTACAAATGTCAACTTGATGTCAGTGTCTTGCACACCTAAGACCAGATTTCCAAAGGACAGAACCCATCTGGAGTCAGATTTTCAAAAGGGCTCAGAATCTGGTTAGGCTATGTCCACAAAGCAGCTGGGAGTGAGCCTGCCAGGCCAGGGACGCACACAGGCGCTAGCAGGGCTTGAGCTAGCCCACTAAAAATAGCAGTGTAGATGTTGTGTCTTGAGCGGTAACTCTGACAAGCCAACCCAACTCCCTGGATCAGAGCTCAGGTGGCTGGCCCAAGTCTCCACTGGAGCTGCAATACCCACATTGCTATTTTTAGTCCACTAGCTCAAGCAGCTAGCATGAGTCTGTCTACCCTGTCTGGGAGGCCCACTGGATTGTAGACATACCTATAGACACCTAAAAGCTGAAGTGCTTAGCCCCCTGCAGCTTCCACTGCAACACGAATAGCCAGATTTTCAACACAGTTCAGTACCCAATGTGCACCCAGCTTTCTGAGCACTTTAATAATCCAGCCACTTATTTTGGTGCCCAACAGGGAGCTAAGCACATTTGAAAATCTGGCCCTAATTGTGAGTGCTGACCTTGTTCGAACATCTGCCTCATATCCTGTTGCACACCTAGCCCTACTGAAAGCTGAACTATGGTATGCTCATGGACAGGTTTTCAGTTATGCATTGTATGCGTCTTGTAAGAGAATGAACCTCTTATTAATCTGTGCAAGCTGCTGTATACCTATACTGCAATCATAGGTATGACTGCAGCTCTGGTAGGCAGACCTGAGCTAGCTTTGATCTAACTAGTGTGGCTAAAAATAACAGTGAAGCACTTCAACATGGCTAGCAATGCTGTAACCCATGCTATTTTTAGCTACACTAGCTAGATTAAACTAGCTCTGGTCCCCTAACCTGAATGGCAGTCATGCCTCCAATTGCAGTGTATACATATCCTTAACATAACAGTCACCTGCTATCTTCCTTTGAAAAAGAAAATCATGGAAACAGTGGCATGGCAAAGCAGACTGAAAAATGATAAGGCCAAATTGTATTATGGTTGGAGAACCAATAAATAGTGTATTCAGAGCAGTGTGAAAAATGGATTTTTTGGTTTTCTGGTAATTCAAAAAAAAAAAAAAAAAAAAGAGAGAGAGAAAAAAAAAGAAAAAAGTATTCACTTTGGGTCACACCAAAAATGAAATTTTCAACTAATTAAAAAGTTTTTAAAAAGTATATTGAATAAAACATTTTATTTAGACATTTTCAAAACAAAATGTTTAAATCTTGAGTATTCTTTAAACATTTTTGCTGCTTTAAAATAAAATTTAAGAAAATTTTGAAACATAAAAGTTGCCTCAAACCAAAAGATTGCAGTGTTTCATTTTGAAAATGTCAAAATATAGTGTTTAGAGGGGTTGGAATTTTTGTTAATTTTTTTTTAACCAAAACAATTTGGTGAAACAGACACAAATTCCTGAAACATTTTGGTGATACCAAATCTGCATTTTTGGCTGTAAAAAAGAGAGTTTTAGCTGAAAAATTTCATCCAGCTCTAATTGTACTTCTCTGTCTAGCAAACATGGTCTGACTTATTCACCTGTATAGCCCCACTGCAGCTAAAGAGCCATGGACCTACCTCTGTATCATCTCTGTGAATATAAATCAGTAAAAAGAAAGTGACATTACAATACAATTAAAACCTGAGCTGTACTTTTTTTCCTACTAGGTTTTAACAGTTTTAATTCATTTCCTTTCCTTCACAAGACAACTTTCTTGGTAATGTTTTGCAATTAAATTAACTGATGATTCCCGCACATGCGAAAGCAGGCAAGGAGCCAAGACCTCCTCCTCTTCCCATAGCAAAACGTTTTATTTTCTACCCTCTTTCAAACTGTCATGTTTTCAGAAGACGTGTTTCCACAATTCATTTTCCAAGAAGGGAATTAGCAGTAGTTCATTCCTTCCCCTCCCCCATTCTCCACATTGCTTGTTGGCTTTTATTGTTTTGGAAAAGCTTTGGATTCCTCCTTATTCACGTCTCTCTGCACAAGGATGCAGTGAAAGGTGTTACCAGAAGAAAACTTGCCCTTAGCCTGTACTTCTTTGACTTGCTGTCCAAGCCACCTGTCTTACTGTAGAGGAGTGTTTCTCTCACATCTCAGAAAATTCAGCTAGCCATAACGTTCTGCAGTATGTAGCAGGGTAGTTTCTAATTTATTCAAAATTATTTGAAACAGAAGAGGCATCACAGCTGCCAACTTTTTAACAAAGACAATTTTTAAACCAAGGGACTTTTGTTATTATTGGAGTGGGTCTCCCTTGTGAATTTTCAGTTCTGCAGATATACCAGGTTGTCATCCTGTCAAGCCTCCTAAAGTTAAGAGGGTTACGTTTCTCCAGTATTTGGCTGGAATACCTGCAAGGAAATCATGGGTGCTGCAGGAAGTGATATGGGAGATTGAGTAGGTAGCACTTTCCCTTATAAGTCAACTCTGTACAAAAGCCCCTCAAAGTGTGTGGGGACACTGCTACTAGAGGTGTTGTTTTTCAAATAGGATGTAAAAAGCAAAGTCCTGGCAACTGGTGGTCATTGAAATTCATGATACTCTTTGTAGGGATGGAAGTGTTAACTCTGGTGTCCTGGCTAGATTTCAGTTAAGAAAATATGTTATGCTTCTTAAAATGTCCTTGGTTTTTTAGTTGCATAATTCCCTTTCTGATATGTATTACTATTGTGTATTCTTTAAGTCTGCCTGCTTCCTACGCTATGAGTGGTTGAATTTTAGTAACAAGTGAAGTGATCCTTATGTTGTTGGGTTTGGGGATCTTTGGATGACAAGTGCTATATTCACAATAGTTATTATTAGGGCCCTGATTCAGGAAGGCACACTTGTGCCTTGCTCTAAGCACATGAGTTAGTCCTATTGAAGTCCCTGGGATTAGTTGTGGCTTTAGAATTAGGCACATGCTTAAATAGCTCGCTGAATCTGGGCCAGTATGTGGTGTCTCCCTCTCCCTCTTCTATTCCCTGTTTATTATCAATGTTCCCAGTTCCACATAGCTGCCATGAAAAAAAACATGTTCTTGCTTTCAATGAGAAATATTATCACCTCCCCATAGCAATGTTATTCTTTTTGCCATAAAGTTTATACAACAACATAACATGCCTTAACAGCGTATTCCGGGCAAGGAGTGGCATATTCTTGTTTTCAAAATAAAGCTGTGTGGGTGGAAATAGGTTGTGTTGAACAATGATGAAAATATTCTGGATAGTGATGAGAAACTTAGAATGATCAGTGGAGATATTTCCTCAGTTATGTAGTCCTTCATCTTATGTTACTACAAATCTAGGAAACTCATCAATATTTGTCCCAGCGTCTTCAGGTATCATTGGATGAGATGAGTCAGTATTTCCTTTCAAATATCCATTTATTCAGGACTGCTCAAAAGAGCAATTGTGACAGGCCTGTAATACTTACTTGACCAAAGCTACCTGCTTCTTCACTGTTCTGTGCAAATCAACAGCTCAGAGGGAGGAATAGCTCAGTTGTTTGAGCAGCTGCCTACTAACCCCAGGGTTGTGAGTCCAATCCGTGAAGGGGCCATTTAGGGAACTGGGGTAAAAATCTGTCTGGGGAGTGGTCCTGCTTTGAGCAGGGGGTTGGACTAGATGACCTCCTGAGGTCCCTTCCAACCCTGATATTCTATGATTGTTTCTAACTGGACTTATTTTCATTCAGCTCAGTGACAGTAAGGGAGAGCACGCTCAGTTAGTGGAGTAGAGTAAGACTAAGCCTAGTTGTCTTCATTAACTTATTCATGCTCCAAATTTTAAGAAATGTTCGAATCATTTTAGTAAAATTTCAGGGCCAGCACATTGTTGGTTTCATGAAATTAAAAAGACGCTTACACCAGACTCTGAACTCTTCAAATGCAAGCTTCTTCCACCTTCCCAAAATAGATCTAACTCTTGAGTGTAATTCATTAGGTCAAAGCTGCACATTCAACACTAGTTATGAGTTTTTCACTACATAACCTTTTCTCTCTCCTTCCCACCTCTTCTCCACTGACAAATTATTGTAGGCAGGTCTGGTAGTACCCCCTATTCAGAGATTCAGAAATTCTAAGGCCAGAAGGGACCATCATTATCATCTAGTCTGACCTCCTGCATAATACAGGCCATTGAACTTCCCCCAGATAATTCCTAGAGCAGAGTTTTTAGAAAAACATCCAATCTTGATTTAGAAATCGTCAGTGATGGAGAACACATCACACCCTTGGTAAATTGTTCTAGTGGTTAATTATTCTCCCCATTAGAAATATACATCTTATTTCCAGGCTGAATTTGGCTACCTTTAACTTCCAGCCTTGGATTGAGTGATACCTTTCTCTACCATGTTTGTTCCCCAGGTAGGTACTTACAGACTGTAATCAAGTCACCCCTTAACCGTCTCTTTACTAAGCTAAATAGATTGAGCTCTTTGAGTCTGTCACTATGTGGCATGTTTTCAATCCTTCAGTCATTCTCATGGCTCTTCTCTGAACCTCTCCAGTTGATTGACATTCTTCTTGAGTTGTGGACACCAGAACCGGATACAATATTCCAGCAACAGTCACACCAGCCTTCATTATTTACAACTCCTCCAATTTTTGTGTCGTCTACATGCTTTATCAGTCATGATTTCATGTTTTCTTCCAGGTCATTGATATATATGTTAAATGGCCTAGGGCCAAGAAACGATCCCTGCCGGACAGTCACTGGAAACACACCTGCCTAATGATGATTCCTCATTTACAGCTACATTTTGAGACCTATCAGTCAGCCAGTTTTTAATCCACTTAATGTGCGCAATGGTATTTTATATCGTTCTAGTTTTTTAATCAAAATGTGTGGCACCAAGTCAAATGCTTTACGGAAGTCAAAGTATACTATGCCAGCACTATTATTTTTATCAACTAAATTTATAATCTCTTTAAAAAAAGATATTAAGTTAGTTTGATGGGATATATTTACCAAACTCCCTATTATTCAGGCTGCTTGACACTCCAATTATACACCCTGTTTTCAGTTGCTTATAACTTGCTATAACTGAGCTGAAATTTTCCTAATGGGGTGTCTGCCTTAGGCTGAATTCTTTTGGAAAATTTCATGCAAACTAGATCAGCAATTTGTGAGAACAAGGCTAGGGAACAATACCTTGCTTTGTCCATGTTAAAGCATCCTGCCAACCTTCTCTTTGAACAGCTCTAGCACCCCATTGCTTCGGAGCAGGGGCTTGAAATTTGGCAGGAGGAGTGGCCTTTGTGCCATAGATGCGCCTTTTGCCATCCCCATGAAAATCCACCTTAATGTGGCCAAGTTATAACCCTTTGAAAAATCTCAGGTCATGCATGCTCAGTATAGACTTCCTCAGACCAAACAGCAGTCAAGCTCCATTGTCCATTTTACTGGATTTTTGCCCCCCAGGGCCTTTACTAGGGCACTAAGGATTTTTTTAAATGTGTTGGAATGCAAAGTAATCCCTTGCATTCAGTTCATTTGCTGGGGATATTCTCCGTGTTGGCAGCGGCTGGGAGCTGGTCTGATTTTTGTGGGCTCTGAAGTATTTGTTTTTTTAGAAAGGAATAAAATAGAGATACCTGCTCTTCCTGGTAGCCTGAAGCATTGAGTGTTTTCATATGTAACTCAGGGAAGAGCTGTTTACCTCTTATATCATGACAGGAAGGGAAGGGGGAACTATACCTGAACACACTCAAATTAACTAGCTGGAGAAGGACATTGTTCTATCCATTCCTCACCTTTCTTTCTTTCCAACTTGTTGCTTTGATGCCTTCCCTTGAGGCTTTCCTGCTAGGATGTTGTGGGAAGGCAGCCTTGCAAAGTAATCCCAAGAGAGTGCATGGGACCTGGTGGCTAAAATGTAAAGGAATATCAGACTCGCTATGTACAGTATGTAACTGTTTGTCAGTTTTCCTGCTCACTGGGCATAACACTGTGGGTCAATATGTAACTCGGTGTAATGATCCCAGATGACACTGAGAAGGGGAAGAAACATCCCACATATAATTCAAACTGTACAAAGCAGGAACAAAGACGGTTGGTGGGTGACATGTTTGGGCTGAAATCCAAACTTACCCAATGCAGTTATTTTGATTCTGCTGAACGAAAGCCGGAGGTGCAAATATACTGGTTAGCTTTCCACTCCTCTGTTCACATTTCTGGTTTCATCCAGATTTGGTAGCAGAAAGACCACGAAGGAAGCTATTTTTGTGACATTCCCAAATCAGCCTGAATGAGAGAAGAACTGGAAATCTCATGAGAAAGCCTGTCTTCCTGTGATGTCAGGCCCCAATTGTAGACTAAAGAGGTTTTCTTTATATTCCAAAAAAGACTTAACTTCTAGATACTTAATTGTAACAGAACTTCTGAACCCATTTCCAATGGCTGTGCAAATCGTAGCACATGGCTGTTCTATTGGTCCAGTTTCACTATATCTCCCCTTCCTTCACCCTTCCACCTGTGCCACATCTCTACATGCTTAATAATCAATTATCATTCCCCCATATCTAATCTAAACCTTAAGGATTACTGTGGGCCAGATGGTGTAAACTGGCCCATTCAGTGGTTTCAATGAAGCTATGCCAGTTTACACCAGGTGAGGTTCTGGCCCTATGTATTTAACATACTATTACATTACTGTGTTACTCCCTCCCCCCCCCCTCCTCTGAAACTCTAGTTCAGGCCTTCTTCATCTCCCATCTTGTTTACTGTGACCCCCTCCTCTTTGCACCCCCCAAACACATACATTGTCCTGCTCCAATCCATCTTTGCAGATTATCTCCTTGGCTCATCTCTCTGGCCATGTTACTCTCCCTTCCTCCATTTTACACAGCACATTTCAGATTAAATTGTAAACTTTTCAGGGGAAGGGCTGTGTCTGCCTGTGTCTTTATAAGGCACCTGGCAGAATGGGCCTCTGTCCTGACTGGGGCCTTTAGGTGCTGACAAAGTATAAATGAATATAATAGAAGTAAGAAATTACTGTAAAAGCCAATTCTCAATGCAGACCTCTAAATGTCATTAGAGGCATGGCAATGTAGTTTTGCTTTGGATTATTGGAAAAATAAACATTTGTAATGGTTTAAAGCTATTATATTTTCTTCATCGTGCTCATGGTTTTATCTCAAGCCTCACATCATTCATGCTTTTTCTTAACGCCCAAGTCCCTGGATGTGTGTGATTTAAAAAAAAATAGAAAAAGGTTTCTAGACCTCATGGTTGCCAAGAGAAGCTAGAAAATGTGAACCCTAAAGGCCAAAACATGGAGGACAAATAAAAAAGCCCCAGAAATTATTTTTAAAAACATCTTATGATTTTTAAGCCAATGTCATGATTTTTTAACACAGGAGTCTGGCAGTATTGGACAAGCTCTGGGGTGTATTGCTCTTTCTGGCTTGTTGCTTTTCATCTAGGTTCCTAGTCTGGCTTTAGAGCACACATTGGTTGTTTTTTAAGAAATGGGTAGCAGAGAAGTTAGAAGGGAAAGGACAGACAGAGCATTCATGGTCTTCTAAGCAGTAAATATTTTCTAGGTAAAGCTGTACACCACCTACCTTTATAGGTAACCTTAGAAAGAACATGGCTGAGTTTATGATAAAACTGTAGTCATATAAACGAGAATTTGATTTTTCCCCTCCTCAGATAGTGTAATGGGGAAATAAAGGAAAAAATGAAGCAACCTGCCCTTTTAAAAGTAATTTTTGTAATGTCACTGTGTTTCCCTTTTCACATCCTCTGATAGTGTTTATCGTGTTTACAGGAAATGCCTTGAGTAATTTGTAAAACGAAAGCAGCTTTCTGCTGGGTTGGGACCTGCCTAACTGGAAAACACTGTGCTTTACCACTGGACTCCACTGTTTGCGTTAGCAATAGTTACAGCCACAGCAATATTCCACTGTGGCTGCTTAGACTCAAAGAGCACAGGGGGCAGAGGCAATGAGCAAAGGCTGAGAAGGTGGTTATGTAACTGTTTAATTTCCAGTAACAAAACAAATGTAACAAGGAAAGGACATGTATCATGTCCAGCAAATAGGAAAACTGAGAATTACTGTAAAGCCACAAGGTGACATCCGGGCCCCCTTAAAGTCAATTGGAAAACTCCTTTTGATTTCAGTGGGGCTGGAATTACAGCCATGGTGATTAATATTCTTTTTGAGTGTCAGATATACGATTAAGCTAGGTCATCACGTCTAGTTTCTAATGAATTACCTCTAACATAAAGCAAATTCATGTCACAAACCTTTCAGAAAACATAGTTTGCATCCTTTGAACTCCTCTCTGCTGGCTTACGGAGGCTTCAAGGCAGAGAAAATGCTATCAAGAGGGAGGACTGTGTAGCTATATAGGCTCATCGATTTAAGCAGATATCTTTATGGAGTTTAATGATCTCCATCGAACTGGCACTGTTTACAGAAAGGCTGAGGTTATTATTATGTGCAGAATTGTATATTTAACATTGTACTACCCAAGATGAGTTAAAGTCAATAACAAAAAGCAGCCATCACCAAAAAATCAAATCTTACCATCCACATTTAGGAAATCACAGTAAAGTCAAAAAAATCATACCTGGATATGTAAAATTAGATTTGTAATTCCATATCCAAGCACTTCTGTGAAAGTTAAGTGACCTGCTTTTCAGGGGTACTGAGCACAAATCTCATTAAGTTCATGGGACCTGGAGATGGGGACCTTTGAAAACCAGGCCATTTTTACTTTCATGCCTAAATATGGATTGAAGAGCCTAACTCTGGCACTCTGGTTTGAAAATTTTGGGCCTAAGACTATCTATTGCCCTTATTGGGCAAGGCAGGTATATTCAAAATGTTTGTTCTTTCATCATGTCCCCACCACTCAAAATACTGGTCCTAAATAACAGCTCAAGTTTTAGAACTCTAAGGATTTGTTTTCTAAAAGTGCATATCTTGGCATACTGTAAATGATGGGAAAAGCACATTAAAAGAAAACTACATTGGCAGACTTCTAAACTTTGTAGACATGATGGAATGGGAATCCTCCTGATAAACCTACTAAGAGTTATTGAAACACCAGCAAACCCCCATTGTTGGTGGGCAGGATTGAACCAAGGGACCTCTGGAGCTAAATGCATAAGGCTCTACTGCATGAGCCTCAAGCCCTGTGCCGCTTAGCTAAGGCTGTAGCAGACTCACTAAGCTCTATGTCATCTAGGTGCTAATAAAGGGAGACAGAACACCACACCCAGCAGATATGGGATACATTATCACATAGGGGCTGCACTTAACCAGGACTAACTATACTGCTCTTAAGGTCCATAGGAGCCAGGGGCACCTCTACTATAGACTTCAAGAAGGCAGAGTGAACAATAGAATTCCCTCTTTGTTCCCCCAAAGCCACTTTCATTCTTGAATCTTATGTTAGCAAGACTTAAATTGTATATACAGAAAATATGTACACAAAGAAAAATAACGATGAAACCACCCTCTGTAGCCATTCTTTCCACCAGAGCTAACACAGGGTGCATTTGCTTAGAGCAAGAGCTGTATAGTTAGGGCCATGACCACTCTCTCACTTCACTCCATGTTAACCTAACTACACCTGTGGGAGGAGGTTCAGTCCATAAATGGTCTGTCCTCCATTTTGGAGTCTTTCTCCAAACTGACTCAGTTTTTGGTTCAGAAAGCAGCCAGAAGAAGGTAAACTTTAACCAAGGAGAAGTAAAGAACAGATAGAGGGAAGAGATATGGTGCTGTGAAAGCTGGGACATAATGCATGCCTTCAACTCACTCTCAAATTAAAAAGTAGAACCTTGTTAACATACAAAAGCTTACTACTATACCAGTGTTGTCAAAACAATACAGTTATACTGGTGCAAAGATGCTCAAACTGGTATAATTTATTATAAAGAGGAATAAGCTATTCTTGTATATGACACCTTTATCCTGGTATTACACATACACACATATAAATAAATTAAAAGAACATTATTTAGGTTGCAAAGTCAAGCATTCAAAAGTTAGGAAATACCAGAATTAAAGTTGCCTCTGCATCCTTAACTCAGCTGCCTTGTGTGTCTGCATTACATTATAATGCAGTCTTTAAGTACACGATCACGTATTATTAGAAGCCATGCCTATAACTTTGTCCACACTTGAGGATGTACTGGTATAACTATTTCCGTAAAAAATCACACCTCAAACCTAGGCTGTGCAGAAACTATGTGCAGACCAGGTCTTAGTTATTGAGGAGAAAAGGACTAGAAACTAAACATTTATTTCTTGGTATTATCTGGGATAGGACATTTCGATCTCCCTGTTCCAGAAGGTTATTTATAATCTAGAAATTCCCTGTTTTGGACAGTAAATACTACTAAAATAATACAGAGCAGATTAGAGGATGTCTGTGTGATTTACTTGCTTCAAAACACAGATGGAAATTTGTGTATTTTACTGTAGTTAATGATGAGTTTTCACTTCTTAAATTAATTTGGTTTAGCTTCCCTGAGTTTCCCCATGTAGACGTGCCCTAACACAGTCCTCTGACAGTGGGGTTAGAGAAATGTGACTGCTTTATAGGCATGAGAGCTGAAATTCCTAGGCAGAAGGCAGTGATGTATAGAAGGCAAATTAGCCTTGTACTGCTAACTGTGAATTTCTGAGGGAAGAGAGCATGTGACACGGGCGTTTCAGAAACAAATCATGACCCAGCAATTTACTGGAATTTAATTCCTGAATGAGGTTGCAATGAATCTGAGGGCAAACCTTCCCCTCCACCCCACACTAAGCCTAAATAAATGGGCTTGGTGCAAAAGATTTTAATGAGTGTGGGTACAGAATCCTAGTTCCTACCACTCATGCTGCAGGGCAGCAGCATATCTGCTTTGGCAGTCTCTGAGTAGTAGCTGTGTCCTAGCTCATGTTCTTTGTAATGCTGGGCGGAGTGGCCAGTGGACCTAGATCTGCAAATCTTTTAACCTGTCCCCTATAGATTAAGGAGTTAGGCTCTAGGAATCCTATCCCCCTTCCTCATACAGCAGAACTTTGCCAGCTGCCTTAGCTGGGAAGGAGGCAGAGATTGACCCTTAGTGAATAAAGGAAATGGTTTGGACAGAAATGTATGTTAAATGCTGTAAGTTACAGTAGAAACAAATCATGTCAAACCAGTTCTTTTTCTTTCTTTGACAGGATAACAGATGGTAACAAGCTTCGGTTCTAATTTGCCCCCACACAGAAGGCCTGCACAAAGCCTTAGGTATGATGAAGTCTTCTATGCTGGGTATAACTGGGGCATGAGGAGCCCATAGGATCTTAAAGTGGCTTGTCTTCACAAAGATGAATTTAATATTCAGTCATGCCTGCAAGTCATAGTCTTGTATTGAGGTTGCTCTGTAGCCACACTGTCCCCAAGGGAAGTACAAGGAGACGTTCTGCCTCAGGGAAGAAGAATGCCTCTCAGAACTCCCAGGCCCACAAAGGTAGTGATCCTGTTACTTCCCTTCATGGTATGTAGTGTATTTCCCCCTCCTATCGCACAGCCAGCCAGCTGTGAAAGTTCAAGTGTGTGTGAGTGTGTCCTTTCCTCCCTTTCTTGCCCCCTCTGAAGCTCCCCATCAAAGGGAATAATCTCTGTGCTCTTCATGGACTGCAGTTATGGCTGGTTATTTTACAGGTTATGCGAAGTATAGCTCATTGTAGCCTCACCCCGCCCAGGCCCCTGCATGAAGGCCATCTGTAATCCACTCCTTAGTGAACAGAACTGAAGCAGTGAGCAGAGTGCACTACGTTATATGCTGTGTCCACCACAATTCATTTATTCACTGATACTGCTGTCATTGAGGAAATAAAATTAAGTGGGTTTGCCATGATTTGTTTCTGATGAGTCCATGGCCATGTTGTAGAGTACTTCCCATTTGCAGCACTCAGGGCATTTAAAATGTACTTATGATATAAAGCTATCAATAGTGACTCCACTCCTAGAGAAACTGGTGAAGTGTGGCTACATAGAATCACTTGTGAGACAACCACGCATTTGCTTAAACACAATCGAGCTTCAACAGTAACTATTATTTCAGTAAAAGCAGCAGAGTCCTGTGGCACTTTATAGACTGACAGACGTATTGGAGCATGAGCTTTCATGGGTGAATACCCACTTCATCGGATACATGCTGAGCTGAGCTGAAATGTCAAGAAGGATCCCACAAGGTGCAGATCTGGGCAGTGGCATCTTAGGGTGGGTGGTGTAACTTCCCTTGGCTGCACATGTGCTCGTTTGTTCACTGCCCTTCTGACTGTGATTGTTGGGCCTCTGCTGCAGTTGATGGGCTATCCAGTGTAGTTCTAGGGCTATTACTGCTGCAGAAGTTTAACCAATCTTATCTATTCTGTCCAGGTATTTATACTCCATCCATCACCATGGTATCCGAGTCTACATGCTGGAATAATGCACGTGGGCACTGCACCATATGGAGCACCAGAGCAGCTGTTACCAACCTGGATCCTTCTTTGGGAGGTACTCTGGTGTTAGATGAACTGCTCTGATTGACACACACAGGATGGGGATAAAAGGTACATCTGTTTGAGATTGCTTTTATTATCTTCTGGTTGTGAGTGGAGGACTGCTCCAGCTGTCCTAAAGACAGAACTGCCACTGACTCCAAGTTCTGTACAGTTCAAACATTTCCTCCTTTGCTCTAATTATTTGCTACACTTTCTTCTTGTGTCTGTTCTTAAATTAGACTGGAAGCACTTGGGGGCAGGAACTGTCTCTTATTATATGTCTGTACAGCATCTAGTGCAATTGAGATCCGATACTCATTTGGGCCTCTGTATGCTACTGTGATGCAAATAATAAATGACTTGGAGAGTGGAGGGGAGAATACACTAATCTAATATGAGGATGATACAAAACGGAGGGAGACTGTCAATACACGGAGGGTAGAATTAAAATGCAGTATGAGCTTGATAGATAAGAAAAATGGACTGAAATCTATCAAAGGAGATACAATCTAATGTAAAGTAGCTGATGTAGGAAGAAATAATCAAATTCACAAAAGTAAAATGAGACATGATTGGCTAGGCAGCAGTGCTGCAGGAATGGATCTGGAGGTTATAGGAGATGATAAACTGGACATGAGGTAAAACATTGTTGCGAACAGGAAAACGCCATCTAGGGTTATATTAACAGGAATCTCTCATGTGAAATAAATGAGATAATTATTTTGGCACTGGTTGGCTTTCTAGGTAGGCTTCATGTGATCACATTCGTAAAGGGGCACACCAGCTGGAGAGAAATCAGAGGAGGAACATATAAAAATAAATGACAAAAGTTGTAGAAAATAAAATCGCTGAAGTAAAGGTAAGAGAACTGGAGATGTTCAATATGGAGAAGAGATGGCGGGGAGGTGGAGGGGAGAGGTTTAACTACTTACAAAGACAGTACTCACCAAGGTGCTATAAAGAGGATAGGGATCAATTACTCTCAGGAGCTATCAAGGACAGAACATGAGATGTAATAGGCATAAGATGCAGCAGGGAAAATGCAGGGCAAATATTAACATGTTAAGGCAAACACTGCTGTGACAAAGTAAAGGTGCTGCAATCTGTAACAGGGTTAACTGGTCCCTCGGGGACTCATGTGGCTGCTCAGGGGCAGAGTGTACAAGGAAAGGGAAGTGAAGATCAAAGGGAAAACGAAGGAGAAGAGAGTGTCTTCTCCCCTCTGGGTTGGGTGAAGCAGAGACAGCCTGTGGGGATTATTGCCCAGAGTCGCCAGTTGATTTGTTTTTGTTTTGTGACCGTTTTGTAGACAATAAAATAAACCCTGAGGAAAGGGCCTTGAAAATGTGGGTACCTGGAGGTTTATTTCCCTTCTCTGGCTAGTGAAACCGCCCACTAGGTTACACCTGCCTTGATTTACACCCTGTGCAGTTCCACTGGCTCCCTCAGAGATGCGTAGGGCATAAGTAAAGACAGGGGGCTGGGCCCTAAAACTACAGTCAGTCAAGGCAGAAATTAAGCACAGTTACCAAGGGAGCTTTTGACCTTTCTAGAGTTGCATATATGTGTGGTGATTTTATAGGCAAGGTTCAGGCATAAATTTAAAAATTCACCTTGATTTCGGAATGATATAATGGAGATCTCTCTCCCTCTGGATGCCTGTATGAATGTCCTTGCTTTATGTGTGCAAGGGTATGTCTACACTGCAGTCCTGGGGTTGACTGCAGCTTGTGTAGACATTCCTGAGCAAGCTTTGATCTAGCTAGCTTGATTGCCAGAGCAGAGAAGCTGCAGCAGTGTGCAAGTAATTACCCTGGGTTCCAAGAGGGTTTGGACAGCCGGGGCTGAATTGTGTGCTGCTGTGACTTTGCTGCTCCGGTATGCGAGCTAACTACATTAAAGCTAGCACAGACATGACTGTAAGAGTTGCAATCTCCTATAAGATCACCACACATATATGCAACTCTAGAAAGGTCAAAAGCTTCCTTGGTAACTGTGCTTAATTTCTGCCTTGACTGACTGTAGTTTTAGGGCCCAGCCCCGTCTTTACTTATGCCCTATGCATCTCTGAGGGAGCCAGTGGAACTGCACAGGGTGTAAATCAAGACAGGTGTAACCTAGTGGGTGGTTTCACTAGCCAGGGAAGGGAAATAAACCTCCAGGCACCCATATTTTCAAGGCCCTTTCCTCAGGGTTTATTTTATTGTCTACAAAACGGTCACAAAACAAAAACAAATCAACTGGCGATTCTGGGCAATAATCCTCACAGGCTGTCTCTGCTTCACCCAACCCAGAGGGGAGAAGACACTCTCTTCTCCTTCGTTTTCCCTTTGTTCTTCACTTCCCTTTCCTCGTACACTCTGCCCCTGAGCAGCCACATGAGTCCCCGTGGGACCAGTTAACCCTGTTACAGATTGCAGCACCTTTACTTTGTCACAGCAGTGTTTGCCTTAACATGTTAATATTTGCCCTGCATTTTCCCTGCTGCATCTTATGCCTATTACATCTCATGTTCTGTCCTTGATAGCTCCTGAGAGTAATTGATCCCTATTCTCTTAACTCAAAATCTCAATGCTATTTTATGTAACTTGGTTTTCTTATGTTGCTGTGCCATGCTTTCTTCTGTGCCGGTGATGCCTACATAAGATGACCTTATTGTGAATGTGTGTGGTATCTTTTGATTAGAATGCAGCTTGACTGGAAAATACCCTCTGTTATTTCACTGATGACAATTAGAAAATGCCCAATTTTGTTGTGGTTTGGTTCGTTTGGTTGCTCCCCTCCTGGCATTTGTACTAATTTCCTTCCTTCTTCCTGTTAAGCAATATATTGTAAAACTTCATACCTTTATAGTGGTTACCCTACGTGATTATGGAGTTTTTCATTTGTAGGCGACAGAGAGGACCTCCTGCAATGCACATGGATAGGAAAGCCCAAGGGGCTCCCCAGCAGGGAATATCCTAACAGTCATTGGTTGCCTCTTGTTGCTTCCTGTGTGTAATGGTTTGCAGGGGGCAGGCCTGTGGGAAAGAGGGGTTGCTGATGAGTGTGTCTTGATTGTTCTGTGTCGTGGCTGGATAGTCCTTTGGGGATCTCTACAGATCAGACGAATTAAAGTAGCCATTAGGTCAGCTCTAGTTTATCCTGAGGGCTGCCAAACTGGCTCCCGCTAGTCCCAAAATTCTGGACATTGAAAAGTGCTTTAAATCTGCCTTTGCTTACTTCCCCAGTGCTGTGCCTCCTGAGAGATGCCGCTCAGAACTGGGATCTTAAAATGTATTCATTTATCCCAGATACGAGGGATTTTGTGTCTAGCAGCAGGTAGGGCTGTGATCAAGACCGTGGTGGCTAATAACTGCTGGAAGCTGTGAGGCTATTACCTCCCTTCCTTTCTAGGGCTGGTCTAAGTTCTATATGTAGGTTCTTTGCATTCCTAAAGTGGTAAAAAGGAGACTGCTGGCCTCTTACTTTGTGGGGAAGGTTGGTACTTGGCACCCTACCCCGAGCCGTGATTCTCACTACTGTAGGGCATTTCACAGAATTGATGCTATCTCAGGAGACTGTCTTCTTTTCAAAAACCCATTTCCAGTGTCTGGGGCTGCGGCTCTGGTATTCCTGATTCTTCTTTTGGAGCAAGCCTCAAACTGAATGAGATTCTTTTGCAGCCTCCTGCTTCATTTCTAACACATGAGGCCTTTGTGCAGTTGTGTACATCTGTGCAAAGTGTGTGTAAAAAGCAGCCATTGTGCTCTTTACATCAACTTTGCCCAGATGTGGATGACTACAAATGGGGCAAGCCAATGAAGAGAATCAGGCCTGTGGGGCCTGAGTTAAAAGTACGTCTCAGCCCCGCTTTGTTATCCCATGGCTACAATCTGTTTGTGTTTTGAGAAGGTCAGAGAGTTCATTTTACACTGAAAACCTAGTTTATCTCAGTAGAGTGGGGGAGGCACTGAGGGAAGGCCTGCTTTGTCAGGCTTGAGAGGCTTCTGTGTGGTAAAATCAGGGAACCAGTGCAGTGTGTACTCTGAATATAAAAAACTACCTCCCTACATGGGACTGCACAGAAAGAGGCAGAAACGCACCTCTTTTCTCTCTCTCTCCTGGAGTTCACAAGAACTAGAGGGAATTTAGATGTCTGTGAAGAAAAGAGTTTAATTCTTCCCCATGACCAGCTTAAAGTAAAGTTACAGCAGCTAAATGGACCATGCGGTATGAAATGCAAACTCACGCTAGTCTGCGTCAAACATTCCCCCCTGGTAGCAGAGAGCACAGTCAAAGAGCAAAACAAAGGCAGATGCATCAACAACTGAAAGTGTTTTTATTGCTTTCTTATGCATGGCAGCTGCCCTGGAAACCTCAGATGAATTTAAGTAGTGAGATGTCACCTGGAGGTCACAGAGAAATGGGAAAATCTCCCTCCACCATCACAAATGAGTTAAAGGCTTCAGTGGTTTTCTTTCCTTTAGTTCATTTGTAGCATGAAAACTCCTATTAAAAGCTGATAACAGAGAAACATTAGGAGTATCTCCTGCTTGCTGAGCCAATTAAAATTGTCCTTAAATAATGTAAAGAGGGGGGAAAAAGGAAAAATCAAGTATGTGGTGGTGGTGGTGGAGAAGGCAAAATATTCCTGTTTAGGGCCTCCTCTGCGCTAGCCCTGGCACTGCCTCAGGTTACTTCTACACTGCTGCTGCTTCCCAGTGCACATAGACGCGCACACACAAGCTCTGCTCAAGCTAGAGCCCAAAAAAATAGCAGCATGGCTGGGGGTAGGATGGGCAGGAGCCCAAAGTCAGCACCCGATTTGTATGCAATGGAGCAGATTGCAGCAATTCTTTCCTTGGATACATAGGTAGGACTCGTAGAGGCTCTAGGTTCCAGCATATAGTGCTCCATCCTAATCTGAGTAGTTTCTCTGATGCTGTGCCATACAGCCTGTGCAAGTTATACCTCAGTTTTAAAGACAAAGGTGTCTGCAGAGCATGTTGTACTCTGGGGGCTAAACTTTGGATCCCACTGATATTGAGGATACTTTCTTTAAACTGTTACCAAAAAGTCTGCATGTTGATAGCTTTTTCATGTATTTATTTCAGTCACCATTTTATGATGTCAAAAAGTAAAATATAAAGGTAGCATCAGCACTAAGTGAAGGATATACCAACCTTCAAAAGTAATCTACCTGCCCTCCCATTTCTGTGAAACAGAGTGAGGGGACAGAGGAATAAAACTGCCTGAATCCACAGTGCTTCTCTGTCTTGTTTCTTCGTAACATGCATTTACCAAATCCCTGGCAGGTGGTAGCAAAGGAAGACTCACCAAAACTTTGGAGGACCCTGTAGATTCCTCTGTGACTAACAAATCTCTAAATAGCAAATAGACCCTTCTTGTATATGTATTCCATAGAGTTTGCTGGTAATATTAAAACAAAACAAAACATCATTTCAAGTTTTTGTTCCCTTTGGCTGGGACCCTGCCCAGCTGTCCCAGGTCTTGCACCTAAATTGCTTGTAGAAAAGTAGCTGCAGTCCAAAGTCAGTGCTGTGTAAAAGATAATATATCAGGATGGGGCAGAGAGAGAGTGTACTGAATCCTTTAGAATGCTGTGGTAGTATGGTAACTGAGTACTGTGTTTTCTTTGTTGCCTATGATGGTATAAATAGTTAAGAGTCTTAAAACGGGGATCCTCATACATTTTTGTAGTGAGGTCCGCATCTGAAAAGAGAAATTTTCTCATGGACCATCACCTACCCTCGTGTTTGTGATCAGATAACATCTCTTTGGCAGTGTCATCAACTGCTTACATGGAAAAATAATATTAGGAAGGTGTTTGGTGTATTTGAAGTGCCTTTCAATGTGATGTAGTAACTGGTAATAAAAGAGGCATGGGTAAATGTTATAATGGTATGCAATAAAGAAGTTAGAGATTGGGAGAAAATTAGGAGCATGTTTCAAAAGGGAGAAGAGACATTTCATAAAAGATAGAAATGTCACGAGCTGTTTTTTCTATTCAAATGCAAAGAGCACCCATTTTAAATAAGATTGTTACACTGTATGCTCCTCTATTGACTCCTTTTGGAGCCCCAATTAATTTCTGGTACTCATTGCCACTAGTTTGAACTGATCCTGGAGCTCACTAGGACTCAGAAAAGGGTTAAATATTTCTATGGATAATGAGGACATCCACCATTACATTATATCCCTTCTGTAGAAGTAATGTAATTGTGAATGCTCAAGTTTCAGGTCATATCATAAGTCAACCTCTAGCTGACTGGGTTTAGGAAGAAGTTTCTCCTCTAGTAAGGTTATTCCATAATTGTTCAATATGAGGTTTTTTCCACCCTCTTCTGAAGCAAGATCAGAAACAGTATATTGGGCTGAATGGATCAGAGATCTGATCTAATATGGGAATCCCTATGCTCGTATGAGCATGCAGCTTATTTGCAAGTAAATGATGTCTGGCTGACCCTTTTGTATGTGCACTATGCCTTCTCCCATTACATGAATAAGTTAATAAACAGCATGAGCATCTCCTCAACATAGCTTGAAGCAAGATCAGTAATGATTTTCGTTTAGGGTTGTGTAAATCAAATGAAGGTTTACACTCAATACCACATGCTAACCTCGTGCAGCACATTTCCTGTCATGGCTTCCAAGACACTTTGCAGTACAGAGACACAGTAGACTAAATAATAAATATTAAGCCAAAGTAAGCAAATAAAACATGACATTCAAGTGCTGCAATAATTCTAGAATCCTACATAGGGATGGGATGCTGCCTAAAAGGAGGTTCCTGATTTCCTTTGGCAGCTCCTAATTCTTTTAGAAACTTGGCCTGTCATTGGGGTAGAGCTCTGGGTGGATAGCACTAAGATGATTATGTTGAAGACTATACAGTATTGCCAACTCCAAGTGCCAAAAAAGTCATCAGATTGGCTTAAAAATCATGAGATTTTTAAAAATAACAACTTTGAGGTCCTTTTTGTCTTCTGATGTTTTATTTTTTTCAAGCTGTTCTCTGCAACTATGAGGGCTAGCTTCCTTTTTTAAAAAAAAGGAAGGGTGAAATTTTCATGCATCTAGAAGCTGGGCTTTAAGCAAGACACCAAGTATTACAAGATTCTTGACAAAGTCATGAGAGTTGGCAACACCAGAGATGTTACTATGAGTGTTGCCCCAACTCAAAGGTCCTGTGAATGAGTGTGGCTGTTCTGATGAGCTTCCTTGATCAAGCTAGGAATAGGAGACTTTTCACTGTCAAATTTTCAGTGTACACAGCCCCTCCAAACGTGCTCAGCAGGCTAAACTTTTACTAAGGCCTGGTCTACACTAGTCTGTTATTTTGGAATTCGCTGAGTTAATTCGAAAAAAAAATTATCCCGTCCACATGACCAAACCAGTTTTTTCAATTTAAAGGGCTCTTTAATCTGATTTCTGTACTCCACCTTGGCAAGTGGGGTAACACTTAAATCGAGATCTCAGTCCCGGGTTAAAGGTATTGTGGATGTTATTGGCCTCCGGGAGCTATCCCAGAATGCTCCCTTGTGACTGCTCTGGACAACACTCTCAACTTTGATGCACTAGCCAGGTGGGCAGGAAAAGCCCCAGGAACTTTTGAATTTCATTTCCTGTTTGCTCAGTTATGGAGTGATGCCCACTACCTCACCACTGTCCATGGACACCTGCAAGTGGGGAGTTGCACAAAGTGAGGAGGAAGAAACGTTGGAGAATGAAGAGGAGGAGGAGGAAGATGGTGCACAGATGGCAAGTGGGGAATCCGTTTTCCCCCCTAGCCAGGGACTATGCTTAACGCTGGAGCCAATAGCTTCCCCCCACTCCCAATGCAGGCTCCTGTTCCATGACCCTGGAGAAGGTACTTCTGGTGAGTGAGAGCCTGATCGGAGCCATGCAGTGGGGGGAACCCAGCTGCGCTGGGCTGTTAGCGTTTAGTTTAAAGGGCTCATCTCTGCTCAGAGCCTCATCGGAGCCACGTTGTGTGAAGTGATCATTCCAGAGAGCCCGCAGGCCCTCCTTTTATATGGCAAATTCACCAGGCATTGCTTGCTATGGGAAAGGGAGCCCAGCAGTTTGAAAGCATTTAAACGAATGTAGAAGAAGCAGAACACCGCAGGTGTAAATGTTTCAATGCGGCCCCTGTCAACTCCATCCCAGACGCTGGTCCAGATTAGAAAGGCGGAGAAAATGAACTCGGGATAACATGTTCATCGATCTCATGCAGTCCTCTCCCACTGATAGGGCCCAGCTGAATGTGTGGAGGCAAACAATTGTGGAGTCCTGTAAAGCATTACAGGAACACAAAGTGAGAAGGGACACGCGTGATGAGAGTAGGCAGGAGGCTATAGTCAAGCTCATGGGGGAGCAAACTGACATGCTCCGCTGCATGGTGGATCTAATGTGGGAAAGGGAGCAAGACCACAGACTGCCACTGCAGCCCCTGTATAACCGCCCTCCCCCTCCCCCAGTTCCATAGCCTCCTCACCCAGACGCCCAAGGACACAAGTGGGGAGGCTATGGGGACCCACACACCAACCCCAGAGGATTGCCCAAGCAGCAGAAAGCTGGCATATGCGAACTTTTGATTTGATTTCTGGACTTGTCCTTTCCTCCTCCTCCACCCCCTAACCCATTACCCCAACCCCCATTTCTCTCAATGTATTGTGCAACAAATAATAAAGAACAGTTTTTAAACAATTTTGACTTTATTTCCTTTCATATATATAGGGGGCAGGTAACTTCAAGAGAAACAAACACAATTCTCACACCGTACCCTGGCCAGTCATTAAACTGGTTTTCAAAGCTTCTCTGATGCACAGCGCTCTCTGCTGCACTCTTCTAATCGCCCTGTTGTCTGACTGTGTGAAATTGGCCACCAGACGACTTGCCTCAACCTCCCACCCCACCATAAACATCTCCTCCTTACTCTCACAGATAGTGTGGAGCACGCAACAAGCCACAATTACAATTGGAATATTGGTTGTGCTGAGATCTAACCGAGTCAGTAAACTGCACCAGTGGGCTTTCAAACATCCAAAAGCACATTCTACCATCATTCTGCACTTGCTCAGCCTATAGTTGAACTGCGCCTTATCACTGTCCAGGGTGCCTGTGTATGGCTTCATGAGCCATGACATTAAGGGGTAGGCTGAGTCCCCAGGATTAACTATAGGAATTTCAACATCCCCAACAGTAATTTTCTGGTCTGGAAAGTAAGTCCCTTCCTGCAGCTGTTCAAACAGACAGTTCTTGAAGATGCGAGCATCATGCACCTTTCCCTGCCATCCAACGTTGATGTTGGCAAAACATCCCTTGTGACCCACTGTGCTTGTAGCACGATGGAAAAGTACCTCTTGCAGTTTATGTACTGGCCCCTCTGGTGTGCTGGTGCCAAGATAGGGATATGCGTTTCGTCTGTCGCCCCACTGCAGTTAGGGAACCCCAGTGCATTAAAGCCATCCACAATGGTCTGCACATGTCCCAAAGTCACTACCCTTAATAGCAGCTGGTCAATGATTGCATTGGCTACTTGCAGCACAGCAGCCCCTACAGTAGATTTGCTCACTCCAAACTGATTCCCGACTGACCACCAGCTGTCAGTCATTGCAAGCTTTCACAGAGCTATGGCCACTCGCTTCTCAGCTGTGAGGGATGCTCTCATTTTGGTGTCTTTGCACTTCAGGGCAGGGGACAGCAAGTCACAAAGTTCCATAAAAGTGGCCCTACGCATACAAAAGTTTCGCAGCCACTGTGAATCATTTCAGACCTGAGACACTATGCGGTCCCACCAGTCTGTGCTTGTTTCCCAGGCCCAGAATTGGCGTTCCATGGCATGAACCTGACCCAATGCCACCATGATCTCTCAGTTGCCACATGCCATGCTTCTAGGAATGCCTGTGTCCATATCCTCATCAGTATAGTAATCGCACTGTCATCGCTTCCTCGCCTGGTTTTGCAGGTACTGTACATACTGCTGGATAATGCGCGTGGTATTTTCAATGGTCAAAACTGCAGCTGAGATCTGAGTGGGCTCCATGATTGCCATGCTTTGGCACCTGCACAGGTAATCCTGGAAAAAGGGCACAAAATGTAGGAGGCTTGTTTGGTTCAAGATGACCAATAAAAGGCAGTAAATGGTTGTCTTCTGTAGCTTTCACAGAGTCGGGAAGCTCGCTAGAGCTGCAAGAGCAGGAGAGCAGAGTTTGTGGCGGAAGCGTGAGCAGAGTTTGCGGAGGAAGCTGTGCGGCTCAGGTCACGATGGCCAAAAAACGGTGGGGAATTGTGGCTGTCTGTAGCTTCCACGGGAGCCCAGGACTGACAACATGGAAAAAGTGGCAGAAGCTGTGCGGCTCAGGTCATGATGGCTGAAAAATGGTGGGAAATTGTTGCTTTCTGTAGCTTGCACTTGAGCCCAGGACAGACAACATGGAAAAATTAGCTAGCGATGCAAGTGAGGGAGAGCAGAATTTGAGGTGGAAGCTGTGCTGCTCGGTTCATGGTAGCCGAAAAAAGAAGGGAAATGGTTAGATAAAAGAGTAGATAGAAAGATGAGAGGACATGCGAGGTGGATTCATAGTACCAGGAGACAGGTGGTGCACCGTGGTGCATTGTCTGCTGGCAGTATGGAGTCTGCCATAGCTTTCATGGAGGGAGAAGCGAGTGATGGCAAACACCCAGAAACACCTGCGAGAATGTTTTTGCCCCATCATGCACTGGGAGCTTAACCCACAATTCCAGTGGGTGGCGTGGACTGCATAAACTGTGAGATAGCTTCCACAGTGCACCGCTCTGACATTCAATGCTAGCCTCGGTACTGTGGACGCACTCTGCTGAATTACGCACTTTAGTGGGGACACACAACACCGAATGTATAAAATCGCTTCTGAAAATTCGAATAGCACACATTCAAATTAATTTCATACTGTAGACGTACCCTAAGATGATTTAAAATATTGCATTAAAATATTATCATAACTCCCGCATGCCAGGATGCAAAGTGGCCCTGAGACCTGAGACCTGGCTGGGGTGATCTTTCTGTAGCTGTGTTTCCTAGATCAAATGCAATTGAAAACACAGAATGTTCTTCTCCTTCCATTAAGATAAATTCCTACAGCCTCTATACCGTTCCTTTCCCAGTGCTCATCTGCCAGCTATGCAAAATGTTCTAATGAAACATACATAATTCATTAATCTCAATTAAAATGTAAATGTATTGTCAGTCTCTTGGATAATTAAAGCGCCGTTATGGGAATAGTTTTAAGTTCTGTAGCTGAAGTTCTTTTCACTAAAACAAACAAACGACACTTTAAGCTCTGCCTGAAGTAGTACAATAGATGCCCATGTGGGAAGTAATCTGAACTTCACGAAGAGATTGGCCAATCTGTGTCTCTGTACTATTCAACAGAGCATGCGTATGTTTTGCTATAAATTCAACATGGTTGTTCTCTTAGGTGTTAGGTGTCTGTGTTTCTGATTTGGTGTGGACAGAGAAACTATTAATAGCTACATTTCCCACAGTAGAATACTTTATTGACTTCAAGCTGCCCTTTAGAAACCTTCAAATGGATATGATGTAATGATATATTATGATGCTTAATGTAAACATTCAACCTACTTAAAGGTCTCAGAGATTAGGTCAGATGTTGATACAGTGGTTCTCAAACTGTGGGTCGAGACCTCAAAGTGGGTCATAACCCCATTTAATGGGGTCACCAAAGCTGGCTTAGACTTGCTGGGGTCCGGGGCCAAAGTTGAAACCGGAGCACCACAGCCCAGGGCCAAAGCCGAAGACTGAGGGCTTCAGCCCTGGGCAGCGGGACTCAGGTTACAAGCCCCCTGCCTGGGGCTGAAGACCTTGTGGCTTTGGCCCCCCTGCCTGGGGCGGTGGGGCTCAGGCTTTGACTTTGGCCCCACCACCTAGGGCAGTGGGGCTCGGACAAGCTCAGACTTCGGCCCCTTCTCCTGGGGTCATGTAATAATTTTTGTTCTCATACAGCGGGGAGGGGGGTCGCAGTGCAATGAAGTTTGGGAACCCCAGGGTGTAGCATATTCACACTAATATCCATTAAATAAATGAATAAATTAAAAACCTCTATTACACAAGGATGAGGTAGTGGAAAAGTGCTAAGCAAGTGATTTATTTGTAATTGTTAGTGCTTCCCCCCTTCATTTAATAAAAATATTAAATACAACAAAAAAATCATACAGACAAGGTAGCCATACACATGTCTTGAAGCTGTGGGCTGAGGGGAAGAGCTGGTCTTAGAGGAGAGAAAAATACATACCTTGGTTGGGTTGCTAAAATTCCTTGGTTTCCTCCATCCAAATAAATTGCTGGGCTGGAGCATATTCCACGAGGTTTATTGGATCATTTTTTCAAGGGTGGGGGAAAGGAGTACTCCCCCATATATGCCACATACACACACAAAAGTACATTGTAACTGTTGGGGAAATTTTGGAATTAAACAAATAGTGATTGGTTGTGCCAATACCCTACAGTCACATTTGTCTCTAGTTAAGGATACATATGGCTTTCTTGAGGGTCTGGGATTCATTATCTACCTTCTGCCATCACAAATAACCTTATGGCTTTGGAAATATGCATAGAATTCTAAGATTTGCTCTCCCAGCTAGGCAGTGATATGAAGCAATGGTTGAATAATGGCAGCTGCGTGTGTGTGTGAGAGAGAGAGAGTGAGTGAGTGTGTGTGTGTAACTCAACCCGCACAACGGCTTGGCCCCTGACATTAGGCCACTCCTGGCTGCAATGGAACAGTGGGAGTACCCTGAGAGAGCCCGTAGCAAAGAACCGATAGCCGGATGATTCATGAACCAGTTTAGAGCCTGGCGGTGTTGCTGCCTCGGTGCCAGGGTCAAGGCGGAGGAGGGATGGAACAGCCATCTATCTGCCATCTGCAGATTCCAATGGACTGGAGGAAATGGAATCTGACACTTATTTCTGAGGCCATACTTTGAAAAATTCTCAAGAGTCCTGTTCAGATCAGGTTTTCCTTCACAGTTCTTTGCTATTCAGGTCACGGGTGGTGGAAGTGAGGGTCCCTCTACAAAAACAAAGCTTACAGCAACTCAGGACCTGGCTAGCCTCTTCTCATCTCCCACAGATATAAGGTTTGGGATAGTTTAAGATATACAATCTGAGTAATTTCTTGGCATCTCTGTGTATATGGTTGTGTAGGGGGCACAGAAGGAATGTTAATACCATAAAGGCAGCTGGGCAGTGGGGGGCTTTTTCAGTGTCAGAGACTCATTTGAAAGACAGCAGTTGAACCATTCTTATGTCAGCTCTGTCGCTGTGGGAAGTATCAAATTAAACTGATAATTATCTGCAGCACATGTACAATTTATGAACCTTCTGATGTTCAGACTCATAAGTTCAGAGTTAACTGACACATTTTAGTCTATTTTTTTTAATAAAAACTCTTAGCATTGGCTCTCTTATGCCTCCACTGCAGTTTTAATAATTCAATAAAATCTTCAGGAACTGCCTCCCTCCCCATCCTATCCTCAGCCCTTACCAGTTCCCATCCAGAAGCATGGCTCAGACTACTAAAATGGCTGGCCCTGTCTGTTTTGGATGTAACACGTTTGATGTCTCAGAATGGTGAGGGAGCATTTTTTTGTAACTGTTTGTCCTCTAGCTAAGCATAAAATCCACTGTATGGATGAAATCATTCAGGGGAACCCTTCAAAACTCAACTCAGATCTTTTAAAGTTAAGAAAAGCATGCTGATTCTAGCCCTTTTGACATAGCAGAGACATTGGTGCATGCAGCCTCCAGGAGCAAACCTTGCAACTCTTTAGCTTTGCTTGCAAAATACAATGTATAGTCCTAACCTCAAACACTTCATCATCACCCCACCCTCTACACCAGACATCAAAATACCACATCACCTTCCATCTGAGCTTCTCCAAACACTTGGTAAAGATATTAGTTACTTATTTTTTTAATTTACAGTTGTTTTTCCCCATTTCTATTTGTTTTCTGTTATTAACTCTTAGCTATTTATAACCATATCCATATATATATATTTGCTTTATTCTGTTTAAAAATGTATTTGTACAGTTTTCTTAAATAATTTCTAACATTTATTTTAATAGTTTCTTAAATTCTTGCACACACACACTCCCCCTTGAAGGCATCTGGTGCTGGCCATGTTGGAGACAGTATATTTGACTAGATGGACTGACCACTGATCTGATTCAGTCTAGCAATGTCCGTGATACCAGATTAGGTACAGCAATGCCTGTGTTCTTATGCTGCTTCACATATACCCTGTGTCATCTTATAATATAGACACATGGGAATCTTAGACACAACTTCTTTACAAGGGACAGAGGTTGGATTAAGGAGTTGTATGTGTAAGGAAGGCACACTTTATCGTACCTAATATCTTTGCAGCAAAGCAAGTCTCCTCTTCTGTGTATCATGCTGGAACTCCTGCCCTTAGCTTCCCCACCCTCAAAATTGCTGTACTCATTGATTTATACCAGGGGTTCTCAAACTGGGGGTCGGGACCCCTCAAGGGGTCACGAGGCTATTACATGGGGGGTCATGAGCTGTCAGCCTCCACCCTAAACCCCACTTTGCCTCTAGTATTTATAAAGGTGTTAAATATATAAAAATGTGTTTTTAATGTGTAAGGGGGTTCACACTCAGAGGCTTGCTGTGTGAAAGGGGTCACCAGTACAAAATTTGAGAACGACTGATTTATACATTACTCTGACTAACTGAAGATTTGATCAGATCTGGTGCCATGTAGGAGGTTCCCTACATCCTCATGAATTATTCACGTGGCATGGAAGAGCCCTGGGGAGAGCTTAGGTGTTTTGAAGACGGAGACTGTACACATGTAATGGTTTACAAGATTATCTCACAACCACGCTGAGGTAATCTCTTAGGTGGATTATTTCTAAAGCCACAACACTAACATGCAGCTTCAAGAGTCTCAGATGAAATGCTGATTGAGCTTTTATTTTTATTTTTTTTAATTTTTACTGGCCACAGAGAGGTTAATGAAAGGGCATATGTTTCTCAGCTTGTTTAAGAGTCTTGATACTTTCCTGGGTTTCTTAGAGGCTAATTCTTGACAGTGAGGAACATTTTAGTAGTGTGTATGGTACTGTTTTGTACTGTTGAAGCCATGAGAATGAGGCTGGCAAGGGCGGAGGCAGTGAGCTGACTACTTTTGGGGCATTCTTCCAACGGCCTGGAGGGAAGCTTCTCCTCCCAAAGGACCTGTCAGGTGTCAGATCTACTATCCTCCTTGACAGGTTTCAGAGTAGCAGCCGTGTTAGTCTGTATCCGTAAAAATAACAGGAGTACTTGTGGCACCGTAGAGACTAACAAATTTATTTGAGCATAAGCTTTTGTGAGCTACAGCCCACTTCATCGGATGCATGTAGTGGAAAATACAGGAGGAAGATATATACATTCACAAGGAACATGAAACAATGAGTGTTACCATACACATTATAAGAAGAGTGATCAATGAAGGTGAGCTGTTGTCAGCAGGAGAGAAAAATAACTGTTTGTAGTGGTAATGAAAATGGCCCATTTCCAGCACTTGGCAAGGAAATATAAGGAACTGTAGGGGGGGAAAGATAAGCATGGGGAAATAGTTTTACTTTGTGTAATGGCCCATCCACTATTGTTTCCTGTTCCCTGTTATATATATATAATCTTCCTTCTGTATTTTCCACTACATGCATCCGATGAAGTGAGCTGTAGCACACGAAAGCTTATGCTACAATAAATTTTAGTCTCTAAGGTGCCACGAGTGCTCCTATCCTTGATTTGCTCAGCAATTTAACACTTGCTTAGTGAATCTCCCTTTTAGCAATCAGCCAGGGCAGGGGGTGAAGGAAAGAAGTATTAGAAATGACTTGGAAGGGAAGCCTATCCTTTGGGTAATCAGATTTGATTTAAATCTTTCTCTTTTGCTTCACCCCCCACCATCACACCGAGTCTTCTCCACTAAAATTGAGAGCAGCTATTCTAGATGAGACACAAACACCCTGAAAGGTAAAGCTGGAGGAGAAAGCGAGAGAGAGGCAAGATCTTGCCTACCTCAGGCCTTCTGATTTCCATTTCTCTTATGGTTGTTGCTTCCCCCTCTCCCTACCCCCTCCAGTCACAGGACTAGTGTAATCTAGACACAACAGACTTCTGAGACCACTTGGCACAAAATTCTACTCCCTGTAAACTGATGGACTACATACAGAATCAGAGCTCTTCTGAGAGCAGGAAATATATTGCAGGGTATGTGTAGGAGTGATTACGATGCTGGTGCTGTGTGAACTGCATCTATGCCAATCACTTTAGAATTGAAAATAAGTTTTTGAAACAAACAGACAACAAAAGAGAGCACTTCAGAGGAGGTCCATGTGGATATATATTTGAAGCCTTCATTTTTATTCTGTTTCTCCTACTTGAAAGAATGCAGCACTTTACCTGAGGCTACAAGCTAGCACAGACTTCCCTTGTGACTAAGCAGCACACTGACTTTGCAGTGCTATGCCTTCCTGTGTGGTGCACAGACATGAATACACGGGGGAGCTGGAAGAATAAGGTAGTTCTGGTTAGTTCATTCAAAGTGTGCTGGGATTGCAATCTGGGATTGCATTATTTACTGTCTTGGAGGACGATGGGCGGGGAAAGGTATAGAAGTGAGTAGAAAGTGATTATGACAATAGAGACAAATTCTAAAGAATTAAATAAAATTGTACCGCCTTTGAACTTGTTACAACTTCAAATAGCTTTTATGAACATTATCCTGGAGTCTCAGAAGGAGAGAGGTGGGGCTTAATTTGAGAAAGATTTGGGAAAAAACTTAGTTTCCCTGACTGAAAATAAGATTCCTTTGAACATACACGAGATGGGAAGAGATGGGAAGGAAAATGTTTTCTCCCTTACTAAATGTCTACCTTTGGAGCGCTAGAGGAAGCTATGGTATATAGTATGCATGTGATCATACAGAATAAGAAGGATCACTGAACCAGTGACGCAGGGAAAGAAGGATTAAGCTGCATGTGATGGCAGGAGGAGGATGGAGAAGAATTCTTCACAGTCTGATGGGGATGTGAGGAAAGGGATTACTAGAGGATTTTCTTGGGATTCTGCGCATAATGAAGAAATTCTGCCCTCAGATCCACACTTTGGAACTCTGAGGGGACATATAAGGGGTTAGGAGAAACCTCATCATATAATTTACTATCTCTTGGTTTCCTATCATCCTCCAAAAGTGTTTTCTCTGCCTTTTTTCCATATTTACATTGGCAGCTTTCCAATCAACAACATTGTTTAGTCCAAAATTGCCTGTCTGGGGGGTTTAGCAAAATCCTGAAGTTACTATCTGAAACAAGAAATTCTTTCTTATGCTACCATAGAAAATAAGTGGACATAAAGCCTTATAAAGTTTGAATTAATGAACACCTTAGCTGGATTTATTTACATTCTTTGGCCTCTGCCTAACACACAGTCAATAGGAAACTTCCTGGCTAAATATGACTTTAAACATCATTCATGTAATTCATAGATCTAAATATACCTCTGTGCATGCTGCCCCAAATCACACTGGACCAAATTCTGCTCTTGGAAGATGATCCCACTGATTTCAGTGGGAACTCATATGGATGCATCCAAAGGCAGAATTTGGTTCTTTTACACACTTTTTGCTGTCGTGTCACATTGACTGTGAACTCATATCCCTAATGAGCTGTCCACTATCCTCTCCTGGTAACAATCAGCAGAAGCCTACCAAAGGTGTCATAACAGTCAGAAAATAGGATATGAGCTTGTAACGTGATAATGGCAGCAAAAAAATAAAGGTGATTTTTTTCAGCTACATACACAAAGAGGTCACAGCAAGCACCAGAAAAGTGACAGTTCCTTGTCATAGGGTGACATCATACCTATAATAAGACTTTCCATTCTGCTTGCATGAGTACCAGAATGGCATCAAGAAATTGGAGGGGATTCAGAGAAATGAAAATAAATAAAGATCTAGAAGGACTGACTAATTCTTTTAGGTCCACATATCAATGAAAAGATTATATACATTATAAACATCGTCCGCCTTTTATCTGTGACAAATCTCACTCCTATGTTTGTCATGTTATTTAAAAGAAAATTATACTCATTTTGCTCTCCTCAATAGTCTAAAAGTTCAAAAGAAAAGCAGCAGTCAGCACACAGTGTAAAAAAACCCCCTGCAAAGAGTTCATTTGAAAATACAAGTTATATTGACAAGGGGTAACTGTTACCGGCAATTGTTCAGTGACCAGCAATTTTTGTAACAGTTCTCCATCTATAATTCAGTTTAATGAAGAATTTATAATACTCTATTTTTGAATCTGAAGAGAATGAGAGAATCTTTATACACTATACCCATTATTGTGAGTTTTGAAACAGCTGTATGGCTGAAATTCATGGGAGAGGAAAGTTGTAATTTGGCCAGAAGAGGGCCTTTATCAAGAAGAAAATGCCTCTGAATGTTCTGATGAAAATCAGCAAAGAATCCTGTGGCACCTTATAGACTAACAAACGTTTTGGAGCATGAGCTTTCGTGGGTGAATACTTACTTCGTCGGATGCATGTAGTGGAAATTTCCAGGGGCAGGTATATACATGTAAGCAAGAAGCAAGCTAGAGATAATGAGGTTAGTTCAGTCAGGGAGGATGAGGCCCTGTTCTAGCAGTTGAGGTGTGAAAACCAAGGGAGAAGAAACTGGTTTTGTAGTTGACAAGCCATTCACAGTCTTTGTTTAATCCTGAGCTGATGGTGTCAAAGTTGCAGATGAACTGAAGGTCAGCAGTTTTTCTTTGCTGAGTTTCAGTTCATCTGCAACTTTGACACCATCAGCTCAGGATTGTCAACTACAAAACCAGTTTCTCCTCCCTTGGTTTTCACATCTCAGCTGCTAGAACAGGGCCTCATCCTCCCTGACTGAACTAACCTCTTTATCTCTAGCTTACTTCTTGCTTGCAAATATATACCTGCCCCTGAAAATTTCCACTACATGCATCCGACAAAGTGAGTATTCACCCATGAAAGCTCATGCTCCAAAACATCTGTTAGTCTATAAGGTGCCACAGGATTCTTTGCTGCTTTTACAGATTCAGACTAACATGGCTACCCCTCTGATACCTGATGAAAATGGTTCAGATTTGGCTAAGTTATGACGCTTTGAGTATAAATTATCATAGTTTCCACCATACAGACACCATAGATGCTTGGCTTCTTCACCCTCAGCAACAGCAACAGACATCTGTGATGCTTCCCCTAGATGCCACTGCACTGCTTACTCCTAGCAGTATCAATGGTGATAGTCTAGAGCAGTGGTTCTCAAACTTATTTGATTGCAACCCTCGTTCTTTGCATCTGTGTCATTTACGCCCACCCCTCCTTGCTTCTGCCACACAAGCATATATTGCTATCCAACTCTGAAGGCAGAGTGGAGAGTGGCAGCTGCTGGCTGGGTGCCCAGTTCTGAAGGCAGTGCTACTGCCAGCACAGCACAGAAGTAAGACTGGCATGGTATGGTGTATTGTCACCCTTACTTCTGTGCTGCTGCTGGCAGCAGTGCTGCCTTCAGATCTGGGCACATGGCCAGCAGCCACCACTCTCCTAAAGTTTCTCATTCACTCACACACACACACAAAATATGGGGACACGCCCCCACTTTGAGAACCTCTGTTTTAGACAGGGAGGAGTGCACAGCAGTGGCACCAGCATCAGGAATAGGCCCAGGCTTTGGGGGAGAATTTTGGGCAGGGAAAAGAAAAGTAGGGAGAGCCTGGAGTAAAGGAGTGAATAAAGGATAGATGAGAGATAATGTGGGAGTTCTTTAATTACTTGAAAATCGAAAAGGAATGCTACAAAAAGTGGAAACAGGGTTGAATTGCTAAGGAGAAGTACAAAAGAATAGCACAAGCATGTAGGGACAAAAGGGTCAGGCACAAAATGAGTTACACTTAGCAGGGGATATAAAAAGCAATAAAAAGAGGTTCTTTACATATATTAGAGCAAGATAAAGATGAAGAAAAATGCAGGTCCTTTACTTAGCAGGGAAGGAGAGCTAACATCTGATGACATCAAGAAGGCTGATGTGTTTAATGTCTATTTTGCTTCAGTCTTCACTAAAAAGGCTAAAGGTGACTAGATATTCAACACAATTAATATTAACATAAAGCAGGGAGGAACACAAACTGAAATCGGGAAAGAAAAGCTAAAGAACATTTAGATAAGTGAGATGTATTCAGTGCAACAGGACCTAGTGAAAATCATCCTAAGGTACTTGAGGAACTAGCTGAAGCAATCTCAGAACCCTTAGCAATTGTCTTCAAGAACTCATGCAGGATAGGTGAGGTCCCAGAGGACTGGAGAAGGATAAACATAGTACTTATCTTTAAAAGGGGGAACAAAGAGGATCCAGGAAACTATAGACCAGTCAGCCTAACTTTGACAGCTGGAAAGATACTTGAACCAGTTATTAAACAATCAGTTTGTAAGCACCCAGAGGATTATAGAGTTATAAGGAATAGCCAGCATGGATTTGTCAAGAACAAATCGCACCAACCAATCTAATTTCCTTCTTTGACAGAGTTACTAGCCTAGTGGATAATGGGGGAGGCAGCAGATGTGATATATCTTGATTTTAGTAAGGCTTTTCGCACAGTCCTACATGACATCCTCAGAAGAAAACTAAGGAAATGCAGTCTAGATGAAATTAGTATATGGTGGATACAAAACTGCTTGAAAGACAATACCTGAGTAGATTTCAATGGCTAGCTGTTAAACTGGGAGGGCGTATCTAGTGGGTTCCACAGGGGTCAGTCCTGGGTCTGGTACTATTCCATATTTCCATTAATGACTTGGATAATGAAGTGGAGCGCATTCTTATGAAATTTGCAGATGACGCCAAGCTGGAGATGTTGCAACAACTTTAAAGAACAGGATTAGGATTCAAAATGACCATGACAATTTAGAGAATTGGCCTGAATTCAACAATTCAATAAAGATAAGGGCAAAATATTTCACTTTGGAAGGAAAAATCAAATGCACAGCTACAAAATGGGAACTAACTGGCTATACGGTAATACTGCTGAAAAGGTTCTTGGGGTTATAGGGATCACAAATTTAATAGAATCAACAATGTGCCAGGGCTGTGACAATATCATTCTAATATTCTGGGATGTATTAACAGGAGAGTCGTACATAAGATATGGGAGATAATTGACATTGGCAAGGCCTCACCTGGAATACTGTATTCTGGGCACAACACAATAAGAAAGATGTGGACAAATTGGAGACAGTCCAGAGCAGAGCAACAAAAATGATAGAAGGTTTAGAAAACCTGACCTATGAAGCACGATTAAAAGATCTGATAACAGTTTTAGAACATATTAAGGGCTGTTATAAAGAGGACGGTGATCAATTATTCTCCATGTCCACTGGATGTAGGACAAAAAGTATTGCTCTTAATCTGCAACGAGGGATATTTAGGTTAGATATCAGGAAAAACTTTCTAACTATAAGGGTAGTTAAGCTCTGGAATAGGCTTCCAAGGGAGATTGTCAAATTCTCATCATTGGAGGTTTTAAGAACAGGTTGGACAAACACCTGTCAGAGATGGTCTAGGTTTACTTGGTCCTGCCGCAGCCCTGGGAGCTGGGTTGGATGATTTCTTGAAATTCCTTCCTGCCCTCCATTTCTCTGATTCTATGAAAAGCAGAACACGAAGGGCGAGAGGTCAGTGCAGTGACAACACAAACAGGAAGTCGTTTTCCAGACCAGAGGGAAGAAAAGTCTTTGTTTGTCCAAGTATAGTACAGTACAGTGTTATATGTATATTATTTCATACAGGGCCTAGCATAATGGGGCCCCATTCCCTTTAGGTGACTGCAGTCATTTTAGTAAAGCAATGGAAGGAAAATTAGCACCCCTGTGGGAAAAAATTAAGGACTAAGGTAGAAATACTGAAAGAGGGCAAAACAAAGCAAGAAAAAGACAAAGAAAATTAGGAGGAGAGACTCACAAAAGCAAAACATATAGAATGTAAACATTTACAGTTTTTAATATAGATAAGATTCTGTCTCCTCCATGCCTTCCCATGTCCCTTCCACCTTCCTTCCATGTCTCTCTGTTCTGTGTCTACCAGTTCTCTACACTCTCCTTTTCTCCTTCTTAGGCTCTGGCAGTTGCCCATACACCCTTTCATCTCTCCTCTTGTCCCCTGCACTGCACTTCTATATTCTGTCATTTTCTATTCCCCCCAGTCCTCTGTACTCCCTCTATCCCAGCCTCCATCCCTATCATTCTTGGGGTGCTCTGACCACCACAGGTCTCCCCAATTATGAAACCAGGAGTCTTGCAACATGCTCCAATGCCTCCTCCCACAATTCCCAACTGCAAAACCAAGTCCATATCACATCTGGTCTCCGGGCCCTTTCTCCTCACCCCCACCCAGGCTTCTGCCCCTCTGTCCTTCCTCCCAGTCTCCTGGCAGTTCAGTTTTCAATCTCAACCCATAGGCACGGACGGTATTAGCAGGTGCTTAGCACCCACAGGCATCCAGCTCCTTCCCCTCCCTCCCAGCACCTCCCGCCTGCCGTGATCAGCTGTTCTGTGGTCTGAGGGAGGTGTTGAGGCGGGGGAGCAGAGACGGGGTGTGCTCAGGGGAAGGGGTGGAATTGGGTGTGAAGAGGAGGGGTGGAGTAGAGATGGAAAGAGGCGGGGCAGGGCTGGGGCTTTGGGGGAAGGGATGGAATGGGGCAGGGCCTGGGGCGCAGCACCCCCAGGGCAAGGAGGAAGCCAGTACCTGTGTCTCAACCTCTAGTGAATCTGAAGGGTTAGTTTACCGCTCCTCACCCTGAATGGCAGGGTAAATTTCACAAACAGCATCACAAGCCCAGCTGTGCCTGGGTCATAGCACTCTAGTCAGAGATTCAGCTTTCTGTCTCCTGTGCCCCATAACACAATACTGTGACATTGGTTCATAACTGATTCAGAGGGAAGACTGCCACCTACTGAACTGCCAACACCATTTTCTACTGCAGCAGCACATGGGTTTCCTTTGGAGGTCTCCTATCCAAGTATTGACCCAGCCTGACCCTGTGTAAAACTTCTTTCGAGACCCTGAGAATGCTGCATACCCCGTGCTCTGGCCTGTTGGGCACAAGATAAGTGATTTAGAAATCAAGCTATTTGATTTGTGAAGTGATGACAGCCCAAACAGATCAAATAACACAGAGAGAACTTCAAATCTGGTTTTCTGCCAAGAAAATAGTTCTCATAATTCTTTTGTGGGTAAAGTTAGTTAGAGTGAGCTGGATTCTCTGGTCCATTTAAGCTACTGCACCCTGCATAAACTGCACAAAATAGCCTTAAACTTGCCTGAGGATTCCTCCCCCACCCCTGTGTAGCGGGAATTTCTGGGGAATTCTCAGCTGATATAGAGCGGATGAAGATGGCATAGCTGTCCACCTCACCCCTTTCTTTGTAACTGCTCCTTGACTGTATTCAACAAATGTGATAAATATTCATGAAAAGCCAATTTTAGTCTTAAATGTCCTACTATTAACTGAACATAAATCTCAAATTGTATATCTGAATACAAAATGTATAATCACAGGGGTCATCCAATCAGAGAACACAAGACGTCATGACTTCAGTAACTCACCAATCCATGATGACTACAAGTATTAGCAATGCATTGTTTGCAACTTCTCTGCAGAGCAAGAATTATTCAATGAAGAAATTTGTGAACAATTTTGACTAGTTAGTACATTTGATCTGCTCCCAAACAGCTTGTGAAAAGAAAAAAAGTTCTAAAATTAATTGAATAAATTATTAATTGCCAATTATTCACTCAGATCTTGTTAAGTCACTCCTCACAGGTGTCACCACAATTCAGTGGCTGAATCAGGACTGGAACCCACAAGTTCTGACTGTCAGTCTTCAGTAAACCATATTGTTTTTCCCTTAGTGTATTCTAGGCCCAAATAGTCTTTTTTCCTGGGTCTCTTCCAAGTCCCTGTTTTGAAACGCTCTATACCTAACCCTCCTATATTATTCCACCGTGGACTTGGTCTGAAAGTGCCATTTGCGCATGCTGCTTCTGCACCTCTCCCAGCTTATGCCTGCTTGGAGAAAAGGGGAAGAGAATTGGGAATCTAGTAAATTGGTCTTTCCTTGTCTGAGAACCTTGTCCATGACTGAGCTCCACTGCTAGGTTCCAAGGCCGAGCATTTTATTTTGACCATCCAACCTGCTTAGCTGCCATATAGAGCAATGCCATCCTGCAAAAGTATTGCTTTTAGCAGTAACTTCAGAGCTATTATAAAAAAGTCAGTATAGAACTGTATGACCCAGCACAAGGTTAAATTCCTTTGGCTACTAACCCTATAAAAGCAACTGAGTAATGAGAACTAGAAATTGGGACAGGCTACAAAAACTCCCCAAACCTCAAGTGAACAAAGTGTTTTGACATTCCACCATGACCTCATTGCCCATATGATAGGGAACTATTTCAGCTATTCAAACAAAGAACATTAGTTGTCATAGGAGGAAGCATAAAGTCTTTCTAAGGCATATAAATATCTTACTGGCAATGGCATACCAAAAATGCACAGAATCCAGCTCCGCTGAGAGGCTTTCTGTTCAAGGGCTTTAATGGGCTCTCTCACTCTGCAAGTGTAAGGATGACAATACTTCAGATTTACAAATTCAAAGGGGCAGAAAGTGTCCAGACAGACACTTGCAAAAAGTTGACTGCAAAAATGAAAATGTTCAATCCAAATAACTGTCCATTGGAGAACTGTGCTAGCTACCACACAGGCAGGCTGGATTATGCCTAGCAACTGCTACTAATCTTATTATTTAATATTTATTTACTTCAAACACCCCAAAACATGATAGGTGCCTTCAAAACAAGCAAAGATGCAGCCTCTGTCCATAAAAGTTTTTGCAGTCTAACTATGATATGTGTAGCGAGGCAGTGTGGCTCCCCTCCTCCCCAGGGAGGGTCGAGCCCCGCCAGATGCCAAAAGAGGCGGGGCCACAGGGCAGTGGGCCCGCTTCTCAGAGGTTCAGAAGGCGACCTGGAAGTATAAAAGCTGGCCGGCGGCGCTCAGTTGGAGCCCAGCCGCCGTCAGGAACAGACCTGCCAGAGGGTGCTCGTGACTGGGAAGCTGCTGAGGCCCAGGGCAGTTGCCCTGACTGCTGGATTTCCCCCACGCCGCGCTCCGATGAGAGCTGCCGGAGCCGCCCCGTCCCTGCAGTACCCTGAGGAACCCCTGGAGAAGCTGGTCAGACTTCCCAGAGGTTACTGCCGGACCTATGCCCAGCCCCGGCCGGAGGGCCCATGCTACTGGACTTCCCAGGGGCTGACGCCACAGATCAGGTAGACCAGAGTGGGAATTGGAGTATCGCCGGGGGCAGCCGACTCCAGTCAGGCGCAAATATACCTGAACCCATGTCAATGTGTTCGGTCAGGAAACCCCACTGACCATTACGGTGATAGCCGCTACTAGGGCCGGCCTGGAACGCAGTGGAGTGGTGGGCCTGCGTTCCCCTGCCACCATCCTCAGGTGGCAGAATCCCCCTCTCCCCAGCCTGAGGAGGCCATTAAGTCTAGTGTTTGTTTGCTCGGCCCTGAGCCAAGAGGGCCTGAGCCTCTGTAACTGTATGCTTGGTGCCCCGCCCGAACCAAGGGCTGGGCCCCCCTAAACTGTACCACTGCTCGGTCCTGCACCAAAGGACCTAAGCAGCCTGAACTGTTGTCTGCTCGGCCCTGGGCCGAGAGGGTCTGAGCCTCAGTAACTGTGTGTTTGGTGCCCCACCCGAACCAAGGGCTGGGCCCCTTTAAACTGTATCACTGCTCAGTCCTGCCCCAAAGGGCTCGAGCAGTCCCCGAGACTAAGGGCCTGAGGTCCCAAACTGACTTTCTTATTGCTCATTCCTATAGCAGAAGGCCGGAGCCCCGAGCGACTGTGCTGCGTCGGTCAGCCCTGAAGAAAGGACCAATGCAGATGACGTGCAGCAAGGCCGGTGAGGCTCCTCTCCTCCCCAGGGAGGGTCGAGCCCCGGCCCAGCACCTTTACATATGATACAAGTGAAGGGTGATAGGGAAAAATAATAGAGGAGAAAGTAAGGACAAAGGTGACTAATATGATCACACAGTTATTCAATAAGGCATGCCCACACCTTGACTAGCATAATACTTCCTTGGGTTTTTAAAATTGTTCCTCCTGTGACACTGCACCTCATATTCTTTGCAGTAATATTATAATATGATTGACATAATTATAATGTATTTTATGCAAGATAAGTCATGTAAGGTGTCATTAGAAAACTTTTGACTTGCTGAATAGGATTTTCCTATTTGTATGCATGCATCATTTTTGTATCTGAAGTTATGAATACTGACTATGTATCTGAATTTCAAATGTAATTACACCTGGGTAATGCTCACTAGACAGGTTGCTTTCAGTCTAGATAGTGGGTGGGGAAGGGCCTATTCAGGTCAATGGGCCATTAGGAAAAAAACAATAAGCCTTAGGAGAAGCTTGTGTCCCAGCTAGGGAGCCTTCCTGAACATGCTACAGGCAGCCTCCTAGTAATGACTGCTATGACTCTACAAGGGCATGTGATGAGACCACATGTCTCCAGACTCCATCCAGGGATGTCAGTATTTTTCCACAGACTGGTCTGGGAACCAAGCTTTGGAACAAGGGGTTCCCACCATATGCAAAACCCGTATAAGGCAGGGAGTGACATCATCTAGTGTTCTTCATCCCCATACAAGAAGACTCCTGGAAACACCTGAGGAACAAAGAATGAACTGGGGGGGAAGTGTTGGACCCAGGCTAAAGGGATTTCTAGCCTGTGAATCGAACACCTGGGGATTCCAAACTGTAAAGCAAGTGCAGATTGCCCCTTAAGAATCTGCAACCTGCTTGTATCATCTCTTAGGGTGAGAATCTGCTAATTCATGTCCCATCTATTTAGTATATTAAGCTTAGTTTGTGTTTTTGTTTATTTGCCAGGTAATCTGCTTTGACCTGTTTGCTATCACTTAAAATCTATCTTTTGTAGTTAATAAACTTGTTTTTTCTTTATCTAAACCAGTGAGCTGGAGTGAAATGTATGGGAATCTTAGTTCTGGGGCAAAAGGCTGTTGCATATTCCTCTCCATATTGAGGGAGGGGGTGAATTTTATGAGCTTACACTGTACCGTGTCCTGTGCAGCACAAGACAGTATAACTTTGGGTTTATACTTCAGAGGGGGTGTGTGCCTGAGGAGCTGGGAGTTACCTTAGTTGTAGCCTTCCTATGCAGGGGCTGGTCAGAGAGCCTGCATGTAACTGCAGCTGTGTGGGTCCCTAACTCAGGGGTTCCCAAACTTGGTTCGTGGCTTGTTCAGCACTGGTGGTCTGTGAGATGCTTTGTTTACCTGATCATCCGCACCTGCTCGCAGCTCCCAGTGGCTGCGGTTCGCCGTTCCCGGCCACTGGGAGCTGCGGAAAGCAGCATGTGCTGGGCCACCGTTTCCCAAAGCTCCCATCAGGTAAACAAAGCATCTCGTGGCCTGCAAGGCTTACCCTGAACAAACCGCAAACTAAGTTTGGGAACCACTGCCCTAACTGTATGTATGCTGGTAAAAGTGCAGGCTGGAGGGCTTTGCAGCTTGTCACAGCAGCAGTGTGTGAGAGGGAGCCCAGGCTGGTGGGTCAGAGGACTCAATGGTACCCCAGTTCCAGGTGACACACCGGAGGGAACCTGTCACACCTCCCTCCTCACTTCTCATAGGCTTCGTCCTTACTGTTTGGAGGGAAGTGAGTGAGTCAAAGGAAGACAATTTTCAGTGCATGTCAGTGTTAATGGTGATTTCAAGTTTCCAAACAAAAATGAGGAAAAAATGTGTTTAAATTTTTTTGAAAACTGTTTTGAGTAGATACATTTGTATAATTCTTCTAAATCATTTACTAGGTAAAAATTCAGGCTGGTCATCCTTGGCACTGTCCCTATAAAATTTCCCATCTTTTTCTGATTTACTTAATGGCAGCAGAAATATTAGAGAAATACAAAAATGAGTCAGCCCGTTAGATCTTTGCAGGGACATCATCCTAACCAGTCTGCATCTTTAGAACTACATTATGTCTTGCATTTTCCTGGTATAACTACAAAAACTGACTATGCTTATTTATACAGTAATAGACAATTAGTTCCTGATTTACTTCTCATTTACAGTCTACTGTTCCTTCCCTGTATACCTCACTCCATAATCAGATATGTAATTACATAGTGCAACTTTGATTCACATACAAATCACTGTCCCTTCCTGTGACGAGTTAGAGCAGATGCTGCAGACAGGAACATTTTAAAAGGATGTGGTCCTGCTGTTAGAGATTTTAAACACTGTGCCAGTCACTGGAATGGTTCATGGTACCTGGTGGAGACCCTTCTTTTGTTTTTTTCTGATGGTGGTCCCTGTACTGTTCCAGCAGATGGCACTATACTATGTTTAAAAAAAAAACAGAAAGAACGCCCCTAACAGATACTCACACATCATAAAACCACCACACAGTTTGACAGAACTAACACTTTGTTCAAACGAGGCCTGGGTCATTGCAGGTCAGCGCTGTGCGTGAGGAAACCTGACTGCATTTTGCCAGATGTAGATAAATTGAATGAATCAAGAGTATTAAATTCACCCATAAAATTAATAAGTGGTATAAGAACAGGATTTTAAAAAATAGTTTGAAAGGTTATCTAGATAGGAGTCCCTCTGAAATGCTTTTATTTTGGGCATTCAGTATAATTAGAACTAGGGTTGCCAACTTTCTAATTGCACAAAACCGAACACCTTTGCCCTACCCCTTCCCCTAGGCCCTGCCCCTGCTCTGCCCCTTCTCTGAGGCCGCGCCTCTGCTCATTCCATCCCCTCTTCCTCCATCGCTCACTCTCCCCCTCCCTCCCTTTCATCAGGCTGGTTCAAGGGGTGGGGTACAGGAGAGGCTGAGGGCTCCAGCTGGGGGTGCGAACTCCGGAGTGGGTCCAGAAATGAGTGGTTCAGCATGTGGGGGGGGCTCTGGACAGAGGTAGGGGATTGGAGTGCAGGAGGGGGCTCTGGGCTGAGGCAGAGGGTTGGGGTGTGGGCTCTGGGGGGGAGTTAGGGTGCAGAAGTTGATTCCGACCTGGGGTAGGGAGTTGGGCTGTGGGAGGGGAATCATGGTGCAGGCTCTGGCCAGGAGGCGCTTACCTCAGGTAGCTCCCGGAAGCGGCTGGCATGTCCAGCTCCTACATGGAGGGGCCAGGGGGCTCTGCACGCTGCCTGTGCCCCTAGGCACCAGCTCTTCAGCTCCCATTGGTCATGGTTCACAGCCAATGGGAGCTGTGGATCTGGTGCCTGGGGCAGGAGCAGCATGTGGAGCTCCTGTGGCTGCCTCTTCGCCTAGGAGTCAGATATGCTGGCTGCTTTCAGGAGTCATGCGGAGCCAGGGCAGGCAGGGAGCCTGCCTTAGCCCCACTATGCCACCGACTGGACTTTAAGTGGCCCAATCAGTGGTGCTGACCGAAGCCACCAGGGTCCCTTTTCAACCAGGTGTTCCGTTTGAAAACTGGATGGCTCGCAACCCTAGTTAAAACAACAGTGCTTAAAAGGCCAGGGAGGATAGAGGGACGTGGGCCTTAACCATTCGATAGTGCATTAATTATTTGTATTATTGTACCATCTAGAGAACCCAACCAAGATCCACACTCCATGGTGCTAGGCATGTGCAGAGACACATAGTGAGGGACTCTCTGCTCTGCAAAGCTTACAATCTAAATTGACAAGACAAAGGGAGCATTATTATTTGAGTTTTACAACTGGTGAACTGAAGAGCTCAAGTGGCTTGTCCGATGCCATAGAGGAAGCTTGTGATAGAACTTGGAACTGAACCCAGATCTCCTGAGTCCTGGTTTAGTGCCTTAAGCATAGGGCCATCCTTCCATTACTGTTAGAAAGCAACATACAACCATTCTGAAGTACAACTCAGTACATCTCTCCCACTAAATAGAGAATAAGCTCTAGGTTAAAGGGTGTGCCTGGGATGCCCTTTGCAAGCTTAATAATTTTTATGACATCTCAAAAAATTAAAAACAAACCTCTGCTACAAGACACATTATGCTTTAGTCTGATGGTATTAGCTACCCATTAATTTTGGACCCGGGAATTATAGACCAGTCTAATTTCAATACCTGAAATACACTGTAAGAAATTATTAAACAAACAATTTGTAAGCACCTAGAAGGTAATAGGATTATAAGGACTAGCCAGCATGGATTTGTTAAGAACAAATCATGCAAAACCCAACCTATTTCCTTCTTTGTCAGGGTTTCTGGCCTAACATATGGGGGGAAGCAGTTGATGTGATATATCTTGATTTTAGTAAGGCTTTCAAAACAGTCCCACATGACACTCTCATAAGCAAACTAGGGAAATGGGATCTAGATGAAATTACTGGAAGGTGCGTGCACAACTGGTTGAAAGACTGTACTCAGAGAGCAGTTATCAATGGTTCACTCTCAGACTGGGAGGGATTATCTAGTGGTGTCCCACAGGGGGCAGTCCTGGGTTTCAATTCAATTCAACTATTCAATATTTTCATTGATGACTTGGATAATAGCATAGAGAGTGTGCTTATGAAATTTGCAGATGACACCAAGCTAGAGGGATTTCAACAACTTTGGAGGACAAGATTAGAATTCACAATGACCTTGAGAAATTGGAGAATTGGTCTGAATTCAACAAAATGAAATTCAGTAAAGACAAGTGCAAAGTACTTCACTTAAATAGGAAAAATCAAACACACAGCTACAAAATGGAGAGTAACTGGCTAGGTGGTAGAGCTGCTGAAAAGGATCTGGGGGCTATAGTGGATCATAAATAGAATATAAGTCAGCAATGTGATGGAGCTGGGGAAAAGGCTAATGTTCTGGGGTATATTAACAGGGGTGTCATAGGGTAAGACATGGGAAGTAATTGTTCCACTCTACTTGACACTGGTGAGGCCTCAGCGGGACTATTGTGTCCAATTTTGGGCACCACACATTAGGAAAGATGTGGACAAATTATAGAAAGTCCAAAAGAGAGCAACAAAAATGATAAAAGATTTAGAAAACCCGACCTATGTGGAAAATTTAAAAAAAAAAGTGGGGAGAGGGGGGCATGTTTAATCTTGAGGAAAGAAGACTAAGGGGGACCTGATAACAGTCTTCAGATATGTTAAGGACTGTTATAGACTATAGTCAATTGTTCTCTATTTCCAATGAAGATAGGACGAGAAGTAACGGTCTTAATCTGCAGCCAAGGAGATTTAGGTTAGACATTAGGAAAATCCTCCTAACTACAAGGGTAGTTAAGCTCTAGAATAGGCTTTCAAGGGAGGCTGTGGAATCCTCCTCACTGGAGGCTTTTAAGAACAGGCTGGACAAATACTTGTCAGAGATGGTCCAGATTTCCTTGGTCCTGCCACAGCGCAGGGGGCTGCACTTGATGACCTCTCCAGGGACCTTCAGCTCTACCTTTCTATGATTAAACTAGTTCCCACTGAAATCTTCCACTTTCTCTCTATCTTGTTGGCCTTAGAATCTACTTTACATGCTAGTAGATGCCTGTAAGGGCAGGGCTGACCCTTGATGTTACTGCACTCAGCTGCTCTCACCTTCAACAGATGGTATAGATTTATTTATTATTTGGGGCGGGGATGTGTTAATTTTTGTTGTTGTTGTTTTAAGCAAATTACCAGCAGCAGGCTTGGGATTTAGGAAACTAATCCTGGTGTCAGCACCTGGGCTTAAACTACTGTTCCAGCTTTCTTGTCATCAGCACAGAAGCACTCTCAGAAACTATGCTGTGTTAAAAGACTGCTGAGCCAACAACTGTAGCTTCCTACCAAGCAAATTAACTTCCCCTTAGTGGCTTTAGGTTTCATCTGTCTCCATTTTCTTTCTCCTCCCATTCCCTCTGACATTTGGAGAATATTAGGATTGATGAAAATTTATGCAGTTTTGAAACATAAGCAGCAATCATGATCCCAGCCTTCTATCTTAAGGTTATAAGATGACCAAAGTAAGCAATGTTTGATTTTAGAATACACAAATACGTTACGAAGATAAGTTTGGATTATTTCATTAAAACAGAAGAACGAGTGCATGGCTTTTACAGTACAGATTACACTGGCTGGTGCCATAGTTACAGTGTAATTTGAATGAAAACAGAAATGCCATCCTGTACCCATTGATCCTGTATCCATTGAAATCAATGGTAATGTTGCTACTAATTTCTGTTGGAGCTAGACCAATCCTATGTCGTTGCATGATATTTACCAGGTAAAATATAAGTGGTTTATTATTATAGCCAGAGAAAATAGATTTGCACAGGAGATTAGAGAATAGAATCCTCCCCCAACAGGACATGCAGCACCAGTAGCGATGTTGTCAATATTTCTTTGCTAGAACGCTGGCCTGCCTTGCTGGGTTTAGTGCATGGCAAATACTGTAGATTAGAGATGGGCCCCAAATGCATAATTCTGATCTGTTCCCACTAATGTACAGAGCTAGAGGCCCAGATTGGCTTATTGTTATAGGCAGGGCTGGTAGCCTCACTTACATTAAGGTAGTCCAGCACTTCCTTTATAAGACCCTATATGCCAAACTTTAACCGTTTAGGCTGAAACCTTCTGCGCTGGGTTTCTCCCTCAGGCTGAATTTTCTTGGAAAGTTTCAACTAAAATGTTTCACCTGTTTCCAAGCATGTGGTCAGGGAACAACACATTGCCTTACCCATGATAAAATAATTCTTACAGCGCTTGGCTGAGATGTCCTACCACCTTCATTCTTTGAAGCAGGGACTTGAAATTTGGCAGAAAAGTCATCTGCATTTTAGTGATGTGTCTTTTGCTGTTTTGTGAAAATCAGCCTAAATTTGGCCAAGTTATAAATCTCTGAAAAACCTCAGTTCGCATATGCTCAGTGGAAGTTAAGATTTTGACAGCTAAATTCTCTTTAGATTCCTTCTGTACTGAGCTTACTTCATTCCCTCACAAGTCTACATGCCAATCAGACTCTGCATGTGCCAGTATCTGAAGATAACTGAGCATGTTCCATCTGAGGGCTGAGCTGGACTTCCCCTGCAACTGCTCCTTCTGACTGCTGCACTAGCTGCTGTGGTACCTGGCACCAGAACTGAGAGCAAGGAGACTGTCTTTCCCGTTCTCTCACAGCTCTCCTTTCTGGCACTCAGGCAGTGTGCAGGAGGAAGCAGCCACACTGGAATGCAGTTACCTTACTTTGCAATTACCTCACTTTGTTTTGTGCCTGTAACCAATAGTACACAAGTTGTTTAAACAAAAAATCTCTTGCTAACTTTTAACAGTAGTTGCATAGACACTGAAAAAGCTCCTAATGCAACAGTTTGGGATGTTAACAGAAGGAGGGAACCCACTAACTTCCACCTGGAACATATCAGATCTATGGCTCCTTTAGGCTTCCTAAAATGTTCATGGAACCATAATAATGGTTGATTTAAACAATATATTGGATACCCATATGGTATTGACATAACATGGAATTTGCTTTTATATGGACCTTCTTTAGAGATACCTAAGCAGACTTTAAAAATTAATGTTGATTTAAATTGGTGCAAACAAGACATATACATAAATGCAATATATGGGCTAAATTTAGAGCAGTCATACACAAAAGTTAGAGCAGTCATAATTCTAATTCCCACAACAGCTGTCATTTGCTCTTTTTACCCATATATATTGGTACAGTATCATTTAGTCTTACTGTGAAATTGATTATCTTTTATGCCATAACATAAAAGAGCCCAATGCTGAGTACCTGAAACTGCCTTTGAATGCAATTAGAATTGAGGATGTTTACCATGTTACAGAATCCAGCCCTGGAACTATGGGTCCAATCCTGCTCCTATTATTTGCACAAACACTCCTTCCGAATTCAATGAAGCAACTCACTCAAGTGAGGTGAGCAGGATTTTGCCACATACGTAGAGCAATACAAGCCACCATAGTATATATTTGCAAGGGGTCCAAATCAGAATTGCTGTGGGAACTACAGTTTTGAATGGGTGACTGATGTTTATATATGTACACACTACTGTTGCACATTAGCTTAATATTTTCCTTGTATTTGTTTATTTTTATATTTTTATTTAGGTATAAATCAACAAGAAAAAGGAAGGTGCTGGAATTTTTATTTGATGGTGTGCACACACATTTGAACATGTGATCTAGATTTTGTACATGTTTAACAAACTTCACACGTTGATTCACCCTTCAGGATGTGAGAGACTGGAAATAAATGGTAGTGATAGGGAAGCCATCTGTAAAGCTGCTGGGCCTGCTGGATCCCTTCTGATATTACAACCCAGATATATACATGCCCAACTCATGTATGTAACTGAAAAGTAACATCTCAGCTTTAATTAATCAAATGTCCTACATGCATAGTGCAGAGGCTTCAAAAATTTAATTTTTTCTGTGCATGTACCACATTTGATACACACAGACACAGAACATTTCAAATCTCTGAAATCAGTGCTTTGATTAGTAAAAACACTGCACACTAAGGAGTTCCTTCGCTATGTAGATATATCACAGCTTCCTGAGGTCCTCATTGGAACTACTATTGTGGAAATACATGGCAACCTCCCACTGAAATCATTGGGACGTAGCATAGTAAAACCATAACACCATGTCATAAACAGATAGTTAAGGGTTAATGTCTCTTTTACCTGTAAAGGGTTAAGAAGCTCAGTAAACCTGGCTGACACCTGACCAGAGGACAATCCGGGGACAAATATTTCAAATCTTGGTGGAGGAGTCTTTGTTTGTGCTTTTTGTTTGTTTGTTGTTCACTCTTGGGACTAAGAGGATCAAGACGTCCAATCCAGGCTCTCCAAATCTTTCTGAATCAGTCTCTCATGTTTCAAACTTGTAAGTAATTAGCCAGGCAAGGCGTGTTAGTCTTATGTTTGTTTTCTCAACTTGTAAATGTTTCTTTTTGCTGGAAGGATTTTACCTCTGTTTGCTGTAACTTTGAACCTAAGGCTAGGAGGGTTCCTCTGGTCTATAGAAATCTGATTACCCTGTAATGCATTTTCCATCCTGATTTTACGGAGATAATTTTTGCCTTTTCTTTCTTTAATTAAAAGCTTTCTTTTTAAGAACCTGCTTGATTTTTCCTTGTTTTAAGATCCAAGGGGATTGGATCTGGACTCACCAGGAATTGGTGGGGGGAAAGGAGGCAGATGGTAAATTTCTCTTTGCTTTAAGATCCAAGGGGTTTGGATCTGTGTTCACCAGGGAATTGGTGAAGTCCCTCAAGGAAACCCAGGGAGGGGACGAAGATTTGGGGGAACAGAGAGTGCCCCAGACACTGGAATTCTGGGTAGTGGCAGTGTACCGGAGCTAAGTTAGAATTAGGCTTAGAAGTCTCCATGCAGGTCCCCACATCTGTACCCTAAAGTTCAGAGTGAGGAAAGAAACCTTGACACACCAACGTCTAAAAGGAAGTGGTATGAAATAGAGATGCAGCAAGAAACAACAACAAAAATAAAACCAATTATGAAACATGGCAATTATACATGGCATACTATCAAAATATCTTCTGCTTCAATATTTTGTCTCTCCAGTTCCTATTTTAAGGACTGTAGCGCTGGCAAAATCCTTTGGCTTTTGCTTATTCCAGGGGTGGCCAAACTTACTGGTCCTCCAAGCTGCATATGACAATCTTCAGAAGTTCAAGAGCTGGGGCACACCAGCTGGGCGCCGAAGCTCTGGGCTTCAGCCCCATTCCTGCTGAAGCCCCGAGCTCTGGCAGGTGCATGCTCGAGAACCTTCTTCCCACTGGGCAGAAGTCCCTACCCTACCACTCCACTGAAAGGCAGACGTCCTCAGCTTCCCCCCACTCCCCCCAGTCTGGTAAGTGGAGAATGGGGGTGGGGTGGGTCGTCACAAGTCACATTTAATGGTAAAAAAGCCTCATGTGGTTCATGAGCCACAGTTTTGACCACCCCTGGTTTATAATAATAATAGGAGATATACCTATCTTCTAGAACTGGAAGGGACCTTGAAATGTCATCGAGTCCAGCCCCCTGCCTTCACTAGCAGGGCCAAGTACTGATTTTTGCCCCAGATCCCTACGTGGCCCCCTCAAGGGCTGAATTCACAACCCTGGGTTTAGCAGGCCAATGCAAGGGAACATTTTCCCCTTACACTTATCATTAACTGACTTCCTGAGGGATGTCATGGCAAACAAGCCAAGAAATTGGCATGGAGAAAGGGCCCTTTCTCTCCTTAGAGGTAGAGCCTGGAGTCAGGTCCCTCCAAAGTAGGACTGAGTACATGAGGACGGGGGCAGCCTGGAACAGCATGCCCTATCTCTGTCCATGATCTATCAATGGATAAATAAAGAATGTCAGTCTGCAGCGCTGTTGATTCAGCATCTTTCATAAGCACCATTCTCTTAAAAAAAAAAGAAGGAAAGAAAGAAAAGAACCCAGCCTGTTTTAGATGCTGCTGTTTTAGAAAGTGGTGGAAGCTTTGAGTCTTGTACTGTGTGTTGTTTGTTTTTGCCTGTCTGTAAATGCAAGCCAGCTGAATCAACTAAAGGGGAAAATGAAAGAGAAAGAAAGAGGGAAATTGCATGTTTACTGATTTTCTACTGTTGCAGTTTCAAACAGGTAATTTATAAACCCCAGAAAAAACAGGATTTCTAAAGCTGACAGATTCCAGTTTGCGGCAGCCCTTTTGGGTAATGCTACGACAGCAGTTCATGATTTAACCAAAATACTTGGTAAGGAGGAAAATAGAGAACAACCAACAGAATGCATTGCTCTTACTTGAACATTTTACTCCTGCAATTCCTGCTGCCCTCCCCCTCCAACTTCCCCTCAATATTAGGCCACATCTATATTAGGAATTCTTTACCAGCATAGGAACAGTATATCGGCAGAGCTGTGCATTGTATCAGTGTAGTAAAACCACCTCCCACAAGTCAAACAAGCTATGATGGTAAAAGCAGAGCTTTGCCAATAGAGCTGCATCTCTATTTTGGGGGCTTCTGCCAGCACAGCTGGGTTGGTCAGGGAGCACATCTCTTCACTGCCATGACCAGCCCAGCTGTGCTGCCAGAAGTCTGTAGTGTAGACCTGGCCTTGGAGGGCAGGCTTAGCCCCAGGATCCCAGACTGTTATACGGGCTCAGCCAGAGAAATGAACTGAACCTTGTTGTGTACTGTGTTTTTGTTCATGCTGCACAATTCTCAGGCATTTTTTCAGATGTTTTTGTAATGTTTTCCTCTCCTCTCAGTCAATAGAAATAACTTGTCTCTTCACATATTTCATTTTATTTCAAAACTGAAGCTCCAAAGACAGGTGTCTGGTTTTAGATACAAGAAACAAACCCCTGCTGTGTGTACTGGGGAAGAATAGATTGCGTAGCTTGAGAATCAGTCAGATAAGCTGTCCAATGGTGCAGCATTTATCTTTCCACCGGTAGCTGTGAGAAAGAACAGTTTCTCCTTGACCTAGGCAAGCACTCTACATGCCATGTTGGCTGCAGTTTAAAGAGTAGGCTCATTATCTAAAATACCAGGCCATGATGGAACAAACTGAGCCCCCCCCGCCCTTTCCTCCCTCATCTTCCCAGTGGAATTAAGGGGCTACAGTCAGAGCAGCTAGTGGCAGCTGCACAGGTAGCTGGAAGTGTCTGATTTGCGTCAGTTTGCAGCAGAGCCTGATGGGGCTGCATTCAGGGTGCTTTTAACTCTCAGTGATTGGCAGGTGCGTGATGTCACAATGAGGCTAGATATCTTGCAGGGGGGCTCAGGTTTTTGAGACAGGACCAATTTAGAATCAAATAGAAAATGGACAGCAAAGTACTAAATGACAATCCAAATCACACTGCAGAAGTAGACAGAGAATTGCAGGAGAGCGAGGGGTGGGGAGGGTTTACACTGTTTTAATTCTGTAACTATCCAGAGAGATCAGGTTACTATGACCAGTAAGTGTAGTAGATAGTGCTTATATTTACCCTGAGTAGGTCTCTCTATGTTACCCATTTTAATATCCTGGGCCTCCACAATATAGTCAACTAAGGAGCACAGTTAATTGGGGGAGTTTGGCTGGAATACTAAAGGTTATTTGAAACCTATAATTTCACAAAGATTAAAAGTAATCATCAAAGAACTCAGATGAACCACAGACTTTAAAAAGTACATGTAATGCACTCTTCATTGGTTTTTAGTATAGTGCAAATGTGAATAAAATATTTTCAATTCAATATTGGTTCTGGAAAAAGCTGAGCATAATTATGGTTAAAAATACATGTGACAATAAACTAAGCCATTGGACATAATGCATCTTTGCTTTTCTTATCATTCAAGTAATTGTGTTCTGTTTGTGTGGTACATAGGATAAGGATTTTACAGGATATAGAACTATAGCCATCTCTAATACCTTCGTTACTGTGTGTGGCTGGGAAATACCCTCTCTCCTCCAACTTCAGATCCTCCATTACCCCAAGTTGCCACCAGTTAGGTTCCCTGGGAGATATCCCTTCACATTGACCCCCACCTCCTCTCCCCAGGTGAACCACTGTTATTGAGAGTCTATAGTCTTCTGGGGGCTATGTATGTAGAAAACTGAGGGGGGGTTCACTTCAAACTATCATGAAAGGGCACTAGTTTATTCCATTTTAACCACTTCTTTCTTCCTCCCTAACCAAGTAGATTTCCTATCAGCGTTATATTCTGGCCTTTTAGAAGATGCTGCCCACTGAACAAACACCATTTATAAGTTATTTATGACTTGTTTGCCTAAATGTAAGACACTGCTAAATATGTGCCAAAATGAATATTTAGGTGCTTATATTTAAGCATCCAAATTTGCAAATTGGACCCAAATTGCCTCTACTTTAGGATTCTTACTACTCTTTACAGAGATTACAGAGACAGTTTTAATCAACCATTTTATCACTTTTAATCCAGAGTAGTTTGCTTCATTAGAAAATTAAAAAGAGGCAGACAGCTTAATTTCCTTGTCTGCTTTGTTATTATATTGTTAGTGAATTTTGTGCAGGTGAAAGGCACCTGGATTGATGAGCCCTAGAGACTAAAGTCCTTCATTTATCTGCAAGGGTAAAAACAAGGATAAAAGAAGCTGTTAGAGTACTAGCTTCTCCACAGTGACCCATCAACATGTCTCAGCCTTGAACTCCGGTGACCTGAGGTTCACTTTGTGGGTCCATTTGTTCCTTGGCCATTCTCTTGAAACAAACAACACAGGAGCCAGTTTGGGTCAACCGGGGGCTGGTTTTATAACGTGAATATCAGTTTAGTTCGTAAGCTAGACAGACGTCACCAATAATTTCACATGAGACTCTCAGATATTCCACTAGACAGTAGCAACATTCATCAACCATCATTCTGGGTTGAATTCTGACTTGTGACCCAGAAGTGAAGACTTGCATATAAAATTGTCAATATTTTGACTCATTCACTCTCTCAATTTCTCTGTCGTTCCTGATATCTTGATACTGTGAAAAAAGTAACTAAAATTGGAATGAATATTCACAGATACTTTTCCTGTTCATCTCTGCTTGCTTTTTCTCTTTTGTTCTGCTCTGCTTAGTTTTTTATATCACACCCATCTCTCTACTCATGGAGTCTTTTCTGCGGCGCTGACAGGTAGATTTTAGCTTAATGCTTGTTCCCACAGGTGGATCAAAAAGTTGTTGGCTTGTTGTGACTGAGAGGGGAGTGGGAACCAGTTTGTTCAGCCTCTTTGAATGAGGGTGTTTGATGTGGTGTATAGGTCTGTCAAGTGTTGCACAGGATGGACTATCCCTCAAGGGAAATTTCAGCAGGAATTTGCCTTCACTTCTGCCAAGAAACCAGCTCTTTGGGTGTGAGGAAGAAATGTGGCTGCAGTCAGCAGAAATGAGTTATCAATACTGAAGAGAACTAAGAGGAAGGTTTGGGGCCTAGGTCTCTTTTTAAGGTTGACCCAATGGTGAGACCTGGCTTTGTGAAATGCCTGGGGACAGGGGAGAGGCAGGGAATGGGACTTTGTTATATATGCCCAGTCTTTGCGGTGTGACAACCACAAGACCCAAAGGGAACAGTTTTCCTTTTGCCTGTGATTCATGTTTTGTACACGTTGTTTTTTGTGGTCTTAGGATAAAAGAACTAAAGGAAACATTTTAAACCACAGACTCTGTTCATCTTGATTGTCTCATGTCTCAGGGATGCAGAGCTGGCCAGGCTCTGACAGGGTCAAAAAGTGAGGCTATTTTTGGTTATGGAGCACAAGTGAGTTCTGTGTTATCTGTAAGATCTGAATAACTATTGTATCCATGAAAAGACTCTATACTCAGTGATGGCACTGTGGTGAATGTGGTACGTACTACATTTTACTCCTCTTGCAAGGCAGCCCAGCTTCACTGTCTAGAAGGCCTTCTATTTGCTATACTTCTGTTCCCCATCCCCTGAAAGAACCATCTCAACATGGTCACTGAGAGGAAGTGTTACCTTTGGATAGGAGTACTTCCATGCAGCCAGGTCTGGATGAAGGAAGTAGAATGGAAATGGGTGGCTTAACTGAAGAGCCAATGAAAATAAAATCATTTTAAAAAAGGGTGGATGATGAGGATAGAGAAGAAAAGAGAGTAGAAGGAACAATCTCTGCAGCAGGTTCCAAACAAACTCTGATCGTAGCGGTGGTAACTTTTCTCCAGCCAAGAGCTTGGAAAAAAATCTCATTCAGATCTAATACTTTTTGTTTACTGCCCTTTAGTCAATTTCAGTCAGTTGTGCCAATTGTCCTCTTCTTCCATAATTCTGCTCCTTTGGCACGAAGGTTCTAGAACAGGAACACAAACTGGCACCAGTGACATCCATTTTTCTCATTACAAGGCTTGGGTTGTAAGTTGCAAGCTGGCCGAATAAAAATTGGCATTCTTCTCACAAGAATTGTAAAAAAATAAACACCCAAATAGTGCAGGATAAGTGTCATCCTCTGAATTCTGCTTTCTTGTCTCCTGGGGACACTCTCATGCTGTAACTATTTTTCTTTGCGGAGAGGGAGTCAATAAAGTCTGCCAAAGCAACTTCTTTTTTTAAAGATGCTCAGTTTCTTTGTGTGTTAAATGGCAGCAAGGACAGCAGGAGCTGGATGCTGCTGAAGAGAAAACAGAGGCTTCAGAACAAGAATAAAGGAGAGATGGAACAAAGCTGAGGTAAGGGCAGAAGAAAATGAAGAACACTGTGAATAAAGAACCATTAAGGAAAGGTTACTGGAAAAGTCTGAGAGAGGAAAGCAAGTGCAACTCTGAGAATAATCAATAGTAGGAAGCTGAGTGACTTAATTTTAAGCCTAAAAATGGAGCAAGGAGAGGATGTAACTATTTATACTATCGATAGCTTAACAATACATGAATCTGGTAGAGGATACGGTCTTCATTGTTTACACAGCCTTAAAGTGCTTCTGTGCTCTGAGATTATCTGATCACTAATCCATTTATTTTGCTCCTAAAATACAAGCATGAGAAGCAAGTAGGGAAGCCCCCATCTCTAGCACAGTCAAAGCACTTCATACATCTAACAGCAGGGGGTCTTAATGGGAGTGTTACCTTCTAGGGCGCCATTAAGTCACAGTGCTTTTCCCTCCAGTCTCCTGAACAAAGCTTTCTAATAAAATACTATTTTAAGCAAACGTGTGTGTGTGTGTGTGTGTGCGCGCGCATGCGCTAAGCGGAGTGGTTTCTAGGCTGATGAAAGATAATTACTGACCCATACGTTCGACCTACAAGCCATTCACTTTAAATGTTTTCTCTGTTTTTGTGTGGGTGCTAATAGTCCTGGGGACTCTCCAATCCATGGGCTGTTTTTCATGTTTCCACTTCATTGGCTTGATTTTTGCCCCATTTCATCCTTTCCTCTTAGCCCCTGCAGTAGCTTGTCTGAGTCTCCAGACTCCTTGAAGGATTCCAGCCCTTACTCTTGTGCAGTGTGAGCTTCTTGCCACCCAAGACAAAGCTCAGTCCATTTCATAAGCATGTGAGAAGCATTCCAACTGCTTGTTCTGTAGAAATGTATTTCTCGAGCAGTTCTTTAGCATATGAGACTCATGAGTGTCCATTTAGATATTGGAGGGATAGCCTCTAGTCCGTCTAGATATCAGCATTTGCTAATTCATTCCCCAACATACATACCGTTCTAGCTAATGTTAGGAATCTCTCAGGCAGATTCTATACACCATAATTTCTCTGGGCCTGATTCCCCACTGCCTTGGCCATGTATAGTCAGTTACAATAATAATATTTAGCTCTCAGATAGCAGTGCAAAGTGGATACCATTCTGATTTGGTATCATTTTATATCCCCTTTGCATGGGTCTTCGTGAGTATGCAAGGTGCAAGGCAGTAGGAATCAAGCTTCTCAGTGCTTGAGGTTTCTTATCTGCAAAGTGGATAGGATAATTAATACTCACCTCACAAATATGTTAATATTTGAAAAGCACTTAGAGATGCTTAGTTGCGAGGTGCAAAATATTAATGCTTTTTAAAAGTGCTTTGTTTTTTTCCCCTTTGCTTGCTGATTGGCCCCTTAGAGGACCCACCTACACTGTCCAGCTACTAACATGAGACAACGACCACTCAGCCAACAACCAAAGAATAACTTCCCTTCCCTCTCACTGAAATGGCAGGTAACTTCCAGGCAACCCCGAAGCTGGAATTCTTATGAGAACAGCCTTTCTTGCAAAATTTGCTATCAATCATGTTTTCATAGCTTGGGCATGACAAGAATAACTTTCCTTGCTGTATTTCCATAGGATTTCAAACCTGGAAATGCAGAAGCATATGAAAATTCAAAGAAAATTCCCCCCCCACCCCTTCCCCTTTTGTTTTTCTTTACCCACTAAAACAATGGGGTTTAAGTTTCAGTTTGGGGGAAGACTCAAGACAGTGATTATCCTGGAAGCAGTTGGCCTGTACTCACTCAAAATCCAGGTTTTAGAAAACAGCTTGTTTTGACATGCGTGGCCAGTCTGTGGGAATACTGCAACGTGCCACATCTGGACATTTCAGCTCTGTCTTTTATTATACTTTTGCACTTATATGCCCAGTGTGTTACTTTCCTTAGGGTGGGAGAGAATGATAAGTTAAATGGGAATGGGCAACTGCCCAAACCCCACAGGTTGTCATGAATGAAAAAACGTGGACCTGTGCTCAAACTGTTCAGCAAATGTCCAGTTGAAACATGGCAACAAATTAACGTGGCTGCCACAAGTAATTGATTGTTGCTGGCCTTCAGGGGTTGTTTGTGAGAGCAGGAGCCCCAGCTTTTGAGAGTGAAAGGCTGCCTCACTCAGACGTGACGTAAATGTAAACCACCATCTTACTGACCTCTTTTTTTCTGTGGGCAAACAGCAATGCATGGCTGTCTCATTACTGTCACACACTCAGGACACCCCAGGGAGTCACGATGCAGATTTTCCATTAGCATCAAATGTATATAGATTTATGAACTCCCATAACCTGTAGTTGATGAGAGCAGATTGGGAAGAAATTGTTTTTACATAACTTGCATACCTAATCGACTAATATAGGGCTTGATGCTGAAAGGTCACCAATTTCCCAAAGAGTGTGCAAGAATATTATTCTGCTCACTTCATTATATATATAGCATTGTGTATATGTTTGGGATCTGATATTTTTTCCACCCGTACTCACAATGAGTAATGATCTACTCTGTGTACAGTCATTATTTCATTAAGAATACTCTACTGGTCTTATTCTTAGTTACACTAAGGCCCTTTATGTTACTCTGGCAGCACAAAGGGGAATTAAAGGAGATGGAGATGGCCCCCTGAAAATATTCCCTGCACAGAAGGCTTGGGGTAGAGCTGGTGTAAGGTCTCTACACTGGCCTTTCTCCCAGCCCTCAGTGTAGGAAGTGGATTGGGCATGGCCGGTGTGCACTGCATTATGGTTGTTCTCTGCTTCCTAGGGCTTTTAGAGCGCCATGGCAAGCAGAACTTAAGTTAGAGAAGCCCTGATGGTGCTCTACCTTACACAAGGGGTCAGGCAGCCCCACAATAGTGTGCAGGAATGAAAAACAGGCCCGATGTGAGCAGAGTGAAGGAGTCAGGCCCTTAATAAGTGCAGCACTTCTTCTCTTAGGTAAAAATTTGGAAATCTAACTTGAATGAAGATGTCATTGTTCAAATAAAAATAGGAAAATAAAGTGAAACCTTTGTAAAATGACTGCTCAAGGGATCACCAAAAGAACCCTGATCGGTTGCTAAACAAGCTAGGTCTGCTAATAAAGGAGACACAGAACTGTGCTCAGTACCTTTGTCAGTACTTTGAGATAGTCTCTTCAAACAGGAGTTTGTCTAATGCAGAGGTTTGGCTATAACGTGCACTTGGATAGCACCTTCTAGCTGAGGAACTCAAAGCTGTTTGTAAATATTAGTAATTTAATCCATGCAACCCCTCCTGTGACACAGATAAATATTGTCCCCGTTACAGACATGAGGTGACTAAGGCACAGAGACATTAAGTGACTTACCCAAGATCATACAGGAGCTCCCCAACAAAACTAGCAATAGAACCCAGAAATCCTGACTCCCCAATCCCGTGCCTCACTCTCATAAAAAAAGATCCTCCTTCCTGCCCCCGTTTATAGCAAAAAAACTTGTGCTCTGCTGAGCCCCTATCTGATGTTTAATTTAAAAGCCAGCTGGGTTCAGTTTGCTGGGGTTGGAAGAGAACCATCTCCTGCGGTTCTGCCCAGAAGGCTGGAGTTCAACCTTTGCATTAATTCCCAGACCAAATGAAGCTTCATTAGGAAAGGTCTGACTGAGAATACATAGTGGTAATTTCCGGGTGGAAATCCTTACCGTAACTTTGTCACTACAACAACAGCAAAGTCAAAAGCTAGAAATTTCAGAGTTAAAGCTAAACTTATAAGAAACTCCACAGTTGGAAAGTATGAAAATGCACAGTTAAGGTACCCAGACTACCTTAATTCTGTCCTCTTAGTGATCACAACCTTCTACATTTCCTTCTTTGTTCCTTTTATAGCTTCTTTTGCAAGATGGTATTTTTGGATCCACGATTCTGTTCCCTATAGGCTCTAAGAGAACTGCAGCCAATGGCTCAGATTTTGAACAGCCACAATACTGGTACAGCTTATAAGTATTGGAAATAGGTGCCACTGAGTATTGAATTTTAACTGGGTTCATGTCACCCTGAGAGCATGCTAGCTCTGTGTCAAATTACAGTGGGACATGGAATAGTAGGACCAAATCCTGTTAGGTGCTTGGCATATCTTACAAGGGGCTGACCACTCGCAGCACTTTGCAGGACTTGTTCCTTAGGGGGATGATTCCCTTGTGTAAGCTGCTTATCTGATGAGGACTTCGCAAAGATAGGCTTTCTCTTTCCCCCTGTGGAGTGTGGATGATTGTAAAGGAGGCTGGATCTAGTATAATCACCATAAGTTCAGTTCTGTAACCTGCACCCTGGGCTAGATTGTCACAGCAACACAAGGGAGTAAAGATCACCTCTACCCCCTGCTTGACCCTGCTCAGATTGTGACTCTGGCTGCAATGGGAAAAGCTGGGGCTACTTGCTGCAAGCAAGTGGGGGGTGAGGGAAAGGGGAAGTGGAGGAGCACTCACAGGGCACAGTGGGGAGAAACTTACCCCTCCCTACAGCACAACTGGGGATCAGGGGAAGAATTGTGATCCTGAGTCATGATTTGTTTGTTCTTTGGCCTGCTCCTGGGGAGGGCCTGCATTGCCCCCTGGGCAGATTGCAGTTATAATCTAGCCCACTGAGTAGTACCTTACTAAGCAAGTAGACCTGAAACCATTGGGACTACTTGTGAAGTAAGATATATATTCAGAGTTATTGACAGTGGCAGAATTTTACCTTGTATGATTAAGAGTAAAACACTCTAAATTTCTTCTGCACACGAAGTTCCACATGTCCAGCAATGGTTCCTCAGCCTTCTTGCAGCTTTAGGGTCAGAGCTCAGACTTGTCAGTCAGTGGTTCGTGGATATGTGCCTCTTGCTGAAGTGCCTGACCATTTTTTCTGAAGATATATGGAATAGCATTATCTACCTCTGATGCCTCTACATGCTTGGTATCTCTCAGCCAGAATAGATAGCTATTTTCCTGCAAAGTAGACATTCAGACACAACATCTCTTGGCAGTGTCAAAAATATCACAAACTTCTGGACAGCTAATGGACAGAGTAGTGGCTGAATCTTGGAGGAAATAAAAGTAAAGCCTGCCATTTACAAGGCAGTATAAAGGGAAATATACAAGCCATTTGCTTGTATACAATATACACATTGCCATATACAATGTTAAATAGTCCTTTCGAGGCTATCACATGAGCAAGCACAGTTAAAGAGAGAACTGGTACAGCAGAGTAGGATAGAACAGATCAAAGGAAAACCACTCCAGGAAATGACTTTGGGAGAACCATCCTGTTACGGTTGTCAGGGTACCCAGGACTGAGAGTTGCCCCCCTGCCTCCAGCGAAAGGAAAAGTTGCTTGAGCTTAACTGGGTGTCAGCGCTTTGACACCGCCGGCCTGTTCATCACCCATACAATCTCTTGTGGGCTAAGCCGGCCCTGACGTTGGCATGCAGGTTAACAATAGGTGCACCACAGTCCCCGAATCCCTTTGAAGTGTTCCCCTGTAGTGTGCAGCCCCTTATCCACTGAAGACTCACAGAAATACCAGGTCTGCTGCTGTCCCTGAGGGAGCAATGTACACACCAGATTGAAGAACGAGGAGTACTTGTGGCACCTTAGAAACTAACAAAGTTATTTGAGCATATGCTTTCATGGGCTACATCGTCGGATGCATGCAGTGGAAAACACAGTCGGAAGATATATATACACAGAGGACATGAAAAAATGGGTGTTATCATCCTAACTATAATGAGAGTAATCAGTTAAGATGAGCTATCATCAGCAGGAGAAAAAAAACTTTTGTAGTGATAATCAGGATGGCCATTTCCAACAGTTGACAAGAATGTGTGAGTCACAGGGGGAAAAAATTAGCATGGGGAAATGTTTTACTTTGTGTAATGACACATCCACTCCCAGTCTTCATTCAAGTCTAAGTTAATGGTGTCCAGTTTGCAATTAATTCCAATTCAGCAGTCTCTCGTTGGAGTCTGTTATTGAAGTTTTTTTGTTGGAATATTGCAACTTTGAGGTCTGTAATCTAGTGAACAGGGAGATTGAAGTGTTCTCTGACTGGTTTTTGAATGTTATAATTCTTGATGTCTGATTTGTGTCCATTTATTCTTTTGCATAGAGACTGTCTGGTTTGGCCAATGTACATGGCAGAGGGGCATTACTGGCACATGATGGCAAATATCACATTGGTAGATGTGCAGAACTGGAATTAATTTGCAAACTGGACACCATTAAATTAGGCTTGAATAAAGACTGGGAGTGGATGGATCATTACACAAAGCAAAACCTATTTTCCCATGCTAATTTCCCCCCTACTCTTACTCACACCATCTTGTCACCAATTGGAAACGGGCCATCCTGATTATCACTACAAAAGTTTTTTTTCTCCTGCTGATAATAGCTCATCTTAACTGATTACTCTTGTTATAGTTAGTATGATAACACCCATTTTTTCATGTCCTCTGTGTGTGTATATATATCTTCCGACTGTATTTTCCACTGCATGCATTCAATGAAGTAGGTTTTAGCCCACAAAACTTATCCTCAAATAAATTTGTTAATTTCTAAGGTCCCACAAGTACTCCTCCTTCTTTGCTGATACAGACTAACATGCCTACCACTCTGAAACCTGACACCAGATTGAATGATTCAGCTCAGGGTCAGCTCCTTGTGTAATACCACAGCACTGAGATTTATCTGTAGTGACAAAAACAATACATTTATTATCAAAGGTTCAAGATTCAAGCGAGAAAGGCTAATGGAAACAACAGGGTTACACATAAAAGAAAATCATAACACTATTTCTAGAGACTAAACTTAGCACGCTACCTGCTGTCTAAAGAAGTTCATCTTACCCCACATGTCCCTCATAATGTTTTCAGCGAAGCCTGGTTGAGATCCTATCTTCATGGTTGTAATCGCATTGCCTGATTACTTCCTGGGGCAGGATACAGGGGTGTCTTTCTCACTTTCTCCTTATATTCCTCAAAGTTCATTGTTTGTGCCTCAGACTCAGTAATGACACCCCTGTCCCCACTAAAGTTTATTCTCTGGTGGGCTTCCTGTCTGTTGATTTCACATCCCTCTCATTGACTTTATGTGTAACTATGCCTTCCATTGTGTTGGCTTAATGTATATGTTGACAGAGAGACAAGTGAATTCACATCTTTTGTCTGGCAGAAACCTGTTTGTCAACTCTGCCTTGATACAGAATTTAGGAACATATTCTCAGTACACAGACATAACTCCTCCCATAGTTATGTTACAGAGTTACATACATAGCTTCTGACATGCACTTCACAGTGATATTAATAACCAGTGTGACCCTGGGCTTTCATTAAAGACCTCCCAATATTCTTTGTTGAACCAGAATGTATGTATCAGGATCTGGATGTTCTTGTAGCCCCCTTGCCAGTTGGCATTGAGGGGCTTTTCGGGTTACACATCCCCACCTTGTAACAGTCCATATTACGCACAGTCCCCTAGTATATTCACTCTGAAGTAGAGTCTCCCGAGGATAGCAGACTCCTCTCCTTTTTAGACAAATAGCCACCATCACATTGGGCATATTGGAACTGCCATCATGCAAGAAAAATACACAGAATTAATCAGGCTACCCAGGCATAGATTCCAGCTTGAAAGTGTGCACAACACAACCTCCCCATAAATACTAAGAAATAAAATGTGGATCTGAGGGCTAAAATGATAGTCTCAGCTCCTGACTCAGAGAGAAGCTGGAACCGGTTCCATTCCATTAGTGGGGCCAAAGGCTCAGAGCAGGGCAGGTTGAGCCTAACAGAAAGTAGGTGTTAGGTGTCCTGAGCAGCTGTATCTTCTCAGCTTGTGTCCATTCACTTCATTTTCTATTTGATACATAGAACTAGTGCATTGTCAGTGGGGGGAATAGAACATTCTGAAGAATTTTTGAGTTCTGATGGGAATGCTGGGAGGGTGTGAATTGATGAATCCCATGTCTAAGTGACCTCAAATCTGGTAGGAAAATTCTACCTCAGTCACAGACCTACCCTATCAATTTTGAGACGTATATTCTCTTCAGTGTCAAATATGGAAGGGGGTAAAAATCAGGCTTAAAACAAAAATTCAGTTGCAACTTTCATTATGAAGTGGCTACCACCGCTCCATGACATATGCCAGTGATCAAATGGATTCTCTTTAACCCTAATCTACGGAAAACATTTCTGTTGACTGCAGCAACAGGAAATGATTAGAGCTGGGTTAATCGATGTTATTGAGGGGGCTCAGTTGTTGAATAGAAGGAATAAGATACTGTCATGATTCTCTAGCAGATGGCTGGCCTCTGAAGTCAATACAAATGTAATGAGTTGTGCTCTGTCTGCCTCCCAGAGGGAAGTACCAGCTTGACAGAGATTTCAAAACTCACTCTTTCAGGTGAGGAACAGAATTGCTAAGATAATTAGTGGTGCCAGAGGCTCAGAGCAGGGGAGACTGAGCCTGAAAAAAAGTGTTAGGGGTCCTGAGCATGTTTATCTTCTCAACTGATTCCCTTTTACTCCAGTTTCTATTTGATTCTTGTAACTGGTGCATTTGTAACACTGGCAGATCCCAGTTGTCAGTGAGAGGGATTGAACTTGGGATCTCTGGAGCTTAGTGCATGAGCATCTACTGCATGAGCTTAAAGCCACCTGCCCCTTAGCTAAGACTGTAGCAGACTCATTAATCTCTAAGTGATCTCGGTGTCACGAGGTGGGACACAGCACCACACCCAGGAGGTGTGTGGGTTAGCCATTGTCAACAGTGGAGCCTTCATATAGCTAACTTAATACCCTTACATTTTCACTAAAAAATGCAGCCTGATGTATGAAGTATCTGCCTCATATTGCAAAAGCATTATAGTGTGTTCAAATCCTTCATGGGATTTTGCTTTTATGAGAAAATCCGCACCTCTTTTATGTTCTGTATCAAATGGGTCACTACAATGTTTCCAACACAGTCATTTTAAGCAACCAAAATGCTTCTGCCCTTTTTTGCCTTTCTGGCCCCTCTTCCATCCCGTGCCAGCCCATGGAAGTTAATGAGGTTGTATCAGGTGGAAATCAGGGAAGAATCTGGCCAAGCTTTTGGAAAAACAAACTCTATAATATTACATCTCATTTTCACAAAGTTTTGCATGCTTAAAAATTCTACTGTGAACTAGGAAGTGCAATTCGTTGGAACTCTGTGGGGACTGATTCTACACTTCCTTGCGACCCTGTCTTGACATCTGTGCAAAGCGAGAACAAAATGCTACCTTCTGATTTGGAGGCATTTTGCTCCCACTGTAACCAGGTGTAAATTGGTTACACAAGGTAGGGATGACTCCATGCTATAGCCTTTATTTTCAATTGATTATTCTGCTCTTGCTTGTAATGCCCAGCAGCCCATGCTCCTGCTGCATTAACTGGAGGACATATGGGAGATATCTGATGGCCAAAATTATACTTCTACCTTCTTTGGATCAGTAACCAAGTGGTATGTAGTCTACCATATAAAATGTCAGTTTCATATTTTAAAGGTAACGATCACAAATCATAATAGTTACTTTTTAATATTTTTGTCTGTCAACGTTTTGCTGAAGCAATAAAGAAGGGACAGCTAGCTCTAAGCTGATTGGAGAGGCAGCAAGGCCTAGTGGATAGAGCATCTATGTGAGACTTGGATTCTTTATCAGTTCCCTCACTGATGTGCTATGTGACCTTTGGAAAGTCACTTCCTCTCTGTTACCTCTCCCATCATTTGTCTGTCTTTCTCCTCCAATTTTAAACTCTTTGGGGCGGAAACTCTCTCTTACTGGTACCTGTGTTGTTGCAATGCTGCCCTCGGACTAACCAGTAGGGGCGTAATTTGGGTGGCCCCCGTAGGCAGATGCGATACTTGTTACTGAGATCCCAGAAAGGCTTACGCAAGTCAGGCTGGAAATCAGACTGGAAATAATGCAGAAGTTTTTAACCGTGTGAGTAATTAACCATTGGAACAATTTACCTAGGGTTGTGGTAGATTCTCCATCGCTGACCATTTTTAAATCACGATTGGCTGTTTTTCTAGAGGAAATGCTCTAGGAATTATTTTGGGAAAGTTCTATGGCCTATGCTATGCAGGAGGTCAGGCTAGATAATTCCAGTGGTCCCTTCTGGCCTTGGAATCTATGAATCTATGTGGAGTAGTTTGGTGGAAGCCAGTGGCACTGCTTGTGTGAGTACCATTATGCATGTGTGTTAGCCTTTGCAGGAGAGAGGCCTATAAGAGCAACCGTGTTAGAAAAGAAGTAGCTATTTAAATGATCAAATTAAGTTGAACACAGTTCAGACTAACTCAGCTCTTTTAATGCACATGGGACCAAGGAATTGGAGACAGCAAATCAAGTTAAAGAAAACTCTGAGAGAACTAACTGGATCTTCTCTTCTCAATTCAGAGTGCCCCTGTATGGAATTTGAAACCCTTAGGTTCCAAAATGTTAGCCTCAGTTGTGTGCTGGTTAACATGACTATTTAACCCTTTCCCACCATACTCTTCTTTTATAAATATTACATCTTTATTTTAGCTGAAATGTTACTTTGCCTAACTTGACTTTTTTGCATGTGAAATGTTTTGGACTAGATTACAGGTATGTGCAAAATTATATAAATGTATATTTTTGCTAACAGCTGGGAACATATGCTATTTACTGTTTTAAAGCATTATTTATTTGTTTGTTTGTTTTTGGAATTTGTTATTGCCAAACACTTCCACATATAGCACTTAAAAAGACACAAATATCTTGGTTTTCCTTTTTGTTAATACTGTTGCATTTTCAAACATCAGTCACATGGCATGTCATTACATGCCTACAGTAAAAATCCTCCACCTCTTATACCAAAATTAGCTATATAAATTGCCTACCACAGAGAATTTGCATTTGTAACATGATCAAGGTTCCTGTACATTTAAATGAGTGCACAAATCCACCATAAGAGACACCATGGCGCTCTCTCAGAATGATGTCTTCAACCAGCAATAAACTTAAAAACCATAAGAGCTGGAATGAGAACACTATAGGAGGGAAATTAGTAGGAGTGGGTGGGCACGGAAAGGAAAATGTGGTTCTCTTAAAAACTTTCCTTTATGAGAATCAGTAGGAAATTAGATTCATTCACTAACCTTTGGTCATTCGGCTTAAATTATGAATCATACTGTAGGAAACAGTAAAAGAAGTTTGGCTAGCTCATCCTAGGGGCATGTTTGTCCAAATAAGAAAAAACATCACTAATAATAACAATAACATAAATATCTTCCATAGTGTTTTATGTTTACACAGCACGGCCCAAATGTTATCTAATTAGTGTGCACAGGGCAGCCCATTTGGCAGTCTGTTTTCAGGAAATACATAGAACCGGGGAACATGGGTCTTGCAAATTTAACTTGAGTGTCTGTGTTCAGCCAGGTCTACCAGCTCTTTTGTAGTAGAGACACAATTTAGTTTAACTAAATTGCATAGAAATATTGTTGTTTGTTTTGGCCAATCTACAACATCTCTCATCTTGATTATTAAGAATGTCGTGACCTATTGCACCTTTTCATGAGGCAGGTACCACAGAGGGTAGATATAAGAGACCATGACCCAGCGACTTGACCAAAGTGTTGAGCAGTCGACCCCTTTGCTAAATCAGAGAGGACCAGGAATCAAAGAACGTGCCCAAGAACCAGAATTGGATTACAAAAATTTAAGCAGTAAATTAATAATATATCAGAAGGGCATTGCCTGCTAATTGATAATTGGCTGGATTTGCCTCAGACCCTTTTAAATCTGCTTATTAACTTTATCTTTCACTATTTATAAAGGGCTTATCACCATTATTGTATCTCAGTAAACAATACATATCTGAAAACAAGACATATGAATCCTCACTTATAATTTTAAATGTTCCATGAGATAAGCCCCTACATTAGGAAATGTAATACAACTGAGAAGTAGAATGGGATACAGAGCCCCAGCTAACTGCTATACACTGCTAAATTCGTCTCTATACAACAGGGTACAGATGACTGAACTAAAACATTAGATCCAAATGTCCCCAAACTTGGTCTGGATCTGAACATCACAGATCTCTAGAACAATCAGACCCCAAAAGAGTGATGTGCTGAGGAGACCCACTGAATACGCTAGTCCTTTTTGACCTCACAGCTCAAGCAACCCTTCTCCACACTAACACATCCTACGCAGCAGGTAGAGCACATCATACTGACATCATCTTTGTCATTAACCCTCTCCTTACCCCAGGCAGTCACACAAGGAAGAGAAATATCATGTGGACCAAATTACAGGAATGAAATTAGATTGACAAGATACCATTACTTGATCTGGAAATTTAATGTAACTAGCAGAGTAACTAGCAAAGGTTAACACCAGTTGACTATTTCAGAAGTCTCAGTTGCAACGCTTACTGGAGGTGAAGGGCATGCTGCTTTGTATTGTACATAGTGTCTAATCTGTACCACACCTTAACTTCATTTAAGTCAGATCCTCAGGAATCCTACCCCTGCTACATTCATAGTCGGTTTTGCTAGTATAGTATCTTTGGTCTTTCGTAGACTCTGTTCATCATTACCAGTTACATTCCTATGTGATTACATTCTGCTGTCATTATGCTAAATTGTTCTGGTGCAACTAAATGCAGTTGCTGGAATATCCACTGATATGTTTTAGCATCTGCAAAAAGGCACTTGTAACATACATAAGGGCCATGGTAATAACAATCAAAATAGGTCAGAGACCCAGAACAGCAACATAATGTTCAGTGCAATAATGATCTCATAATAAACGGCTAACATACCTGATAGGCAAGTGTGCTTGGGTGAGTCTCCTACAGGTATTTCATAAACAGAACATATAATAACACTTGCAGTACATACACATTATACAGAAGTGTCTGTAGAGTGAAAGTGGGTGGAAGAGTTTTGCTCCCCTCTCTCCTTGACACATTTAATGTAAGGGGTTTTTGCATGTTATGGGGATAAGGTGACCAGATAGCAATCGGGACTGGGGATGGTGGGTAATAGGTGTCTGTATAAGACAATGCCTCAAATATCAAGACTGTCCCTATAAAACTGGGACATCTCATCATCCTGTATGGGGAGAGTAACATCCAAAACTCTGTTGAATTGCCACTCAGCGCCATCGCTAGGTGATGGAGAATAGACGCGACGGCTCTGGGCCCTGCACTTTGGGGGGGCCCCATCGGCCGGGTGATTGGCTGGTACCACATGGGTGGTAGGTGAACCACAGCTGGGGGAGGCTACCTCCAACCCCAACCCCTCCCACCCAAGGGAGAACACGTGCCCCGAAGCATTGGGAGGGAGAGCACACAATGCCGTTGCAGCCTCCCCAGCCCCAGGAAGGCGGGCGGTGTGGCCCCAGCCCCCTGGAGCCCAGTGGCACTGCCAAAGCGGACCCCTAAAAGGGCAGAGTGTGGGCAGGGCCATACCTGGTTGTTTGGGGAGGCACTTCCCTCCTCACTTCCCCCCAGCCTTCCCTACCCACCCCTGATGAGGTCGGTCCCAGAACTGACATCACTTTCACCGCAGGCCCAGAGCCCCACTAGGATCAGCCCTGTCACTGACACCAAATGTTACAAAGATCTGAATGTGTGGCTAATGGGTTCTACAATATGCTTATGTTTTGTGAAGGGACAGCCTTAAGACCAGTCTCTTGGCTCAGACATACCACTGATACTCTAACCATTGGTGGTGAATAAAGCTCCCATGGAACTTGTTGTAAAACTCTTGGAGTTAAATAAAGATGGCCTTGGTCCAAAACAGTGGATCAAAATAATCCCAGACTTTAAGAAAATCCAGAGCCAGACTCTCTGTCTTGTCTTTTGTGTTAAGGTCACTTTCCTGGCCAAATTCCCAACTTGGATAATTAGTTCCTGCCTCCTTACATTTTTCTACAATTTCTGTGGGACTCAATATTCATCTTCACTTCCTGTCACAAGCAGTGGGGTAATGTATTTATTTGCTGTGAAATAATGCAAAATTGGTCAAAATATGCATGCATTTCAGTGATTGTTGAAGTGATCTCATCTATATTTCATTCAGCTGTCTAAGGTTTGAGCCAGTTAGTGTTTCTAAAGTACTTTGATCTTGAGATGAAATGTAAAGCCCAAATCAGAGGCCAGGGCCCCATTGTGCCAGGTTTGTAAAATAAAACAGACAGGTGCTATGGCAAAGTGTTTACATGATTATTTTAAAAAGGAAATACTTAAAGAATGCATAGTTGGCTTGTAGCTAAGGTTGGACCAACATACTACCAACCTGTTCAGGAAAGCCCTTGGATAGTTTGTTTTTGACCAGACCAACCTTTTTTAAATGCAAAGAAAATAAGTTAAGGCTTGAGAGGAAGTATTTGTCTCTCTGCAGCTTAATCAACCATAGGTTGAAACCAACACCCTCTTGTCTCACTTAGTCACTCAATTATTAGGCTCTTGCTTTTCTATTTATTTATTTATTTATTTATTTATGTTATTTATGGTAATGAAACTTTTTCTCGATTTAAATCAGAGAGTGAAACGGAGTAACTTTGTTTTTAGTGGTGTGTTCTGCTTCCCTCTCTGCCCCTTCTTCTTCCTTCCTCTGTTTTCATTCTCTTGTCTTGAGTTATTTGTGGAGAAGTCTGGGAGCCTGAAGTCTCTTGACATATGTTGATTTGTGTGCTTCAGACGTGTTCACACAGGTTTTTTTGATGTATGCAAAACACTTAATACCTCCACTAGTCTCCAGGTTTAAGTGCTTGAAAACAACACAGTTCAGATCATGAACCAGATTTAGTATTAGCACAGGCCAGATCCTAAACAGCATTATTCTGTTGCTATGTTTGATGTGTCATTGCATCAGTATAAAGATAAACTTGAATGCTGCTTGTTCTCTCTCTCTAGTCTTGCAAAGCTTGCTCATAGGAGACTTTTAAGCCTTGGCTACATACGTAAGTTGTACCAATTTAACTACATCAGTTTAGAAAATTATGTGGCCAAATTGCTACAACTCCCTGTGATGCTTCCCCAGGGGACCCAAGGGTTTGAGGCATCTCCAGCTCCAGTCCACTGAACACTCTCAGTAGGTGCAGATCTGCTGCTCCCAAAGAAGCAGTACACTCCAGCTTACCAATTACACCTCAGATCACCACTTGCTTCACTTACCACACTTAAATATGCTTATAGTGAAAACAAGTAGATGTTCATAGACTCATAGAATAGTAGGACTTGAAGGGACCTCAAGAGGTCATCTAGTCCAATCCACTGCACTCACAACAGGACTAAGTATTATCTAAACCAGGGGTGGGGAACCTAAGGCCTGTGGGCCAGATCTGGCCTGCTGCTTTATTTCATCTGGCCCGCGGCAAGTCTCTGCACCACAGAACAAAAGCCCTAAGCCTCGGTGCCCCCCCGTGGGGCTGGAGCCATGAGCGCCAGCTCACCCCGCTGCAGGGGAAAGCTGGGGTTGCCAGGGCATTAAAGGTCCACTAGGCTCCATGCAGCTCCCAGCCTGGAAGCGACTGGCATGTCCCTGTGGCCCCTAGGAGCAGGAGCAACCAGGGAAGCTCCGTGCTCTGCCCCCACCCCCAGCGCTGGCTCTGCAGCTCCCATTGCCGGGAACCATGGCCAATGGGAACTGCAGAGGCAGCCCCTGTGGGCGCAGGCAGCACATACTGCACAGAACACCCTGGCTCCTCTGCCTAGGGGCCAGACATGGTGGCTGCTTCTGGGAGCCGTGCGGAGTCCCAGCAGGCATGGAGCCTGTCTTAGCCTTGCTGTGCCACCGACCGGGAACTGCCTGAGGTAAGTGCCGCCCAGCCGAAGCCCACACTCCTAATTTCCTGCCCCAGGTTAGAACCCCCTCCCACACCCTAAGTCCCTCCCAGACCCCGCACCCTGCATCCTCCACCCCCTACCCCCTCCCGCACCCTGAACCCCTCATTTCTGGCCCCACACCGGGACCTAGAGGAAACCCTGAGTCCCCGGCCTCCTGCCCCCGCGGGACTGTGTGTGGCCTGCGACTGATTTTTTTCTGTGAGTCAGTGGCCCCTGATAAGAAAAAGGTTCTCCATCCCTGATCTAAACCAACCCTGACAGGTGTTTGTCTAGCCTGTTTTTAAAAATCTGCAGTGATGGAGATTCCACAACCTTTTAATCTTGTGTCATTTAACACAAGGAAGAGATTCAGATGATAGCAAGTGGAAGTATTGGAAACAAATGGTTACACATAAAATAGAACCTAGACATATTTAACTAGTTACTTTTATGTTTTATAGGGCTAAGCTCACCCAAAATCTGTCCAGCATATTACAGTGAGGCTTGGCTCTAATCTTCTGTTCATGAGAAAAGTCAAACTCTCAACAAGGGTGTATCTCTGCACTCTAAGTTATACCCCCAACAATCCATTGTCTTTACTCGTAAACAGGATTTCCCCCCACCTAGCCACCCCACTGTGTTCTTCCTTTGTGCTCTTTTCTTGATGATTTTACAGTCTCTTGATTAGCATTCGGCTCAATCTGCAGATTGGCCTCCAGTCTGAAGTTGACAGTACACAATACACGCATGGCCAGACAGAGAAAAATAAGCGTCTCTTCCCTCCTACCTGACAGGAGTATGTTTATCACCTTCTGGTGACCTGCTTTCACTCACATATCTTAAGAACATAATTTTCAGAACAGACTCATAACTTCTTAGATATTATCTGCACATATATTTTGCAAGGATTAAGGTGACCAGTGGGCTCTTGGCTCTTGGTGGAGACCTCACATGCCACCCCTGAGTGAATTATTGTGCGTGTATTTGACCCAGGAGATCCCTGTGAAACTCTATCCCCCTGTGCCCTCTGCCAATGGGCACACCGAGATTTCTGTATGACAACCCCTTGTGTGGATGCTCTGAAATCAGTATGGCAGTATCTTTATATTGGTTTACCTTAACTGATTTAAGAATGTCCACCCAAGGGGGTTACACTGATTTAATTAAATCCATTTCTAAGGGCTTGTCTCCATGGAAACTAGAACTGAATTAACTAAACAGGTTGTAATTCACATGTTTTGCGTATGGACATTTGTTTCAGAGCAAGATAGGCCTATTTTGATATTACTGAAGCCAGCAAAATATCCACGGAAGTTGTATAAGATTGAGGCCCTTAAATGAGAATTGGGCCCCTATAGCTCCATTTTACAGATGGGGACTGAGGCTCAGAGATGTTGGAGCTTTTTTTGTAGGAAAAAAATTAATAAATGACTATTCTCTGCTCTTTTGAATACATTTAGTGATACATTCTGTACACTAACTACACTATTTTTGTCCCTTCCCCCCTTTTCTGTTCTATTAATTAGCCCTAGTAAATCACTTACCCTTTTTGTGTCCATTTATTTAACTGGAAATAGTGGGGATATTTATCTGCCTGAATGGGGTTATGGACATCTTAAAACCTGAATAGCCCTATAGATCCAGCTCCCACAGCCCTATAGATCCAGCTCCCACAGAAATGCACTGAACTGGATGAATTTTCAGAAGGGAAAGAGAAAGACAAATAGCAACAGGGACTGCTTTCATGGCCATATTGTTTGAATTCTGCTGTGCTAGATTATTTTTTTTCTGATCACAATTTTAATCACTTGGTCTCCTATTTTAAGAAGCCCCTGTCTCAGGTTTGTTCTTTCACATGTTAAGCATTGTACCAGCATTACTAATCACAAATTTTGTTTGTTCTTCTGACTAATAAAATAATTAACTTCAGCAACATAAAACAAGTTAAAAAAAAAACACAAATTCATTCTGACTTAAAAAAGGAAGCCAGAAAACTAGAACGCAGGGGCTGCTCAGCCTCCTTTCTGTCCAATTTACCGGGGGCAATGGAATAGCAGCCAAATCTTCCATAGATGACCCTTCTGTCATTAATGACCAACATGTGGCCATCTGGCAAGTAGGGTTATTACTTGGAAGGCAAAACCTAACAAAACAGAACATTAAAAAACAATCCAGAAAGCATTTGCACAGAGATTGGGTGCCTTTGGAGGTTTGGAAAAAGCAGTGTTGAAGCTTTCTTCTTGGCAGTACATCCAGGCCTCATGATCCCTATTAGCAGCCTGTAGCTAGGGGATAGAACATTTAAACACTCATCAGAAAGGGAAAATATAGCATTTGGTTGATTGCATAACTGTAGTGGACAAACTGGCAGACTTTTTTTTAAATTGTATTTTATGTTTGACTTGGAATTTGGGGAAAATAGAAAGTAAAGAAATATGTCATGACTTTCTGCCTGCCCTGTTCTTCTGTCACAGAAAGAGGAAGGGTGGTCTCATAGGAGGCTAATCTGGCCTCTGGAGACCCAGATTCAGTTCCCTGCCTTGCCACAAATTCCTTATGTGACTTGGGGAAATCATTTAGCGTCTCTGTGCCTCAGTTTCCTAGTTGTAAAATGAGATGATAATAGCCCTTCTCTACCTCACAGGGCTTTTATGAGGATAAATACATTAAAGACTGTGAGGTGCTCAGATACTGTGATAATGGGGGCCAAAACAGCTACTGCAGTGAATCCCATGCCATCAGTCAAGATACATCAATGTCTGAAATAATAAGTCACTTGGGCAAATCAAATATTTAGCATAGAGCTTTACATTTCCAAAGCACTGAACGATGCCCCTGTGACATAGGTACATACATGTTATCCCCATTTTATAGAAGGGGTGAGGGAGACTGAGGCATAAATGGACAGATTTTGAAATGTGGCTACTTCATTTAGGTGCCTAACTGGGAGCTGACCTTTTGATTCACTCTGAGCCAAAGAGGTGAGGTGACCTGCTTAAGGTTTCACAGACAGTATCAGAGCTGGGAATAGAACTCAGGGGGCTCCTGACACTCAGTTCTGTAATAAATTCACTAGCATTCCTGGACAGTGATGTGTCTGCAGTTTACCTGTGTGACAGATCCAAACCAGTGGGGTACAGGAGTCTGGTAGAGGGCAAATATACAGGTCACTGGATGAGTAGTTTTCTGTTCCCTGTGTGACCAGAGCAGGGGCTGCACTAGAGTAATCAGGAACCTGCTAGAACCAATTCAGGCAGACAGGCTGATTAGAACACCTGCAACCAATCAAGGCAGGCTAGTCAGGGCACCTAGGTTTAAAAAGCAGCTCACTCCAGTCAGGCGAGGAGGAGCCAGAGGAGAGGAAGTGCATGTGAGGAGCTGGGAGCAAGAGGCACAAGGAGCTGAGAGTGAGGGTGTGCTGCTGGAGGACTAAGGAGTACAAGCGTTATCAGACACCAGGAGGAAGGTCCTGTGGTGAGGAATAAAGAAGGTATTTGGAGAAGGCCATGGGGAAGTAGCCCAGGGAGTTGTAGCAGTCAAGCAGCTGTTACAGGAGGCACTATAGACAGCTGCAATCCACAGGGCCCTGGGCTGGAACCAGGAGTAGAGAGCGGGCCTGGGTTCCCTCCAAACCTCCCAACTCCTGATCAGACACAGGAGAAGCTGACCTAGACTGTGGGGAAGATCATTGAGGTGAGCAAATCTGCCAAGAAGCGCAGGACCCACCAAGGTAGAGGAGGAGCTTTGTCACACCTGCTAGAGAAGCCTGAACACAAATGCACACTCAACAAGCCAATCCACATCCTTCTACAGAGCAGGCTTGGTTCAGAAATATTACTCATCTGAGGCAAAGTGTTTACAGCAAGTAAAAGACAGAAGCTAAAATGATGTTTGGAATTGACTGTCTTTGGGAAATGGCGGTTGTACTGAGACTTTATTCAAATGTTTTTAGCTTTGTAGGCAATGCCTTTAAGGAATACCAAAACTTTGGTAGTATTGAATGGAAGGAACTAAAATTTCTTGGATAAGTTTTACTTCATGGCAAATTGGCCTGCCTCACATTCATACTTCTAGTGAGACAAATCTTTGTGGTCTTTTTGAATAGCTGTGTCTCTGGCACTTACAATTTGAACCTACTATGTCACAATAGCCTTTGGGAAGGGCAAATCACAGAGGAGGATTTCCCATGATGTAAGAATAATATCTTTAAGATACAATGAGGTATAATTAAATACTTCACTTTCAGGAGTGAGCATTTTTATATCACAATTTTTCACTAGTTCCACTACCAGTGTTGTTAACCTCAAGAGTTCAAAAATCATGAGTTGGGCCCCCATAAATCATGAGATGGTCTTAAAAATCATAAGGACTTTTTTAAAAAAATGCTAAATTTTGGGTTGTTTTTGTTTACCTTTTGGTGTTACAGAATTTAGAGTTCACATTTTCAAGCTTTTCCTTACATCCACAGGTCCAGAAAGAAAGATTGTCACGTAATAACCTGTTGCCAGCAGTCGGGGCTTTAACAAAAACATCAAGTGTCATGAGACTTGTGATAAAACTTTAATAGTTGGCAACCCCGCAGCAGGTTTGTATGGGATTAACGTATATTTGTGTTTAAAACTAAACTGAACCAAAGACTGTAAAAACTGTCCTGCGATTGTGGTTTACTCATACAAATGGCATGAAAGTGTATTTTAAGCTTGCGTATTTGTGCCAGAAGTGTTAGGTTTTTGTGATATTAGACACCGCTTGACACAGCAGGCACCCTCACCAGACCCTTGGCACAGAGACAAATAAATGAGCCAAATGACCACATCCTCCTTGGCATGTCTGTGCGTGCACACACAATTATTCTGTGTGACTTTTATGAGAGAAAACTACATTGTAACTCAGGACCCTGCCAGTAAATCTTACCGTTGCCTAATGTTCTAGGAATCATGCCTCAGGCTAGGCCTGAGTAGCGCAGAAAAGGTTTAATGAATTCCCTAATCCTGTTTATTTGCTACCATATCTCTAAAGTCCTATCACTTCTGAGAGTCAAAGCTCTATGGACTCCTTGCAGACGGAACACCTCACGGTGCCTACTGTTAAAGTTGAACATGTGTTTCCATTCTCAGGAGCCATTTTTAGCAGTTTGTAACTTTGTCAGGCTTTTACTTTACAAGCTGAAATAGGCCAGATTTCTTCTTGTTCTTCTGCGAGTAAATTTATATGTTGGAAAGTTTCAGCCAAATCTGTTCAAAATTTGTAACTTTTTTTTTAACAGCTCTAGCACCTGACTAGTAGAAAGTTCAAAACAGGGAGGGAGAGTGCATATGTCTGGTGAAAACTGGTCGTGGTTTGTACAGTTTTAAAATATCTACTTTTCAGGAAATTGGTAATGTGGTCCCTTAAGAGTCTGACCACACTCTGTTGGTTCATTTATTAAGAAAACTTTCTAACTATAAGGAGAGTTAAACACTGGAACAGGTATCCTGGAGAGATTGTGGAATCCCCATCACTGGAAGTTTTTAAGAACAGTCTGGACAAATACCTGTCAGGGACGGTCTAAGTATACTGAATCTTGCCTCAGCACGGACCGCATTGTAAACCTGGGTCTGTGAGACTCTGTCACAAAGCTTCTACGTGAGCATCCACATTGCACTGTAATCCTGATCTTATAATTGCTGGGCCTGGGTCTCACAGCTGTTATTCTGATTCATCCACACTGCAAAATGATAGGATTTAGGGCCAAGTTGCAGTAGGACTTGGGCTTTGACCCACCCCTCTAGCAGGGTCCTAGGGCCCTGGTCCTGAGAGCTTGCTGGCCCGAGTCAGACTGACTTATGTGTGGTGTGGACAGAAGGGGGATTTGGGCTGAAACCTAAGTCAGACCCCAGGCTTAGGGTATATCTACTCTGCAATTTACACATAGGTGCCCAAACCTTGCTTCCATCTACACACATCTCCATCTACGCACCACAATCCCAGTGCCCCTAGCCAATCTATCTGAAGACTGGCCAATCAACTCCCAGGAAATGGAAGTGATGACCCGATTCAAGTACAGCTGCTCAAAGTTTAACCCTTCCATTTGATTCTGATCACTGAGCTGTAAAGAGTGAACTGTATCCAACTATCTGCCACCGTCAAGAAGTCCTTTGCCAAGCGCGCTGCTACCTGGTCACAAGACCATGGTCAGATTCTGATAAATCTCTGGTGCAAGGCGAGCAAGATATTTGACTTCCATAAGAGTACCAGGAATAGCCATGTGTACCCAGAAATAACAGAGAAGCTGGAAGCATTGGGCATTCAACAGATCAGTGACCAGTGCAGGGAGTGGATTAAGTGACTCGAGTGACTACTGGAGAACCAGGGATGAGAACTTCACCTCTAGGAACTCCCCATCATTCTGCCTCTTTTATGAGGAGTATGTTCAGGTACTGGGTACCATGCCAAGCGCAGAGCCCCCAGTGTTTCACGATAACCTTGTCAGTTGGTATGGTGCCCTTCTCACTCGCAAATCTAGTATTGCACTGGAGGGGAACTATCATGGACTGGATCAGGCTAGGATAGTGACTCTGGTGCTCACACCGATCCCCAAGGAGGCTTTGCCACCAAAGCAGCTACAGCATGTCCTAGGTCCATACTTTGAGGAGCTGTTTGATGACCCGGCAGCCCACCATGGTACCGGCAGCAGCCACAGTAGGGGACTTGGAACACCTCTAGCCTTGGTGGGTAAGGGGAGGTGAAGTGGGGGATGGGTCTCAGATGGAAGTGACAGTGCAGGGAGCTAGCCTTTCTGAATGGTGGCTTCACACACCGCTCATTATAGCAGCTGGTCTGCCTGACAACTCTTCAATATACTTTTTTATTTCTTTTTTTTTGGTGATACAGCCATGTTCACAAATAAAGGTTTTAATTTCATTCAGAAAGTCTGTTGTCATCACTGCATCACATCATGTAATATGTGCAGTTTGAAGAATAAAGATGAAGACATGATAAGGCACAATTGGGAAGTTGTAGCCTAACACAATTTCTCAAGAACAATAAGGCCATTGGGGAGAAACTAAATGAATTCTTTGCATCAATCTTCACAGCTGAGGATGTGAGGGAGATCCCCAAACTTTAAGCCTTTCTTTTTAGGTGACAGATCTGAGGAACTGTCCCAGATTGAGGTTTCGTTAGGGGAGGTTTTGGAACAAATTGATCAGCTAACCAGTAATAAATCACGGGGACCAGATGAATTCACCTAAGAGTTCTGAAGAAACTCAAATGTGAAATTGCTGAACTACTAACTGTGGTCTGTAACCTATCATTTACATCAGCTTCTGTATCAGATGACCGGAGGATAGCTAATGTGATGCCAATTTTTAAAAAGGGCTCCAGAGGTGATCATGGCAATTACAGGCCAGTAAGCCTGACTTCAGTACTGGGCAAACTGGGTGAAACTATATTGAAGAAGAAAAGGATCAGAGCATAGATTGGCATGATTTGCTGGGGAAGAGTCAACGTGTTTTTTGTAAAGGGAAATCATGCCTCAACAATCTACTAGAATTCTCTGAGGGGGTCAACAAGCATGTGGAGAAGGGTTGATATAGTGCACTTAGATTTTCAGAAAGTCTTTGACAAGCTACCTCACCAAAGGCTCTTAAGCAAAGTAAGCTGTCATGGGATAAGAGGGAAGGACCCCTCATGGATTGGTAACTGCTTGAAAGATAGGAAACAAAGGATAGGAATAAATGGTCAGTTTTCAGAATGGAGAGAAGTAAATAGTGGTGTCCCCCATGGGTCTATACAGGGACTAGTCCTATTCAAAATATTAATAAATGATCTGGAAAAAAGAGTAAACAGTGAGGACAAAACTACTCAAGACAGTTAAGTCCAAAGCAGAATGTGAAGAGTTACAAAGGGATCTTACAAAACTGGGTGACTGTGCAACAAAATGGCAGATGAAATTCAATGTTCATAAATGCAGAGTAATACATATTGGAAAACATAATCCCAACTATTATATAAAATGATGGGGTCTAAATTAGCTGTTACCACTCAAGAAAAAGATCTTAGAGTCATCTTGGAAAGTTCTCTGAAAACATCCACTCGATGTGCAGTGGCAGTCAAAAAAGTGAACAGAATGTTGAGAATCATTAAGAAAGGGATAGATAATAAGAGAGAAAATATCATATTGCCTCTATATAGATCCTGCCTCTATATGAATACTGCATGCAGATGTGGTCGCTCCATCTCAAAAAATACGTGTTGGAATTGGAAAAGGTTCAGAAAAGGGGAAAAAATGATTAGGGATATGGAATGGATTCCATATTAGGAGAAATTAATAAGAGTGGGAGTTTTCAGCTTGGAAAAGAGATGACTAAGGGGGGATATAATAGAAGTCTATAAAATCATGACTGGTGTGGAGAAAGTAAATAAGGAAGTGTTATTTACTCCTGCTCGTAACACAAGAACTAGGGGTCACCAAATGAAATAATACGCAGTAGGCTTACAACGAACAAAAGGAAGATTTTTTTCACACAATGCACTGTCAACCTATGGAACTCTTTGTCAGAGGATGCTGTGAAGGCCAAGACAAGGTTCAATAAGAACTAGATAAATTCATGGATGATAGGTCCATCAATGGCCATTAGCCAAGAAGGGCAAGGATGGTGTCCCTAGGCTCTGTTTGCCAGAGGCTGGGAGTGGGTAGTAGGGGAAGGATCACTTGGTGCTTGCCTGTTCTGTTAATTACCTCTGGGATGCCTGGCATTGGCCACTGTTGGAAGACAGGATACTGAGCTAGATGGACCTTTGGTCTGACTCGGTATGGCCGTTCTTATGTTCTTAACACATCTATTCAGATGAGTCCATAATTAAAATCCATGGTTCATGTCACATAGGGTACCCCCCAGACCCGATTGTATAAGCAATCATCTCATCCTCTATTAAAAATTCATGACAGCTACAAGTACCCATTCATAGCATATAGCAATAGTACTTTATTTAATGTAAAAAATGCTGTACAAATACATACATGAAAGTACTGTTCTCCCTCTTCCATTGGTCCGTGCAAGTCCATAAGGTGGGTGCACAAAGTATCCCTGATTTCTTTGTCCATGTGCATCCTGCTCCGGGTGTGACAGGTGGAATTTCTGATTGAGTGTACCAGTTCTAGCAGTAGAGGTGTGAAAACCAAGGGAGGAGAAACTGGTTCTGTAACAGGGCCTCATCCTCCCTGATTGAACAAACCTCATTATCTCTAGCTTGCTTGCTAGCATATATATACCTGCCCCTGGAAATTTCCACTACCTGCGTCTGAAGAAGTGGGTATTCACCCACGAAAGCTCACGCTCCAAAACGTCTGTTAGTCTATAAGGTGCCACAGGATTCTCTGCTTCTTTGGGGTTTATGTACTCATGTGCTCCCTGAGGAGGGCAAACTAGGGACACAGGAGTCCCATCAATGGCCCTGGTGCAGTTTGGAAACCCCATTCTTTCAAAGCCAGCAAATATTTCAGGGATATCGTTTATGCCAACTGCCTTTGGGTAAATCACAGTGCTGATTGCCTCAGAAACCTCTGCCTCCACTGCCCTCACAGTGTAGACTTTCCAGTGCCAAACTGGTTAGCAATGGACGTGTTTCAGTCTGGGGTAGCCAGCTTCAGATGGTTATAGCAACCTGTTTCTGGACTGGGATTGTTTCCCTCAGGATGTGTGATGCTGGAGGTTTGGGGCAAGCTACTCCCAAAGTTTCAGAAATGTAGTTTTGTCCATGCTAAACTCCTGGAGCCTCTGCATGAAAATGTGATTCCCACCAGTCTGGGCTTGTGGCCTGCTCCAGAAGCACAGGTCTACATAGAGGGTATCCGAGGCTATACCGAGAGTCATGAGCAGCATCAGCCAGTTTGAGTATCCTGTGTCCTCATCATCCTCTGACAGGTGCCTTCGGTAGGTCAGAAACCGCTGCCAAAATATCCACCAGTGTTTCTTGGATGCTCTGCCCGTTTCCTGAAACAGGAGTGAAAGCCCAAGCAGAACAATTCTTCAAATGATGACTCCTCCATGTTGCTGGCTCCAGTTTCCAGGAGCGTGCAGACTCGAAAGATGGCTCAGCTGGATATGGTGTGGGGAGAGGGATCAGCAACTTCCTGTAAAGTGCTACGGGATGGACAGTCAAGTTTTCCCACAGTGCACCACGAACAAAGACCTATAGCGGCTACGGCTGTGGAGGATGCTAGGAAGCCTGGTTTGATTCAGGTCTGCATAGTGTGGACATACGAGTGTGGGTGGTGAGATCCAGATCATCTAAACCTAGGATCAGTATTCAGCATGGCTGTTCAGGCCTGGGCTTGCAAACACCAAGCCTGTTGGCTTGAGTCCCACAGACCCCAGGCTTATATTGCAGTGTAGACATACCCAATAGGACCTGGGCTCTGACCCACCCCCTACCAGGGACTAGAACCTGGGTTCTGAGTGCTTGCTGACCTGAGTCAGGCTGATTTGTGTATGGATGGAAGGGGGCTTGGGCTCAAAACTGACCCAGAGCCCCGGATTAGTGTACAGTGCAAACATATGAGTTCTTGAGGGCTCTTCCAGCCATGCATTTCTGTGATTCTATCGTTTAGGAAACCAGGTAGGAAATGCTGTGATTGTTTCTATGCTGAGTGGAAAAGACAGGACTCAGAAGGAGACCTATGTTCATTGAAGGAAGTTCTCAAAGCACTAAGAGACCTATAAACTGGTGAAGGTGATGCTCATCATTATCTTCCTGGACGGGACCCTAAGAGAGGCAGAAATAAATGTTATGAGTATTAGCTTTAGTCTTGTATTGTTACCCAATCGTTTAGGAAACCAGGTAGGAAATGCTGTGATTGTTTCTATGCTGAGTGGAAAAGACAGGACTCAGAAGGAGACCTTATTCATTGAAGGAAGTTCTCAAAGCACTAAGAGACCTATAAACTGGTGAAGGTGATGCTCATCATTATCTTCCTAGACGGGACCCTAAGAGAGGCAGAAATAAATGTTATGAGTATTAGCTTTAGTCTTGTATTGTTACCCAATCGTTTAGGAAACCAGGTAGGAAATGCTGTGATTGTTTCTATGCTGAGTGGAAAAGACAGGACTCAGAAGGAGACCTATATTCATTGAAGGAAGTTCTCAAAGCACTAAGAGACCTATAAACTGGTGAAGGTGATGCTCATCATTATCTTCCTAGACGGGACCCTAAGAGAGGCAGAAATAAATGTTATGAGTATTAGCTTTAGTCTTGTATTGTTACCCAATAGAGGTGTTTTTTAAAAAAAAATAATAGAGGTTTTTTGGTAGTGAGGCAATGGCCTAATGGATAGCATGCCAGACTAGAACTCAGGAGACCTGGATTCCGTTACCCATTCTGTTGCTGGGTGATCCTGGGCAAGTCACTTCATGCCTCAGTTTCAGTATCTATAAAACAGGAGCAATAATACCGAGCTGCTTTGGGATCTACAGGTGAAAAGCCCTATATAAGAGCTAGTTATTAAAATGTTCCTTTGAAGTATCCCCAGTATGTGTGTTTTCAAATGGTTCTCTTTCCTAACTGGGACAGCTACTTAACAGAGACAATAGGCCATCCCCCAGTTTAAAGGATTCCACTACAGCTCCAGTGGTAGCTGCCAAAAGAAGCACTCCAGAACTTCCTTTGAAATATTGCATTTTTAAATGGATTAGGAGGGACTGGAATGTCCTCATCCAACTTTTATTACTTGGCTTTTTGTGAGTGATCCTTTCTGGAAACAGGTTGGGTAGTTATTGAAAAAAACATACCAGAACTTAATGCTTCTTGATAAATTTTATAGATTTAATATAAAATTAGTTATAAACAAACCACAAATCCCATGGTCTGGCCTCTTTGTGCGCATGGATTAGCTGAGCTGATGTTTGGATGCATCTGGAAAGTTAGATTTAGTAATTCCTGACAATGGGAAAAGCTATTGCATGATCTGGAACCTATTGTGCTACGGAAATTTTAGAAGTTGGTTGTGCATGAAGTTAGCCATTGTGAAAGATGCATAAATGGTTATCTGCACAGAAACATTCTGTGTACAGATTTAAGGAATCGTAGACACATTGCTGTCGAGGTTAAAAATTTGGTCCTAAACTTCCATTTCTCTCTCACTTTAAGGGTGCAGACTGAGACCATGTGTGTCCTTATTTCCTTTTTTAATCAAGGGAAATTTTTCTGAACAACACTTATAAATGTAACCTGGAAAAAAAATTGTGTGTGTGTGTGTGTGAATTCATGCCTCTGTTTTGTTTTTTGGGGGGTACGACTACACTTCACACTCCATTCAGCAGTATGTGGAGTACATATGCCATTTGCCCCACTAGCATGGGTATAAATAGCAGTGTAGGCAGTGAGGCACTTCTTAAGCAAGTAAAGACGCCCCTGAATCCTGTAGGAATGTACCCATGTACCCTACGGAGCTCTCTACTAGTCCAAGCAGAGCCTACTTGCCTATACTACTCTTTTCAGCAGTGTAGTGTCCTGCTGCCGCCCCACTACAGGAGTCTTTCCCCAGCTCAGGGAAAGGTTCCAGCAGTGGGGAAAGACTCCAGCACTCTGGCAGCTCCCTGCTACCACAGTCTTTCTCTGTGGTGGGGAAAGCCTCTGTGAGCTCCCTGGTGCTTGCTGGCTGTTCCCTGCCACAGAAGCCTTTCCCCACAACCTCCCACCTGCCATGCATTGTGGATGCAGCCTGCTTTTCACTGTGGTGCATAGCTACACATGCTGTACATGCAGCTGCAAGAGGTGCTCAGTGTTGATGCAGCTCAAATGATGTATGAAAAAGACCACAACAGGTCTTTATTCTTTGCTGTGATTAGAGGATTATTTTCCCTTTTTGTCTTTTATGTTAGCAATTCAGGTCTTGTCCACTCCGGTAGACTCTCTGAAGACTGAAGATGTAGGCTAGGATTTCACTACAGCCTTCTGCTAGAGTAGTTATGTTGGTCAGGGTGGGAAGAAGTGAGACCCCTAGCTGTGCCAGCAGAAGTCCCTAGTGTAGGCGTGCTTCATGTTTACTATTATAGCTTGCTTTGCTTGCGGTATTCCTGTATGAGTAAAGCGCTCCTAATGCAGACATAGCCTTAGTGAAATAACAACATCACAAGTCAAAAGAATGAAAACTGAGCTAATGAGACAAGAAGTTGAACTGTTTAACACTTTGAGAGGGGAGCGAGTCATTTTGTTTTGTTGGGGTTTTTAACACCTGTTTAGCTTCAATAACTATGTAATGTTTTAGAGGAAGGATGTCTGTTAAACATTTAACACACCTAATTCCTTCAATCCAGGTGTCAGAACAAGGTGTGTTGGAGAGAATGAAAAACAAATAAACAAAAACCATCAAGAGCTTCCCTGCACACAATAAAGAAGCAGAAAGGGGCTAAAAAAAATCCTTTGCAGGCCATTTTAAGAGGTTTATTTTGGAGGTGGTGGTTTTCTATCTAATAAATTAAAATAAGAAACAGCAATAGTACCACTGGGGAAAATGTCTTGTTTCTGAACTGAGCCCCTGATGTTTTGTTTTATTATTTTGATATGACTATTTCTTTTTATGCACTATTGATCATTTTTTATTTTTCGGAATACACCGTAATTATATTTGGGTTTTAATGAATGAAAAGGGATGAATTATTGCTGTTACACAGTGGATCTGTTCTGTCAAACACAAAAAAATCTCTTCCTTTTCAAAATGGTTTTAGAATGTACTCTGACAATTAGGGTTTCTGATTCATACCTGTACAACTGCTGTCCTGTAATCATGCAGCCATGAGTCAGCATCAGCCAATTATGTTGTTCAGTTTCCCAAAGCAACTTGTTTATTCAAAATTGTATAAATCCCTATTAAGCCGGCAGTGAAAATGTGGACTATCAACCAGCTGTGACAGCATGGTTGTAAATAAGGGCCTAATCTTGTTCACTTTACTCGCACCAGTAAGTAAATAGGGCTGTTGGCCTGAGGTAGGCAAGTAGAATTTGGCCCAGATATGACTCCTACCAAATAAAAGCTTTCTGTGTGTTTTGTACACTATCACTTACAGTATGAGGGCATTTTTCAATGTTTATTGGTGTAAGTAACAAAAAGCAAAGATGAGTGGTCCCTAGGAGGGGACACCTAGCATTAGGAACATCATATCCTCATTTCCTCCCCTCCCTCCTTGGTATAAATCTGCATCGTTGTGTTGAAATCAATGGCGCTACTCAGATTTACACCAGCTATTATAACTCCCAACCTTCGGACCTGCCAGTGGATGTCACAAGCAACTGGAATGTGTGACAAAACTGAGGAGCTGGCCTGCATCCATGTCTTCTTTAGAGTCCCTCTCTCCTGCTGCCATTGTAGGGACAGTCGCAATCTTCACAGTATAACTCAGGGGTCAGCAACCTTTCAGAATTGCTGTGCCGAGTCTTCATTTATTCACTCTGATTTAAGGTTTCACGTGCCAGTAATACATTTTAACATTTTTAGAAGGTCTCTTTCTATAAGTCTGTGATATATAATTAAACTATTGTTGTATGTAAAGTAAATAAGGTTTATAAAATGTTTAAGAAGCTTCATTTAAAATTAAATTAAAATGCAGAGCCCTCTGAACCCATGGCCAGGACCTGGGCAGTGTGAGTGCCATTGAAAATCAGCTCATGTGCCGCCTTCGGCACCCGTGCCATAGGTTGCCTACCCCTGATATAACTGCTTGATTGCTGCCATTGGCAGCAGCTTCTTATCAGAATGACAGCTGCCTTTTCACTCCATATGGATCATTTTCCAGCTTATGGTTAGACAGAACTGCTTCCACTCTATGTCAAACGCATGGCTTGTTGTGAACAGGGACGAGCGGTACAAAATTATTTTTATATTCACAGCAGTGGTGCACATGCTGTCTGCTAAGATCCTGACATCCCTAGCTTTTCAAGATGAAGCACAGCACTGACTTCATTTCATAAATAAAACTAATCATACAAATGTAGTTAGGTTTTGCCCTAACAAATAAAGGGAGTCTGGGTTGAGCACGTGGAAGCAGAGCAGCAGAACTGAGTTCTACTGGCCCCCAAACCTGCACAAGAGAGTTCATAGAAGTAGCAAAAGGATTCTTTAACACACTCATCAAAACACTTGCTTGTCCATAACCTCCACTCTTCCTCTTTGCTCCTTCTGCCTCTTTCTCCAATGTGAACTGCAGCACAACACTTCTGTGCACCATCAAAAAGAAGAAGTACTGTGGGCGGGAAATGTTATGAAGTAAGATTTTCCTTGATCAGTTTGCAGTCTGTTCTGTGTCTATAAAAGGAGCCAGTAGAGGGAAATTGGGTTCACGGGCACCCATTCTCTAACAAACCACTTTGGTTCCCAAACCAGAATAGGCTATACTGGTATAAGCACCTTTATACCATTTCAACTATATCTATGCTAGGGGTGTTTTTCTGCTTTACCTATATTGGCATAATTGAAGTTCCAGAACTTTTTAAGTGTAGACCAGCCACAATTTTCTTCTAACCTACAAAGGCTATCACATGTTTGAACAAAAACAAGAAAGGAGCTGTTCAAGTTGCTATTTACAGAATGTGAATGAGATCTTGAAAAGATGGGGATATGTGTGTTGATGGAAAAGGGTGTTGCTTGTGTACAGCTGTAATCCCAAGCATTCTCCTGGACTGTTTGGAAAAGCTGATATGTTGCACGTGCAGCTAGGGCATTATGTTACAGTAGGTGCACACAATAGCACATGCAAAGAGAAATTATGATTTTTAGCTGCAATAGGTACTTTGGTTGCAAATATTAGTTCCAGCTTTATTACCCTAAACTGCACACCTAGACCTATATTTTTAAATGTGCCCTCTGATTTTGAGTGCTTCCCCTTTTGGGTACCCAACTTTAGACACCCGGGGTCTAATTTTCAGAGGTGCTGAGTACCTAAAACTGCCGCTGGCTATGCCTTTAGCTGGAGTTGTGGGTTCTCAACACCTCTGAAAATCAGGTTCTGGCAAGTTGGGGTCACAAAAATGGAAGCATCCAAATGTAGAGGCCCCTTTTGAACATTCGTCCTTTACTTGGTGAAATTCTGAAGTCCTAACTCAGTTTCCACTCCATCTTTAAATGTTTTAAAAATGTAGCCCCATCTATCTGACTCTGTATCTGGTACTTCTGCTTATTTCAGTATCTGAGTGAAAAGGAGCCTGGCTCCAAATTCATCCTGTTAGCCACTGTCTACCTACAAATGTGTGCTGTCATAACTGGATCAGTTTTAATTTACACCTTTTGTTATTTTTGTGCAAGTCTCTGTGTGGAAACTCCTACTTTGGAATAAAAGAAATGTATTTTCATTTTGCTTAGATGGGTTTGGTTTTGTTCTTTTTAACTGATAGAAGCACAATTGAAACAGGACACTTTTAATCCAAAATAAGAACTTCCACACAGAGACTTGCACCAAAATCACAACGATGTGAATTAAAACTGATTTACTGTAGTTATTTCAGTGCAAGTTTCCACGTTGGCCACCCTTTTGGCTACTCCAGCAGCAATAAAATCTATCTACTCTCTGTGCACCTTTGAACAAACTCACACTGCAGTGTGTGTGCTGCAGATGCTGGAGGAGAAGCTTAACGGTCTTGCCTATATTTTTCTCTGCTGAGTGAATTGACTCTTGTTACAGGACAGCTGTAGGTTGCATAGGGTGTCATTAAGAGTGGACAATTTGTGCATGGGTCATGTGCAAATGTCATTCACAAGGCTTATGTTCTAGACAGACTGAAAAATGTGGAAACCAGGTTGCCCACTGTATTCCAAGTCTGCATAAAACTGTAGTCATTCCTTTTCCATCCAGCTTATTGATGTAACCTTTCTGCCCCTCTGAGGAGCTCATCCTGACTCTGCTTACACTGAGGTAGCTGTGGAAACCAAATCCTTCTCTAAAATCTCCTTTCCCCCACCCTCCCTCCACTTTGTTTCTTCCCTACCCACATTGGGCACTGCTCTTTCCTTTTCTCCTCACAGTCCCCTTCCTGCCGTGCACCCACTGAACCACACTCTCCCTATATTTTCTCTCCAGACCCACTCATTTTCATAGTAGGAAAAGGCCAAGAAAAAAAATGCAGCAAAACTACAAGGTATTTTATTTTTAACAAAAGCAGGAGGGGATGTGATTCCTTCTCTCCCTTACCCCTGCTGGATTTGGCAGCAGTAAGAACTTTTTCATGGCTCTACCAAGGATTCTCATTGTTTGCCAAAGAGAGTGATGATTTTGATGGATTGATTTTGGAACTCTGTTGGATTGTTTGAATGAACTAATCTAGTGAAACAGTCACCAAGGTTATGCTGGAGTGCTCCAAAACAGTCCTCATCCTTCTGATCTCAGAAACAACCTTCCCATAGTTAATGTATGCACCGTAGTCTGGTCCCCCAACAATTGAATTACACGGTTCCTATCAACAGAAGAACACATTGTGTGTCCATTTCTTCTGTACATTTCAAATTGACTCTTTTATTGCTTGCTTTATTCCTAACCCAAAGAATTCACCAGTTTATTTTTATGTAAAGTAAATGGCAAGTTTACCTACGTTTGCATAGGATCACCATATAACACTTCCCAAACCTACAAATAAATTGTTTTGCTCTCTGAAGCCCTGTGATTCTGTGAAGTCTAGGTACCCTCCCTTATAACTGAAATCAGTAGGTCGTCATAAGGTCAAGTCTCAAAATACTAACCATAGAATCAGTTTTCAAAGAGTTACAAATAATTCAAACCTTCTTAATGTTTTTGTTTTATTTTATTGCCTTGTGCTGTTCTTTGAAAAGTCTGCCCAGTGATGGAGTCAGACGGCAAAGGCAAAGCAAATCAGAAATGCTGTAAAATAGCTGAGCAGACCCACTGCAAAATCACTAAGCCAAACAGCTGGAAAAGATGTAAACAACAATACCTGTGACTTAGGCCTGGTCTACACTACGTGTTTATACCCATTTTAGCAGCGTTAAACTGACTTAACGCTGCACCCGTCCACACAACGAGGCCTTTTATATCGATATAAAGGGCTCTTTAAACCAGTTTCTGTACTCCTCCTCGACGAGAGGAGTAGCCCTGAAATCGGTATTACCATATCGGATTAGGGTTAGTGTGGCCGCAAATTGACGGTATTGGCCTCCAGGCGGTATCCCACAGTGCTCCACTGTGACCGCTCTGGACAGCAATCTGAACTCGGAT